>NC_139002.1:55412115-55772115 GCF_964374135.1 Grampus griseus
GCTTGTCTGTGGATGTCTGCGTGTGCTGTGCCTCTGTGTATATGTGCATTGATGTGTGTGTGTGCATTGGTGTGTCTGCTGCCTTAACTGTGTATGTCATGTGTCCAGGTGTGTCTGTCTGGGCACCAAAGTCTGGGAGCAGCGGCAGATCTTCTGATATTCGTGTCTGTGCCCATAATGTGGGTCTGTGTGTGTGTCGCAGTGCATACCTTGTGCACGTGTGGGTATATGTCAGGCTGTGCCTGGATCTGACCTGGCTCCTTGCTCTTGAGCCCTCCAGAATGGTAGTGAGGGGAGAGTAGCCCCTGGCACCGAGCTGCCCATGCTGAGAAGGGCTGAGGCAGCTCTGTTCTCAGAGGCCTCGGCTCTGACCCCCCTGGGCAGAAGCTGGGGGCTCCAGGGAGAAACTCTATTGCCAAAGCCAACACACTGCATATGAACAGACCCCACACACTGGGGTCTTCACCTCTCCCCAACCTTCCCCCATCAGTTGAGGGTGAGGTCACCCAGGAGGACAGCCAGTGCCTGTCTGGCTCTTGTGTTGTGTCCCCTCCTGGGGCTGGGCCGGTTTCCTCTTCCCCCAGAGGCTTTGGGGCTCGTTTATTTTACATTTGCCTGCTGCCTGCTATGGGCCAGGCCCTGTGCCTGGAGCTCCCATGACACTATCTCAACCACAGCCACCCGCTGGGACAGGAGGGCTTTGCCCACTTTCTAGAAGAGAAAACAGAGGCTCAGAGGGGTGAAGTGACCTGTCCATGCCAGTCTCTATCTCCTGATCCGAGGTGGCTGCACAGAGCTATAGAAGCCCACAGAAATAGCAGCACCCCAGAGGGGGTGGCCTCAGGGACACACAAGTTTTGTTTTTCTGTGAACGAGGTGAGGACAGAACCTTCCTCGTGAGGCTGAGGAGACTCTCGGGGCTGGCCCCTCCCTCGTGAGCAGCGGCCTAACATTTGCGTGGGGCTTCCGTGCATATGCTCGTGTGGAACCCCAGAGACGGGGCCCCAAGTCATGAGTTTCATGATGAATCAGTGCCAGCTGGTCCCCATGAAGTCCCCTACCCTCCCCCACCCACCCGGGGCTATCCTCCTGTCCCTTGAGGTCGGTTCCCAGCAATGGGACACTCCTGGCATCTCTGGGGGCTCGGGTTCTCGATATGGCAGATGGGGCCATGGGGCCCTGGAAGGTCCTCGCAGGCCCTGGTGATCTGGAGTTGTTTGGTTCGGGTCCTTCAGGTAGGCACAATTTGGGATGGTCTCCTTGGAAACAATGAACATTTTAGCCTGGCATTCAAGGCTCTGCTCATGCTGTCTTCACCTCATCTGTTCCTTGTACTCCCAACTCTCCAGCCTTGTCAGACTGCTTACTCTTCCCCATACCCTTCATGATGCCACAACTTATTCTTGTTGTTTTCTCTACCTACATGACCTTTTCAACTTTTTCAACATTCGGTGAACTCCTACACATCCTTCAATGTCCATCTAAAAAGCCACCTCCTTGCAGTGGTTAAGAATCCGCCTGCCGATGCAGGGGACACGGTTTCCAGTCCTGGTCCAGGAAGATCCCACATGCCACAGAGCAACTGAGCCCGTGTGCCACAACTACTGAGCCTGGATGCCACAACTGTTGAAGCCCATGTGCCTAGAGCCTGTGCTCCACAAGAGAAGCCACCACAATGAGAACCCTGTGTACCACAACAAAGAGTAGCCCCCACTTGCTGCAACTAGAGAAAGCCCGTGTGCAGCAATGAAGACCCAACGCAGCCAAAAAAATAAATAAATAAAAATTTAAACATAAATAAATAAAAAGCCACCTCCTCCTAAAACCCTTTCCCAACCTCCCTCTGTATGTAATTAGTAGTTGCCTTGCCTGACCCGCACGTGTGAGTAGGAACCTTATCTAGTTCATTCCTTTCGTCCAATGCCCAGGAAGAGGCGTGCACTGGGAGGTTGAATTGATGAATGAATAAGCTAATGAACTAGTTAACCCAGAGGTTTCGATGAACCATCTCCCGTCCTGCAATGCCAGCTCCTGAGGGTCCTGCCTAGGTTCTCCTCTGCTGTATCTGCATCTAGGCTTGCTTAGTCTAATGCTTAGCTGGGATCCTGCATGCCAGGGAGGTGTGGGCAGTGTGTCAGTCCGCGGCTCCCATGGCTGCCCTGTCTCTCCTCCCCACCACCCATCCTGCTGCTGTGGATGCTCTCACCTCCAACCCCTGCACTAGACTGGGTGCTCTTCCCCAGCCCCTCTGCTTCCCACTCCTTCTGGTCAACTCCTCCTCACCCTCCATGCCTCTGCTCCTTTGTCACTTCCTCCAGGAAGCCTTCCCTGAAACCCTCCCTTCCACCCCTGTGTATTGCAGGAGGGGCACCTCCTCTGCCCTCTCAGACCCCTGGGCACTGAGCCCTGTCCCTGCAGACTGGGGGCTTCCTGAGGGCAGGGCTGAGTCGAAGCCCTCTTTCTGTGACTTCGATGGGAGAAGAAATATAACAGGGCAGGGGAGGTGGGGAAGGCCACCGAGGTGGCAGGTGAATCTCGCTTTAAGGAAATGCACCTGCGTGAAAATCCAGATTTGCTCAAAGACTTTAGAGCTAAGTCTACACTCTTACAAGGAGAGGTGAAGTGACTAGAGCAGGAGGGAAGGGCCTCACCCGTACTCAGCATGTTGTGTGTGCACTGTCTCAGGGAGTGGTCCTCTCAGCCCTAGGAAACGGGTGCCTTCACCACTACTGCCGCTGAGTTCACCTGGGGCTGTGGGATGAAAATCCCGGTGCTTTCCAGAGGGCCAGCCATGCTGTCTCTTGTCCCGGCTCTGCCCCTGGACTTGCTTGTAGAAACCGCTCCTGCTTGGGGCTCCAGCCTCCCCATCAGGACATGGACCGGGGGTGGAGGGTGGGGGTGGGCATGGTGACTAAATAAATCTCCAAGGTTCCTTTCCCAGAGGTTTCCCAGAGTCCTTGAGACTCTTCAGAAGTCCACCAGGGGGCAGGCAAGCTGTTCTCGAAAGAACCAGAGCCCCTCCAGGAACCCCAAGATTCCTGGCCCCTCCCCAGGCTGTCAGGCTCCCCGGGCTCAGCCATCCAGCCAGGGAGGGAGGATGGGGCTGGGCAGCGCGATAGGCGGGGGCCCCACCCCACAGGGGAGCCTTGCCTGGGGAACCTCCCTGATGACCGATGGGCAGTGAGCAGACGACAGATCTCAGCGTCTGTCACCATCAGAAAGGCCTGGCCCAAGTCAGCATCTGTCAGAGGTCTGTCCAGTCTCCAGCCATCTGCATTTCCTATTAAATAACACCTAGGTGATGCTAACCTTATCCAGGGCTCTCCTGGACGCTGGCTCAGGCAGCCTACCACACCCTCTCCAGGGAGGCAGGGGCAATGGTCCCCACACACAGATGAGAGTGAGGTTGGAGTTCTCTTGCACTGCTGACTTAGACCTTCCTTCTGGGCTCCAGCTTAGCACCTGGCTGCCTGCCAAGCATCTCCCCAATGAGCCACAGGCCACCCTGACTGTACTCTGCTCTGTCCCTGCCCACCCTCTTTTTCCTGTCCTTCCATGACCCTTTCCCTCACCCCCATAATTAATCCCCGAGTCTGTCCCACCCACCATGATAGTCTCTGCCTTGGTCTAGGCCCCATCATCTGCGTCCTCAACAACAGCCTGGCCTCTGTGCCACTCTCCGGCCTCTATTCCCTCTGGCCCGTGCCAGCCCGAGTCTGCCTGCAGCACAGCCCTTGCCGTGTTGCTTTCCTCCTTAGCACTCCCCCACTGCTGATGGCCAGGGCCCGTCATGGAGCTCCTGCCAACAGACCTTCCCACCATCTCCCCTGACACTCAGCCTTTCCCACCCCCATGCCCAGCCCTGTCTTGTCCTCTCAAATTGCTCAGACCCCCAGTTTCAACCTAGAGGATTTTTATTGTAAAAGACTTCCTATTAGTAGTTATAATAACCCCCCAAGACCTGGGACCAGTGGTCTGGAGACTAGGTAACCTTGGCCTGTCACCACTGTGTCCAGATGCAGAACACTTCCAGCCTGAGGAACACCAGAATATCCAGCGAGTTGTCATTAGGCGCATGGCCTGGGGGAAGCTAGGCCGCGGGTGCAGGCTTTGTTCTCCCTGTGTGTCTGCCTTGAGCCTACACTCAGTACTTGATACAGCCCTAAAACCAGGTCCAACCTCCCAGTGCAGCAATAAGAAATTTGGAGTTTGCTGGAGACTTGCTGGGAGCCAGAGAAGAGAGTACGTCCTCACCCATCATGCAGCCAAGCTTCGTGAACCTCAGTTCTCCCTCCCAGGTCCCTCCCCGGCAGTTACCCACTCTTCCCCATCACCCTCTGCTGCCCCCAGTCAACCAGCACCCAGCCTCAGCTTCCTGTTTCATTGGTAGATACCCAAAGAGCAACTACAGGATTGATCAAAGGCCCAGGAGCCTTTTTAAGGGCTGATTCAGGCCTTCCAGGCGCTGGGCAGGAGGTCTTCAAGGCTCCCTCTGCAGGCAGCCCATGGGAAGGTCTTTATTTCACTGAAAAGGAGGACCTGAGGTGGGTGGAGTACCTGCATTTTAGTCCTCACTACCATCGGGCAAGGTAGACACATTCTCCCTGTATTTTCAACGAAGCTACTGTGACTCAGTCCAAGGTCACCCAGTAAACCAGTGGTGGAACTGGACCTCGACTCCAAAGACCCCACCACACACGCCATCTCGGCTGCCTTGTCAGCCACAGCCGCATGGAAAAAAGTGACGCAGGCACAGTGACAGCCTCGGTCACCAGCCGCAGGGTGAGATCAGCTAAAGGAAATGCGGTGAGCTCTGGGGTGAGGTCCGGAGGGGCAGGCAGTGCGGCTGGGGCCCGGGGTGAAGCTAAGGCCAACAGCCAGGTGTCCGGTTGGTGGATGGAAGAGCCGAACGGGGCAGACGTCCGAGTGTGCTGTGGACAGAGGTCAAGGTCGGAACCTGCAGTGTGAGTGAGACACTGGGAGAGTGAATTAACTTTGACCATCCAGGAGCCTTTTAAAGGGCTGGTTAAGGCACTGGGCAGGATGTCTTCACAGCTCCCCTTGTGGGCAGCCCAAAGGAGGGTGGGTTTCTCACTTCTGCGGCCACCATCTCCCCTCTCTTGGCCTCTGGACTTCTGTAGCATGGACATGAAGAGCCTTTTCAGTCAGAGGGCTTAGCTTTTATTTCTTTTCTTTTGGTATCGAGCCCCACAAGCTAGTTGCTACAGCCCTCCCCTCTGGCAACTCTAAACGGAGACAGAGACAGAGCTAGAGCAGAGAGATGGGAAGGGAGAGGCAGAGGGAAGAGGACAGAGGTGAGGAGAGGGAGTCTGACAGATGACTGTGCACAGTTGGGACAGATCCGGAAGGGAGAGAGGAGACGATGGAGGATGCATGTGGCGCTTGATAGGAACTCTGGCCCCTGTGAGAGTGAAAGAGACAGGAAAATGGGAAATGGGACATGTGCTTGGACCCCCAAGGCCATCAAAGAGTTTTAAGCAGGGGAGTGACCTGGTCAAATCTGTGTTTTAGAGAGACTCCATCTGGCCGCCACGTGGAAGATGAATGGCTGGATGGATGAACAGGAAAGGGAGATCCCGGGGCAGGAAGCTCTCCTGAGAGGAAGGTGAAGAGAGAAATGAGCAAGGCCAAGGGGGAGGGAGACCCATTTAAAGATCAGGAGGATGAAGAGGAAGATGAGGGGCCAGAAGAGGATGCAGGAGGAGGTGATGGAGAGGTGGGAAGAGGACCAGGAAAGGGTGCCACAAGGAGCCACGGGAGCAGGCAGCTGTGAAGAAAGCCGTCAAGTGACCAAGCGAGCTGGAGATGGAAGTGTCTGTCCATAGCGGTTCTGGACGTGGAGGCCGGGGGTGAGCTGGGTGGAATGATGGGGCTGGGAAATGGAGGTCACAAGAGCAGGCAACAGCCTTGACGGGCCTGGCCAGGAGGAGACAAGAGGGTGGGTGGGCAGTGGCTGGCAGGGCACCTGGGAGGTCTGGAAGGGAGTTGTGAAATAGGGGCATGTCTATGCTGATGGGAGAACCTACAGGGAGAGGGGCTGCCCTGAAGCCTTCCCAAGAGGTGGCCACCGCCAGCAGAAAGCACAGCCTGTCCCCTGGGAGGCCAGGTGGGCCCTGATGCAGGCAGAGGTGAGGTTGGCTTTTGGGTCTGGTTCAGGCCTCAAACCCAGGTCTCCTACTCCCTGGGTAGGGAAGGCAAGCAGGAAGAAATCACACAGCCCAGAAGAGGCCAGAGGGCAGGAGTCTGTAAGGCTGAATACCATCTCCAAGCTTCCAGACCTAGAGAGAGGGGCTGGCTTTGGGGACAGGGCAGGGCGTACACTCCCTGGGGGACAGGATCCAGCCCTCTGCCTTCCGGACCCCCAGCCCAGCCTCCAAGTTCCTGGGGTTCTGAGCCCAGAGCACCCATAGGGATGAATCACTGAATCCCCGGGACGCCACGACAGTCTGACTGAGCCCTTTCCCCTTCTTCCCTTTCACACCCCAGGGAATTAGCTCTAGTGGGAGCCACTCGACTTGTGTGTGGTCTGCTTCTGAGAAAATCAGCTTCACGAGCAACTCGAGATAGCCTTGCTCCCATGAGTGTGTCCACACACACAGATGGTGTGTTTCTCTGTGCACTGTGTCCTGTGGGTGTGCACTGCTTTGGGGAGCCTGGGTATTTTAAGTCTTCGCTGTATATTCGGGTTATGAAGTGTGTCTGTAGGCAGTGCGTATGGAGTGTTTGTGACTGGCGTTTGCATGGGAGATATATACACTGTGTACACATCATGTGTGTTCAGTGTGCACACTTGTGGTGTGTGCATGCACAGTGGATATACGAGAGTTGAATTTGGGGGTGTGTCTGTGTGTGGTGGCTAGGTGACTTTTGAGGGTGTCTCTGAAATGACTGAAATGTGTGTGGACCACGTGTGTGCCTGTTTGACATGTGAGGTGGATGCACGCTTCCTGTTTTCCTGAGTTGTGGCCCTGTGTGTCCTGTGTTGTCTTTGACGGTGTATATGAAGGCTGTGTGTATGTGTGTGTGCTGCGTGTGCTGGCGGGAGAGTGTGCTTTTGCAGGTGACTGTGTCTGTGGGGGGAGCGTGTGTGTGAGGAGGGATGTCATGGAGGGAGGTGTGAGAGCCCAACACAGCAGAAGGGGCAGAGTTCCAGCCCCAACTTCACCATCTCCCAGCTGTGTGACCTGAGCTAGTTAGTGCCCCCCTCAAGCCTCAGATTCCCCCCAAGGGTCAGTACTTTATGAATTCTAGGAAGGCCCTATGGTCATGAGGAGGAAGGTAATGTGAGTAGAACAAGAAGGGACCACTGTGAACTGTACTGAAGGGGACCGTCCCAGTGAGAGCTGGGTGTGGCCAGGCCTCCGCCCAACCTCTGGGGGCTCCACCTGTCCCCCTGCAGGATGGGAATGCTGCCCCCTCTCACTGCTCCTGAAGGGCAGCCACAGCTACATTTTAGGCAGGTCCTCTCCCCACACCCCTTAAGCACCAACAAGGGAAGCTTCCTGAACCACTTCACTCCTGCCCTGAACTAAACGAGCATGAAGAAAATAGAGCTGCTGCCCCCAAAAGAAAACAACGCCTGGCCAGGAACCACAAGCACTGACACAGGCTGGGTGAGCGCCACGGACTGGGCAAGCACCACAAGCGGGCACTTGACACCAACGAGCTCACTCTCCTAACAGCCCCAGTTGTCCGTCCATCTTTGCTCCACTCTAGAGATGGAATGAGCTCAGAGAGGTGAGGCCAGCAGCCCAAAGTCCCACAGCAGTGGGCAGCACAGTGAGGACGGGAACCCAGGTGAGTCCCTCTCTGAAACCTGGGCTGCTTCTCTTCCTCGGTTCTGTCCTCCTCAGGTCCCTCCTCACCCCATCCAAGAGGGGGGAGAATACAACTCTACACACAGGGGATGTCATGATAAATTTTAAAAATCCTAGATTACTTGCTCTTTCAGCTAATTAATGCTCCATCATGTGACAATACAGTAGAGTATTAAGTGGGGAGGCACTGGAGCCCCACTGCCTGGACTCATCCATACTGGCTGTGCAAACTTGAGTTAATTACCTAACCTCTCTGGGTTTCCTCATATGTCATCTGTAAAATGGAGGTAATAATAATAATATCTACCTCACTGAGTGTTGTAGGATTAAATGGATTACAACATGAAAGTTGCATTAGAAAGCTGCCTGGGCCAGCCCATCCCCTTCTCAACTTAAAAGTACAGAGGCCTCACACTGGTCTCAGAATTTCACTCATGGTAAGAAAGATTCATAATCCCATTAACCATAAACTTCATATCTCATCCCTTCATTTCGGCAACTCAGTGGGGAGGGGCAGGTGTTACCTCCATTTCACCACGTAAGGACCACGGAGCCTGGCCGCCCCACGCCCTCGCAGGTGCAGCGCTTTTCAAAGGGCGCCTGCGGACTGGCAGCATCAGTACCACTGCGAGGTCCTGGGCCCTGCCTCAGACCTACTGAACCAGACTCTCGGGGGTAGGGCCCAGCAGTATGTCTTCACAAGCCCTCAGGGATTCTGATACCCACTAAAGTTTGAGAGGAACTGGGCCTCCGAAAAGATTGCTCTGTGAACCGGGAGTCCCTCACGTGAGGCGAGTGAAGGAAAGCAGGGTGGCGGCTGGGGAAATCTCCCACGTGTGACCTCGTGCTCTCGGGGCCTAGAATCTGCTGTCCTTCTGGGAGTGGAAGTAGAGGAGGCAAGAAGGAGTGTCTGAAACTTCAGCAGGTGACCATTATCTGTGGGAATCGGCTGGGTACAGGCGAGCCAGTTTCTGGACGTTCTGCCAGGCCTTGGGGCTTTGACCAGCTGGAGGGAGACAGGAGCCTATAGCCTGCGGGAGCCCAGCACAGTGGGGATCCCAAAGTCTGGAAGGGTTGGGAATTTGGCAAGGGACCTCCAGGGAACCCCTAGAGGCAGGGGCCCCCCACCATGGGTTGTCCTATCTGGGTCACAGCCCTTCCCCCGAAGGGCCTGGGACCCACCTCTGCCCTGGGTCCTGAGCCCACAGCGCTATGGTCCCTCTGACTCAGCCCCCGCCGAGTCATTGTCTCCCATCACTGGGCGCTCCCTCTGCCCACAGGTCCCTTCAGTCTACCACTGAGTCACAGGCTTTCGTGTGAGGAAGGCCATGTCAGTCATTTTGACCCAGTCCCCATTCCATTCAGCTTTCTACAATGTCATCCTCTCAACACCCCCCTGAAGTCGACAGAATGACTGTCCCCATTTGACAGATGAGAAATCAAGGCCGCCAAGGGAGAATGACTTGCCCAAGGGCGCCCAGCTCCCCTGCAGGGGGTGGGGGGAAGCCGCCCCACAGCAGCCTCGCCTCTAATTAACGCTGCCTTCAGGGGCACTCGTGTGTGTGCAGCTATCTCACCCCCGCTCGGTTCTGTTGCTGATGTGTTCATTTGGACGTGACATTTATGACATCACAGACCCTAACCAAGGCCCATCCTGATAACCCCGGATCATCGAGAAAAGGATTCATGGGGTTTAAGCTTCAAATGGTTAAAACAGATGAAAAAGTTGTGTGGCTCAAAGGGACAAACCCTCAGGTTCCCAGCAGCCTGAGGTCCGCAGAGGGCTGTGGTTTCACGGTCCGTGGAGCAGCACAGTCAAGCTGTGGAGATGCTTCTGATCCTGCCCTGCCTCTTCACCCAGTCTCGAAGTTTCTCACCTAACATCCCCCCTCTCCCTTGGGGCCTCCGGGAGCCTCCAGACTCCTCAGCCCCAGGTCTCACTAACCGGACTCAGAGCCAAGCACCTCCCGTGTGGTGGCCAAGGGGTACACAGCACCCGCTCCCCCCGCATTGATGGCTTCGAGCGCCCAGGGAGGGGGTGTCTCGTGCCCCAGCTGAGAGCAGAAACCAGCCAAGCCAGTCGCTGGCCACATGCATGAGGGCCTTGGAGTCTAAGGACTCTGTGGGAAGGGCTGCCGTGCCCTGCTCTATCAGCTGTGTGACTGTGGGCAAGTCACAGGATCCCTGAGCCTCGGTCCCTCTTCTGTAAAAGGGGGGGGGAACAATAGCCCCCTTTTGCCAGGTGGCTGTGAGAAGACAGTGCAAGTAAACTACCTGGCACCATGCCCGGTCCTGCAGCCCTCATTATACCCATTAAACACGTAAGCTAGTCCTCAGAAGAAAGGAAACGCCACCTGTCTCTTTATCAGCGTTTGTTTCCCAAGCACCCTAGGTGGCTTTTTGGCTCACAAGCTCCCTACAGCTGACACCAGGCATTTTCTGTCCTATCGTACTGTCCCTCTGGGAGGTGGCCCATAGCTGGTTTGGTCTAAACCTAGCTGCCCTAGGGAGCATGGGAGGGTGGGCAGGAGAAGAACTGGGGAACCCAGGGTTTTGCCACAGAAGGCAGGGCCCCCAAAGGGGCTGATGAGGAAACTCCCTGACTCCCTGGGGGCCCACAGTTGTGCTGGGCAGGGGCAGGGAGTGAGGAGAGCCACATCCCTGCACTGAGATCTGGTCTGGGAGTCTGCGAGTCTGGAGACCCAGGTTCAATTCCTGGCTCCCAAGCTGTGTGACTTGGGCCAGTTACTTAACCTCGCTGAGCCTCAGTTTCTTAGTCAGTAATTGAGACTAAAGACACCTGAGGCTGTCTGTGGCTATCTTTATCCTGATTTGCCACATGAGATAAAGGATTGGCCCACAGTGGGCGTTCAGTAAAAAGAGCAACAGAAACTAAGTTGGGGGTCCAGGGTGCCATGGTCCTTCCCACCCCATTTCTACAGTTAGATGAGGCCAGCAAGGCTCAGAGAGGTTTAGCGACTTGTCCGAGGTCAGATGGGATGTGCACATCATTGCCTTCCTGGGCACTCACTCCTACTTGGGAGCCTTGGTTATCAGCCTGGCCTAAGAAACCGCCCCCCCGCCCCAGGGAGCCTTGAGTCTGTCTTCATGCCTGGGAGGGTTTTCTCATCTCAGAATGGTAGTCCTGAAGACACAGGAAAAGATGTGTCTCCTATCTTCACTGACAGATGCATGAGGGTACAGAAGCGTTTCCGCAAAAATACCAACACAGTGAAGATGAACCCCCCATTGATGAGCTGTCCAGGAGAACGCCCCATTGCTGGAGGGGTGCGAGCAGGCGCTAAGCAACATTGGATGGAAAGTTGGCCTTGGTGGCCTTTAAAAGAAAGCCACCCTCCACATGGCTACCAGGCAAATCCAACCCTGCTCAGTTCTCACCTCTCCTCCCCCTTCATATCCAGCTCCGGCTCCCAGACTTGGCCTTTGAGTTTTCTGGACTCCATCATCCTATGTTCTCATCTGCCTCCCATCTGGTCTGGGAGCTCCACAAGGGTAGGTCCTGTATGTTTTGATTCCGGGGCCTGCCAGGGAAGGGGGGTCATGTTTCCTGGGCAAGGACCACAGGCCAGGCCCCCGAGCAGGTATTTACACACGTTGCTGCAATTTGGGCTTCACGACAAGCCAGAACATCAGGTGTTATTATTAGTCTCACTTTGCAGATCAGCAAACTGAGGTCAGAAAGATCAAGCAAACTGCCAAAAGTCCCACAGCAACACGAACGCTGAAGAAGTGAAAAGGTGAAGGAAGGGGCGTTGAGCACGTGGGGTTCCCGATTTCAGCCCCCAGTCCCAAGAGGCATCTGCAGCGGGTAGGCACGCTTGGTTGCCCATCTGTCTCCAACTCTTGGGGAGCCCCATCCAGGCACTGAGTGAAGTGGACCCCTGTGAACTGACTAACCACAACCGCAGCGTTTGGGGGTGTGTGGGAGGCAGGTCGCTCTCCCCCGAGCCCGCCATAGCCCCAGCCCCGCCCTACCCCAGCCCCAGCCAGAGCTCTGCGCCAGCCCAGCAGTTTCTGCCCGCAGCACCTCAGAGAAGGGTGAGGTGGCGCTGGATGTGGGGGGAGCAGGTCAGGTGGGAGAGCCCAGGAATTGTCTGAGTACATCTCAGCCATGTTCTGCCCATGCTGCAGGGCTGCTGCGAAGCACTTCCTGGACATTTGGCCCCTTCGACAAGGATCTGGAAAAGGAAGCCCACAGGGTGTGGCAGAGGCATCATTAATCGCCAAATAAAGACAGCCAGAAGTTGCCTAACACCCACTGGGTACAGGCCCCAGGCTAAGTCCGTTATTCTTAGTTTTGGCACCAACCCGAGAAGAAGCTACTATCTTTCCCATTTTACAGATGGGGAAACTGAGGTTCCATTTGACCTGATGAGGACTAAAGCCGGCGAGGTGGGGAGAGGGCGTTGCGATGACCAGCTGGGCCCTCCCTCAGCATAGATCTGACGTTCCCGGTGGCTGGGAGGGAGAGGAAGGTGTGGATACCCTTCCCAGGTCCTGTGACCTTTCCTACCTATGCTCTCATAGCAGCTCAGGTCCCTCCTTAGGAAAGCTTTCCCTGATCTCCTCTGAGTTTAGGTTAGGCCCTGCCCCACCCCCACCCTGCCCTCCTAGCTGTCACAGATTGTCTTCTCTGAGCTGTCCCCATCTCCCCAGGCCTGTCCCCACAGTAAGCCAGATGGGAGGAAGGAAATGCCGCTGCCATCTATATAGAATTCAGGGAACCCAGCTTCTAAGTCTGGCTTCACCTTGATTTACCACAAAGCTTTGGGCGGTCACCTTCCCACCGGTAAAATGGGACATGCTGTACTACTCTCAGGGCTGGTGACCATCACGGAAGAGAAACATTTTGGAGGAGGAATTCTCTTCTACCCTTGGAACCGGGGCCTGAAGGACAGCTGTGACCCTCCTCTCCTAGGCTCCCCTTCCTCAGGTCCACACCCAGCAGGGCAGGGCAGGGTAGCTGTGACCTGGCAGGGCCAAGGCATCTAGAAGAGGACGTGGTTTTGGGGAAGATGCGCCTCAACCTTCCACGTAAAAGACAACAATACCACCGTGCTACTTTTTGCACAGCACTCAAAGACAACCTGACTAACATAGTGCTGGAAAAGTGTACCCAGTTTGGGCAGGGCTTAGCTTTGTGGACAGACTTGGGGGAAATCCCTGTCTCTTATATTCTGTGTGACTTTGGATAGGTTATTTAACCTCTCTGAGACTCGGTTTCCCTAAATGTAAATGGGGACCTTACTAGTCCCAGACAAGTGATTTTTATTTATACTCGATGACCCCATCCACAGCTTGTTTCTCCACCTGAATTCTGGGGGGGTTTGATGGGACCTTTTCACAGGGCTGCTTAAGGGCCCAGGAGATGATGAAGGAGGAAGAGTCTGGACACTAGAGCACAGTCTAGAGAGGAGAAGTGACCTGCCTGGACTCACCAGATGGGACGGCTTCGGTGTGGGGAACCCCCCCTGTGGCCACCCCAGGGCCAGCGAAGGGTCATTTCCTTCCGCGTTCAGCCCCGCCGTGTCACCTCTCCTGTTTCCCCGGCTAAGTGCGGCGGCGCCGACAGCGGGGGAAATCGGGGCCAGGCCGGATTTCCTCTGCGGACCCGCGGCTGCTAGAGCCACCCGCCGCCCTGGACCCCGCGGGGCCACGAACTGCACGTGCGGCGGCCCGGGGCGGCCTGGCTGGCACAGCGCTTCCTTAGCGACCCCTCTCCATCCCCGCCCTTTCATCCCGCCCACTTCGACCCGCCCCTTCCCAGTCCGGGTTTCAGCGTCAAGAAAAAGCTTCACCCCCTCGCGGGTTCCGGATAAACCGAGTCACACGGGGGCGTGCCGGCCCGGCGCTAGGACCCCGCGGCTGGGCCGAGGGGGGGGCGTGGTGGGGCGGGTCGGCGGGAGAGGTATTTAAATTGGAGCCCGAGCTGCCCTCTCGCGGGTCCGGTTCCCGTGGGGCGGTGGAGCGGCCGTGCGCCTCCTCGGGCCGTGACCCCGGGGTCTGGCGCGGGGTGGGACGGGGAGGGCAGGTTTGCGCAAAATGTGCCGGGGCTGCCCGGGAGAGGAGCGGCGGCCGCGCTGAGCCAGGTAGGAGCCGCCCAGCGGGCGAGGCTGGCCGGCCCCCTCGGGGAACCGGCGGTCCCGCGCCCCTCTCGAGCACCCGGCGCGGAGCTGGGCTGGGACTAGTCCATCGAGACGCGGAACTTCAACAGTCCCCTCCCGCCACCGCCCCCTGCTTTGCGCGTGGAGCCAGGGTTGACTCCAGAAGTCTCCAAGGCTCCTAGCTCAGCGAATCTTTCCCGCGAAGGGCGAGGCAGGCGTTCCCATTTGACAGATGGGAAAACAAGCGCTAAAAGGCCAGCACTTGAGCAGGGAACACACAGCTAGTCAAGGGCAATCCGGGATTTGAATCTGGTCTGCTACTGCCCTCTGACCCTGGCCGGGCGTGAGTCTTCCCATCCCACCGCGCCAGATAGCCTGCCCATCTCTAGGGGCGGGGATGGGGGGGTGGCACCCACCTCCCTCCAAGGAGCTCCGCAGCCAGCCTTCTTCATGGGTGGTAAGACGTGAGGGACCCCCACCCCCACCCTCAGCTGCCTGAAATTCCGCCATCACAGCCACATTCCTTTGGGTTAAGGTCTAATTCCCCCGTGGGATGCACATGTCTCCAGAATGGGGCTTGCCCTTAGTGATTCACTGCTGGCTGGGAACGTCCACAGCAGCTCTCCCAGGACCCCACTCTGCCAGTGATCCAGGCTGAGAGGAGGGAGAGGAGCACCCTAGAGCCCAGCACTGTGAGCCTGTCTGCTGGGGTTGGGGGTTGGTTGGAGGGGGTTAGAGAGGGAGGTCTTGGCCTGGTGTTGTGGAAACATTTGCTTTGGAGGCAGACAGGCTGGATTCTGATCCTGATTCTGCCATTTACTGCCTGTGTGACTTTGAGTAAGTCACCTCTCTGAGCCTTATTTTCCTCATGGACAAACTCTATAGGGGGCCAGCAGCTCAGCACGTGCTGGAGAAAACACAGCATTTGGGTCATACAGACCTGGGGCTAAATCCCAAAACACTTATGAGCTGGGTAACTATGGGGTAAGTCACTTCACCTTTCTGAGCCTCAGTGTTCTCATCTGTACAATGGAAATTATAGTAACTGCTTCACTGGCTTGTTGTGAGAATTAAATGAAATGATATAGGTCAAGTGCTTAGAAGAGTATCTAACATCCTTAAACACTAGGGGTGGGCTTATTATGGTAGTAGGTGTTGCCCTCCGCCCCCTTTCTCTCTCTCTCTCTCTCTCTCTCCCTCCCCACATTGTGCGCGTGCACACACGCACACACACGCATATTCTTTGGCACTTCTCCCCCCAGTCAGTGTCCTAAGATGTGTCCTGCGTCCTCTTGCCTAGGCCACTTGTCTGCTGGCCTGGGGCCTCCCTCTTCAGCACTCCTTACCTCGCCTGGGCTGCTCAGCCCTGTGGGTTTGTCCCAGCTGGGAAAGACAATATGTGTCTAGGGTGACTTCACAGCCATTCTCAGCTTGGTCATCACAACCATTGGGGTCAAACAGTGGCAAAACAGGAACCAGGCTGCTTGCCCTACAGATGGGACACTGAGACCCTGAAAGCTTAAGGGACTTGCCCCAGGGAGCAGGGCTGGTGGGCAGTAGAGTCTGGATGGGAGACTGGGTCTTAATTATCCCAATCCTCCCTCTTGAGAGCAAGTAACTCTCAAATTCTCCACACTGTGTCTAGGGCACTGCTCAAGGGTGTCCACTGCCGAGGGGCCCCTTTCTGTTAGATGGCAGGGTGGAGTTCCACGTGCTGCAGGGAGGGGCCCTCCTGGAGGCTCAGATGCTCACCTCAGGGATAGAGTGGAATTTGGCAGGCAGGGCAGGGGGAAACGAGTGCCCCTTTGGGCAGCAGTGCCCTCAGGTTCAGAACTAATCCAGGTCCTTCCTTATCCTCACCTCGCACTCACTGCTCAGCCCTTTGCCGTGGACTGCTACCCCTCACTTTGCTGTTTGTTCAGTAGACTTTTAGTGAGCACCGCTTAATAGATCCCTGCTCTCATAGAATAAGAAATAAATGATCGGGAAATGATCAATGAGAGGAAAACAATAAAACACGTGCAGATCTGGGCAAGAGCATTCCAGGTGGAGGGAGCAGCAAGGGCAAAGGCCCTGAGGCAAGAATGCACTTGCTGTGTTTGAGGGATGGTGAGAAAGCTAGAATTTGGTGAGGGAAGAGCACATGGTAGATGGAGTCAGAGAGGAGATTGTATAAGCTTCGATTTTATGGGAGGTTTTCAAGCAGTGAGATTCATGAAAGACGTCACTCATGCTGCCATGCTTAGGACAGACTAAAAGAGGTCAGGTTGTTGCTGGGGTCGAGGCCCAGGGTCGTGGTGGTGCCTCAGTCTGTGGCAGTGATGGAGGAAGGAGGTAGGCAGATCCAGAGTCTGTGTTTTAGGGAAAGCAGACAGAACCTGCTGATGGGGGGAAGGAGTGTGGCAGGGAGGTGAAGGGAGAGTCCAGGAGAAAAACTGCTCTCACCAGCGTCACCATGTCACCGAGGCGCCTCATTTCAATTCTCAGCGCCTTCCCCAGCCTGCACAGTGTAAGATGGTTTCCAGAGGAGAGTGAGGCCCCTCTGCCCTGGGGGCACTTCCCATGGTGGTGGTGGTGCGGCGGGGGGGGGTGGGGGGGGGGGTTGGTAAAGGGGAGGGAACCACGGAGTGATGAAGTGCTCAATGCCAATATATAGCCCAGACTTGGGAAACCAGAGAAGGCTTCTTGGAGGAGGTGACATCTAGGCTGAGACCCAAAGGATGAAGAGGTATTCAGCACAAGAGAGGGGAGGAAGTGAGGGTTTGGGGCAGTGAAAAGATGCTCAGAGAACTGAAGGAAGTATGAGGCTTCCAGAACACAGAGTGGGAGAAGGGACAGTGAGAAATGAAGCTGGAGAGAAGAGCTGGCTGGGCAGGGAGCACTCCCCAAGGGCCTCGAAGCCCCGCTGAGGGGTTTCCACTCAGTTCTGAGTACCCTAGCATTCAAAAGGGTGGTGATGTTCTGCTTTTTAAACAGCAGAACCAAATTTCCTGTGAAAACCCAACCTGTAATGCAGGTGAGAGGAGGACATCTGTGGGGCAGGGGGTCCATGGCCCCGGGAGAACCCAGGGAACAGGGCTTAAAAGACACGGCTCGGCTCGGGCCTTTGCCTGTTGGAACCAGAAAGGACCTCAGAGCACCCACCTTCATTTAAAATTCATAGCAAGGATGTTTATGGGTTCTAACAGTAAAGACTCAGCCATAAAGGTTCTATAAATGCCTCTTCCAAAACACCCCTCAGAGTCACAGTTCAGCACTTATTTATTGATTACCTGCAGGAGACCTTAGAGTGTAGAGGTTAAGGGCACAGACCCAGGAGCCCGACTTCCTGGGCCTGCCCCTTGTTAGCTGTGTGACCTTGGGCATGTTGCTTAATTTCTCTGAGCCTCAGTTTTCCTGCATGCACAGTAAGCATGGTGATCATGGAACCAAGTCGTTGAATTATTGGAAAGATTAAATGAGTTCATACATGTGAAGTGTCAAGAAGAGTGCCTGGTGCATAATGAGGGCTCTGTAAGTGGCATAGAATATGTCTCATTTGATCTTTAACAAAACTTCAAGGTTGGCATTAGCCTCAGAAGAGGAAACTGAGGCTCAGAGAGGTGAAGTGACTTGTACAAAGTCACAGAGCAGGTCAGTGGAGGAGACAGAGGGAGCAGTCTGGTGTGGGTGACTGGGTCCAGTGCTCTTGGAGGGCGTTATGTGTCTCTCCTTGTTAATGTTTTGTATGTATTATGGTCTCTTCTGTGCCTTTATTTGTGTCCCCAGTTCCCAGGACAGAACCAGACAAGAGGAGGCATTCAGTAAAGGTGTGAGTGAATGAATGAATGAATGAATGAAATTGATGGATTGAGCTGTGTATTCCTAGCACTTGGCCCAGGTTCTCAGTGAATGAGCCCCTAGCAGCACTGGGATGTGACCCTCCTGAGGGCTTTGTGGTCCCCCTCAACCTCAGCCCCGCTGCTCATGGAGAGAAGGGCTGGCCCAGCATGCCTGGGTGTCCCACTGCGTGGGCGGTGGCTTCAGTGAAAGTTAAGGGCCTGGCAGCCTGTTCCTGGGGAAGTCCACAGCCCGCAGTGCTGGGGGCAGGGCAGGCCTCCTGGCGGGGCTTCCTGTCAAGGCTCCAGGCCCAACCTTCAAACAATGGCAGGGACTCGACAACCAGAAAATCAAAAGAGAAAGGGCAAAATAAAGGTCTGCGGGTGGGGGGATTGAGGAATTCCGTTTGGGGCTTGAAGAGCTAGGATGGGGGGACCTGCTTGTGGCCTGGGTGGAACTGGAGTCAGAGGCCTAGCTCCCCACCTCACCCCACCCCAGCCCTGAGCTTGGCCAGGGCAGCCCTTAGGGTCCCTCTCCCTCCTGCTCACCTCCTCCAGGCTGTCTTCCAGGTAGGGTCTTTTGAAACCCAAATCTGACCATGTCACCCACTGCTTAAATACTCTTGTCCAGGGTAATGGCCTAGCTCCTTGGCCTGGCACTGAAGGCCCTTTGTGATGGGCTGCAGCCCTTTTTCCCATCTCCTTCACAAGGTGCCCCATTCAGAGCACCTTTGGTCCAGCTACAGCTGCGGTCTGGGGTTCCCTGAGGGCAGGTACAGACAGGAAGGAGCGGTGGGAAGGAGCCTGTGGTCTTACAGCCTTCCCCTTTCCTCCTGCCCTGTGCAGAGCCATGAGCCACCGGATCCTGCTGCTTCTGGCCGTGCTGACCCTGGGCCTGGCTACCTCCCAACACCGAGACAAGGTGCCCTGTAAGAAGGTAAGAAGCTCTGCCTTGGCAGGGAGAACTCCCTGTCTCCCCCTACCCCCTGCCCGGGGGTGTCCTACTGCCCCAGCCCCAGAAGCCAGAGGCTAGAGGGGTCAGAAAAGGAAGGGGAATGCATTTAATGCCTTTAAACCTTGCATTTAATGAGTACCTACTAGAATGCTTAAATGCCTTGTTTACTGTTAATCCTGCTGGGTAAGTACCATTACTCCAATTTTATAGAGTTGGAAACTGAGGCTTGGAGAAGTTGGGTAACTTGTCCAAGGTCATTCAACTAGGGCCAATATTGGACTCTATCCCTTCAAGCTGCCCCCAAAGGGCAGTGGGTCTAGCTGGCTGACAAGGCATAGGTATATGTGTGGGGAATTTAGAGTGGGCATCTGGGAAAGGCTCTTCTGTACTAGGCCCCTTCGGGGGACGAATCCCCTTTCCTAACTGGGCTCCTTAACTCGAGCCCATCTGCCACATCTCTGCCGTGATGCCTCTCACTTATTAGTGCCGGAGTCAAATGCTGCCTTCTCCAGGAAGCTTCCCCTGACCCCTTCCAGGCCGACCTGGTTCTGTTTGATCCCTTTTGGGGCCCCCACAGCCCTAAGCTTCCTTCCATCTCAATATTGAGTGCATAGGGTAAGTTGCTGAATGGTCCACACCTGTCTCAGCTACCAGACCAAGAGCTTCTCAAGGGCAGCGACCAGGTTTGATTCACTTTGTTCCATTTTCCTGCCAGGAGTCAGGGAGACTAGCCCTGAGGTTACTGTGACCCTGTGGGGTACAGAGAAAAGGAACCCTCTAGGTCCACTCGTAAGGCTGGGCAATCATTGAAGTCAAGACCAGAGCTTGTGCTGGGGAAGGGACTGGCCCTCCAGGGGCCCCACCTGGCCCTGAGACTGGAAGCTTACGGCACAAGATGGACAGCTGCTCTTGGAGGCTGGATGAGATGGCAGCCAGGGCCCTGCACCCCTTCCCTGGGGTTTGCAGTGTCCTGCTGTTGCCACCTCACTTCTTACTCCTTGGAGCCCTTCTGGGATTCCCAGCACCCAGAATAACAGGCAGAGAAGGCCTCAGACGTCACCAAATGCAGCCCCACATCCACCTGGGGCAGTAGACTCAGAGAGATAAAGGGTCTGGGCCACCCAACAGGCAGAGGGGGACTGGGTGGGCTTTGGATTTGGGGCAAATGAGGTAACAGGCAGGAAAGCAATTTCTGAACTCCCGTGGAAGCGGTTTTGATGCTTTTTAAAATAGTAAAAACGAATTGCCACGTGCCGAGGGCTAACAAGGGGCCTGCTCCACGCTAAGGGCTTTCTCTCATTTTATGAGAGAAAACTCTTCTTTTCAGCCGAGGAAGCCAAGGCTGGGAGAAGAGATGTGACCCACAAGGTCATACTGATAGGAGGTAACAGAGCCAAGATTCGAACCCATCTCTCCCGAGCTCATGCTGCCCACTGCCGGGTAACTCTCCCTACCCTGCTTCCCTTCTATGTGCAGGTGGTAAAATGGTGATGAGTGACACCCTCTTCCCTCTAAAAAAAAAAAAAGAGCTGGACAGCGGAGTCCTGGCATACCAGAGAGTAGACAGGGGGTCATCGGGGAAGCTCTGAACTTGATTAAGGGCTGATGTCCCCAAGACCCCTCTCCAAATAAGTCACTCAGCTTGGAGCTCAGGGAGCGGTGGGTACCCGACAAATGGGGTTCTGAGAGCTGCCCACGCCTTCAAGCTCCTTCCTAGACTGGACTGGAGAGCTGGGCAGCCCTGCCTTGTGCCTTGTAGCAGTCCCTCTGGGCCTCTGTGACAGGGGTCCTGGGCACTGGGCAGAAAGCAGGATTAGGTGCTGGACTTGGCTAGCTTTGAGTCCCGCCTCAGCTCTCAGGAGCTGGTACCCCAAGGAGCCTTTGAGTATTGCCTCTGGGGTGAAACGGGGTGTGGGCTTGCAGGTGGGTTAAGCCCCATCCCCCAACACACACTGTGTTTGTGTTCATTTTGCTGTTTCTTCTTTAATCAGGATGGTTTGCGGAGCTGAGGATACGGATAGGCAGGCTGTGCCCAGTGGCCCCAGCTGGCAGAGGCGGTTGTGAGGGAGGATGGGGCACGGAGCCAAGCAGGTCTGGCAGGGTGGCCGGGGTGGGATTCCAGTTTGCATGGGTGCCCAACTGCAGGGGTGTCCTCGGGCCTCTGAGTAGGGCAGTACCGTGGAGTCGGAAGCCGCATGGAGCTGGAAGAGTCGCACTGCCTGATGGAGGGCAGTCCGTTCCTCTCCCCCCACCCGCCCCCCGCTTCACCTTGGAGCTCTTGGGAGGAAGCTGAGAGCTGGGCCAGCTGGGGAACACCCAGGCTGGTGTTCCTGCCCTGTCGGCTCAGCCACTGACTTGCTGTGACCTCGTGTAGGTCACTGCCATCTTTAGGCTCAGTCTCCCCATCTGGGCAGTGGGTGGGCTGGACCCTTTTTGCTCTGACGGTCTTTGACTCTAGTCTGAATATATTCATCATCTCTTTTCTTTTCCTTTCAAAAAGGTGATTCAGTCAATCCCTCAGACTTTTACTAAGCTGATGATGTCTGTGACTCTTTCATTCACTGAAAGATATACTGAGCACTTTCTATGGCCCAGGTCCACAGTAGTCACTCAGTCAAACCCTGTTTGCCCTGAACTTACTGTCTAGCAGGTCTGCACACAAACAGTCACAATTCAGGGGGCCAAAGCTATGAGAGAGGAAGCACAGGGGCTGTGAGAGCCCAGAGGAGGCCCCGACCTGCCCGGCAGTCAGGGAAGGCTTCCAGGTGGAGGAGACCTTGGAGCTCAGCACACAGAGTTCACCATGCTGATCTGGTTGGGAAGAACATAACCAGCACAGGGAACAGCAAGGAGGAGGCCCAGAGGTGGGTGTGGGAGGGCACAGTGGGCAGTGGGCAGGTGTGGGCTGGGCTGGAGTGGGTTGGGAGGAGAGGGGACAGGTCAGCAGGGGCCACAGACAGCCTTGAACTCTGCTGAGGGTGCTGGACTTTGCCCGGAAGGGGTTTAAGTCGAGGGCAGCACAGTCAGAGTGGAGTTTTTGAACAGTTGCCATGCATTTGGCTGGCGGAAAGGGGTCAGTGGAGACAGAGAGGCCAGGGCGGAGTGGGCCTGAGCTTGGTGGTTATGGAAGCCGGAGCCTTCGCTGGGAAAGGCTAGGGTTCCTGGTGTGTGGGAAAAGACAGAGGGACATTGCATTTCCATGGAAAGATTTCTGACCCCTGAAGGCACATGTGATGGAGGGACAAAAGTGGGGTCTTTGGTTGTTAAGAGACTGGGGTTCAAAAGCCAGCTCTCTTCCTCACCAGCCGGATGATTCTGGGGCCTCCCTTCCCCTCTCTAACCTTGGGTTTCTTAAAGAGGGGTGATCAGATTTGACGGGCAAGCTATTGTGAAGATCCAGTGAGACCAGGGGTCTGAAAATGCGAAATAAAATATGAAATGCTGAATGGGTGCTGGGGAAGGATGAGTTACATTCTGGATAAGAAACCAGAGTGGTAATGAGACACAGCAAAATCAGTCTTGTCATCAAAGAATGTGGGTTGAGACTCTGGTCATCTTTTCCTGCCCCCTACCCCATCTCCAGGGGCCCATCTGGACTGGACCATGCAAAGTGAAGGCACTGGTGGGGGTGGGGGCAGCAGCAGAACGAGGTCATCTGGTGAGTGTCAGCAAGGAAGTCAGGCTCTGGGACCAGAGCTCTGCCCCGTGGAGTGAGGGCTTGAATGAGATCTGAGGGTGAGAGACCAAAATTAACACCGATGACAGGAGTGCAAATAGCATTTTCCCCTTTTGGAAACATTTCTCCCAAAGTGGTTTCTAGTAGAACATCAGCTGGGTAAGTTTAACTCTCTGGGTCCATGGAAAGAAACTGGGATGTGGAACCAGGAGGCCTGGGTCCCAGCTGGCCCCACTCCTCACTGGCTCTGGGGCACTCTCGGTGACACATGGCTTAGTGTCCTCTAAAATGGGATAATAATCAGTATAGAGTATTTTGTTAGTGCATTTGTCCTTCTATCTGTCTATCATCTCTCTGTCTGTCTACCAATCAAAGCTTCCTTGAGTCCCTCCCTGATGCCAGCACCACCGTACTGGGTACCGGAGACAGGGAGCAGAGTAGGGGTAATGCAGACATGGGGTGATTAGGCTGGGGGGGAGGACGGCGAGCACGCTGGGAGGACAGAGGAGAGGCCTGGCCAGGCCTGGTGGCGGCTCCAGTCATACTTCCTAGAGGCACGTGTCTGGTTGCCCCTCCTACAGCACCCACTAATGCCCACTGCTCTCCCTGCCCTCCGCCTCCCCAGGTGGACAAGGAAGTCTTGTGCCGGGGCCTTGGCCTACTCCAGGTCCCCTCGGTGCTCCCACGGGACATTGAGGTCCTCGACCTGTCTGGGAACCAGCTGCGGAGCATCCTGGCCTCGCCCCTGGGCTTCTACACAGCGCTTCTTCACCTGGACCTGAGCGCCAACGAGATTAGCTTCCTCCAGCCAGGGGTCTTCCAGGCCCTGCCCCACCTGGAGCACCTCAACCTGGCCCACAACCGCCTGGCGGTGGGCACGGCGCTGAGCACTGGGGGTCTGGGTCCCCTGCCACACCTGACGTCCCTGGACCTGTCTGGCAACAGCCTGTACAGTGGCCTGGCGGAGCGGCTGCTGGCGGAGGCACCCGCCCTGCGCAGCCTCTCGCTGGCGGAGAACAGCCTGACGCGCCTGGGCCGCCACACCTTCTGGGGCACGCCCGCGCTCGAGCGGCTGGACCTTCACAGCAACGTGCTGATGGACATCGAGGACGGAGCCTTCGAGGCCCTGCCCCACCTGGCACACCTCAACCTCTCCAGGAACTCCCTCACCTGCATCTCCGACTTCAGCCTCCAGCAGCTGCGGGTCCTAGACCTGAGCTGCAACAGTATTGAGGCCTTTCAGACGGCCCCGGAGCCCCGGGCCCAGTATCAGCTCGCCTGGCTTGACCTGCGGGAGAACAAACTGCTCCACTTCCCCGACCTGGCCGCACTTCCGAGACTCATCTACCTGAACGTGTCTAACAACCTCATCCGCCTCCCTGCGGGGCCGCCCCAGGGCGGCGAGGGCCTTCACGCGCCTTCCGAGGGCTGGTCCGCCTTGCCCTTCTCTAACCCCGGCCGCAACGCCAGCACCCAGCCCCTCTCTCAGCTCTTGAATCTGGATCTGAGCTACAATGAGATTGAGCTCGTCCCCGAGGGCTTTCTTGAGCACCTGACTTCCCTGCGCTTCCTGAACCTCAGCCGGAACTGCTTGCGGGCCTTTGAGGCCCCGCGCGTGGGCTCCTTGCCTTGCCTCGCACTCCTGGACATGAGCCACAATGCGCTGGAGACGCTGGAGCTGGGTGCCAGGGCCCTGGGGTCTCTGCAGACGCTGCTCCTACAGGACAACGCCCTGCGGGACCTGCCCCCGTACACCTTCGCTGGCCTGGCCAGCCTGCAGAGGCTCAACCTGCAGGGGAACCGGGTCAGCCCCTGCGGGGGCCCAGGTGAGCCTGGACCCGTGGGCTGTGTGGCCTTCTCTGGCGTCTCCTCCCTCCGCGTCCTGAACCTGGCGGACAATGAGATGGAGACGCTCCGGGCAGGTGCCTTCCTCCACACTCCGCTGACCGAGCTGGACCTCTCCGCCAACCCTGGGCTGGATGTGGCCACAGGGGCCTTGGCGGGCCTGGAGGGCTCCCTGGAGGTGCTGGCCTTGCAGGGCAACGGGCTGGCCGTCCTGCAGGTGGACCTGCCCTGCTTCAGCTGCCTCAAGCGGCTCAATCTGGCAGAGAACCGCCTGAGCCGCCTGCCTACCTGGACGCAGGCCGTGTCCTTGGAGGTGCTGGACCTAAGGAACAACAGCTTCAGCCTCCTGCCGGGCAGCGCCATGGGCGGCCTGGAGACCAGCCTGCGGCGCCTCTACCTGCAGGGGAACCCCCTCAGCTGCTGCGGCAACGGCTGGCTGGCGGCCCAGCTGCACCAGGGCCGTGTGGACGTGGACGCCACCCAGGACCTGATCTGCCGCTTCGGCTCCCAGGAAGAGGTGTCCCTGAGTCACGTGCGTCCTGAGGACTGTGAGAAGGGGGGGCTCAAGAACGTCAACCTCATCATCATCCTCACCTTCGCCCTGGTGTGTGCCATCCTTCTCACCACGCTGGCCGCCTGCTGCTGTGTCCGCCGGCAGAAGTTCAACCAGCAGTACAAAGCCTAGAGAGGCTGCGGGCTACAGACCAGCTCTGTCGGGGGACCCTGCCAGGTCAGTGGGGGAGCCAGAGGCACGGAGAAGGGTGGGGACTGACCCAAGATTACCCAGTGAGCCAGGATCCAAGAACCCTGGTCTCTCAGTCCCAGCCCAGGGCTCCTGTCCCTGTATCCTGCTGCATCAGTAGGTGACTCACTTCACAGGGCGCACGTGTGGTCCAGCTGTGGAAGCTGGAAGATGGGCAGCTTGCAGGAGTGACAGAGTGTAAGGTTAACCCATCGGATCAACACATCTTCACCAGGCGTCTGTTTTGTGCCACACCCTGCCCTGGGCACGGGGGACGCCAGGGAATGAGACACATCCCTGCCCTCAGCATCGCCCAGTCTGGGTGGGGAGGTGGTTGCGGTGACCACACAGAGCGTGGAAGCCAGGGCCCCAAAGCTCTGCAGCCCCAGCTGGCTGAGTGTGGATGGCCCTGCTGGGCCAGGGTAAGAGAGAGGCAATGCCGACCAGGAGGATTTGTCTGAGAGGTGTCCAAGCAGACCGTTCGTCACATCTTCTGATAATGACTTCCAGCTTCTCTGGAACATAAAAAGCTTGTGACCGGAAGAGAGCTGGAGCCCCCTAAGGCTTGGATCCAGTGCTGTTCGGCGGGCTGCGGCAGCTGCAGCAGGGCCTGGTTAAGAGGCGCTCTCCCTGGGCTCCAGCCCAGTGCTGGACCATTCCGTTTCCTGCTCCGGGCAGGCTCTTTCCCTACCTGGCACTCTCGTGTTGCACACACCGGCCAAGACACTGCCCTAGCCCCGCTACTCCCTGCCCAGGCCGCCCTGCTCCATCCCAGCCTCACCCTGGCTGCTGAGCCAGGAGTGAGAACCTTAGGTGTCTGGTTCCGTTCGGCACCGCACTTGGCAGTGGTGACAAACCCAAGCCTGCATGTGCCTCTTTATGACAACCCTCTGAGGTTCATATTTTATCCCATTTTACAAGAGGCCCCAAAAGTCTCCCTCCAGGGACCTCCAGCTAAGAAATGCCGGAACTGAGCTCCAGACTCACATCCTCCTGAGTCCAGAGCCTGAGCTTGGCCACTGCAGGGGCTGCAGGCTGTTAGGCGGACAGGAACAAGGCCCGGGAGCGTCCTGTGCCGTGCACACCCACCCGCTCCTCTCCCTCCTCTCTCCCAGGCGGGCAGAGGGAAGATGGGCAGCCGCCGGCCCTCTCCTCCTTCTGTGCCTCATTTTCCCTTCTTCCCTCATTTGCAGACTAGGCGGGCTCTCCTTTTTCTCTTCTTGCTCTTGCGTGCCCTCCTTCCCTCTCCCTCCTTTGAGCATAGCCTGGACTTTGAAACCATTGAGTCCAACCTCCCTGTTGCACAGGTACGGAGGCTAAGACTGAGGAAGAGAATGGGACTTGCTCAGAGCTGCACAGGTCAGTGGCAGCGCCTGTGAAACAAGGTGGATTCAGACCTCATTGAGGGGGTGGGGGGCGGGGCTTGGTGGTTAGACCTGAATGGTTTCCTTCTCTCTCAGCTGTCACATCACAAGGTGATGCTGGCTCCAAACTCGCTTACTAGTCCTCATCATGCAGGGACTTTTTTTTCCCCTAGAAAAATGGATAGAAAAATCCCATCCAGGGGCTTCCCTGGTGGCGCAGGGGTTGAGAGTCCGCCTGCCGATGCAGGGGACGCGGGTTCGTGCCCCGGTCTGGGAAGATCCCACATGCTGCGGAGCGGCTGGGCCCGTGGGCCATGGCCGCTGAGCCTGTGCGTCTGGAGCCTGTGCTCTGCAAAGGGAGAGGCCATAGCAGTGAGAGGTCCGCGTACTGCAAAAAAAAAAAAAAAAAAAAAATCCCATCCAGATATAACCCCCTGTTTCTCATACCCATGAAATCGTGGGCCGTCTGGGAAGAAAGGAAGCCCTGGGATTAATCCCGGGACCCTGTGTCATTGTCTTCACCCTCTTACCTGTGCTTGGCCCGCACTCAGGCTCACGATGGTGCTCGGTAAAGTGTGAGATGATGAAAATGCCCCTCTCTCCACCCCATTTTACAGATGAGAAAACTGAGGCCCAGAGCAGGTTGAGGACTCAGGGAGTCAACGGCAGAGCCGGGGCTAGAGCCTGGTGGCTTGGCCCCAGCCCGGGGCCCTGGTGGCAAGTGGGGCAGCCGGCGGGTCCATTTCTGTTTGGGATCATGACCACAGGTGCTCACTGCACACAAACACTCTTCCTCAGGCCTGGAGGGCAAGGTGTGTGCCCCTGCATGCCTGATCTTTGAGAACACTACACAATGCTGCTCTCACTCCCCAGGACCCAGGCTACAACCCAGGCCTCGGGGCCAGCTCTTTGTGTAACCCACGTGAATGTATTAAAAACGGATTTTGGAGAAACAGTGCAGCCTGCCGGCCTCCTCCTTGCTGCGGGTAATCATTGCGTCCACTTGAACCCTGCCCTCCTCTACTTCCCTTCCAGCCGTTGAAGCCTCATGGGAAACCCCTGGGGAGACAGGCTGAGGCCCGCTGGGTGGGAGACGGAGGCTCTGGGTCACCACCATCCTGGACCTGGGTGCCTCAGCCCCCATCGTGTCCCTGCCACACCTCTGTCCCCTCACGCTCAGCAAACCCCACTCCCCACCCACCACTGAGAAAAGTGACTTCCAGCAGGAGCCGCTGAGCGCCTTTCCCTCCTCTGCAGCTCCATTTTCTCTCTTTCCTCTCGTTCAGCCTTTCCTCTCTGTTTGCTTCTTCCTCTCAGACTTCAGCTGTGCTCAAGTCTTGCCCATCTTACAAACAGTAAGGAGACCCTTAAGCCACTTTCCCCTTTCCTTCCCTCCTTCATGGGTAAACTTCTAGGGAAAGTAGCTTCCTCTCCCTCCCCTCCATCCCAACCCATCCCAGGCCGCCTCCAGCTGTCCCCCTTCCCCCCCAGCTGAGGTCACCAAGCTGCGGGGCCCCTCACCTCTATCCCCCCATCACCCACACCTCCCCCTCGGCACACTCTTCCGACATCTAGGACCCCAGGTGCCTTCCTCTCAGGCTCTGCTCCACGCTCATCATCAGAATGGCGATCAGCAGGACGCTTCTCTCAGGAATGCCATCGCCCTCACTGACGTAGCCACCCCATCGCTCTGACAATGCCCACATCTCTGTCTCCAGCCCCAGCCTCTCCTGAGCGTCCAGCCCCGGTACCCTGACACCAGAGGCCTCCCCAGCTAGAGAGTTAAAGGTCTCCCAGGGGCTGGAGGATTGAGAGTGAGCGGCCAGGCTGCAGTTCAAGGTTGAACTTGGAAGAACCAAGAGGGGCCAGAAGAAGAGCATGCGTGGTTCCCAGAAGGGGGTTGGAGGGTGAGGGTGTGGGCTGTGGGCTCTGGGGAAGGGGACAAGAGCCACCTCACCTGGGGTGGGGGTGGGAGTCAGGCAACGGGCTGAGGTAGAGTCTAGAGGGCAGGGAGTGGTCCCCCTGGTCTCCCACTTTGCAGCCCCTTGTGCTTGTCTTCATGTGGCCCCGCCTCCCGTTCTCAGCTGCCTGACACCCAGACATCACCCCCTTTGCAGATGCCAACCTTCTCTTCTCCACCTCCTCTCCCACAGGCTCCAGCTCCGCCTCCCCCATCCGCAAGCGTCCTGGAGATTTCTCCAGCCCAGCTTCCTCCCTGGCTGTGACCTCTCGCTCCCAGTTGCTGCTCCCAGCTCCTACTCTCCAAAGGAAAAACTGAAATGCCTATTTCATGGATGGGGCTAGGCGGTGAGAGGGTATGTGACGCAATGCCCTGGCACACAGTAGGTGCTGCCCGAAGGCCTGCAGGAGGGCAGTAGCATGGGCTGAGCTCAACCCAGGACTCTGGGAACCTGGGAGCCCACCAGGCCCCTAACCCCTTTTCCTGGCAAACAGGGGACTTTGCTCACCTGACCAAGACCCCAGCAAGGCAGAAATTCCTGTTTTCAGCCAAACGTGGACACAGCTGCCAACTAGGTCATCGGAGCATCTGGCAAGTTCCAGGGCGAGAGGATGCCCTTGCACAGCCCCTGTCACAGACAGACTGTGGTGTCAGGTCACCTGGCTCACTCAATCCACGAGGACCCGGCCCAGCAAGAGCCGGGCTCGCAGGCCGGGTAGGAGGAGAGGAAGCCGGCATCCCTGGCCCACCAGATGCCTCCCCCGGTCAGTTCCCTGTGCTGGCACAATCCCCCAGGATCCAGGATCCAGAGTCTGCTTTCTGTGCCCCTGTTGTTTAGCAGCTCAGAGGCCCTGCAAGTCCGGGTCCCTGCGGCCCTCCATCCTCATCTCTCTCTGGCCACCTCCCACCTCCTATTCAGAGCTGACAGAGCACTTCGAGGTGGGCCCTGCGCTGAATACTTGATGTACACGGTCGTATATAATTCTAACACTCTTTGGAGAGATTTCTATTATTATCATCCTCACTTTAGAGAAACTGAGACTCAAGATACCACAGCTGTCAAGTGCTAGGGCTGAGACTTGAGCCCAGGTTTGCCCTGCTCCTCTCTGGAGCCAGCAATCTTAACCATTAGGCAGCACTGCTTCCTGACCCTCCCAATTCTGGCTCTCTCCCACCTCTTCTACTTGAAATGTCTCACCTACCCTGACCCCCCTGCCAAACTCCTCCTTTTTCAATGCTTACCTGCATCACCTCCTCTGGGGAGACTGCCCTGACTTCCCTCCTCCAACTGCCATCAGCCCTGGGCTGCCCGGGGCCACAACACTGGGATGTCTGCCTGATCCACCACCAGACCGGGAGCTCCTGGAAGGAGGTCTTACCCAGAGACCCTTCTGTGTCCCCTGGGCCCGAGCCAACACAGAAGCAAGTTCAGGAAAGGTTTCCTGAATGGATGGCCCTGCCCTCCAGGACCTAAACACTTGTGGGGATTAACATCAGCCCTCAGACCAAGAATGGGTGATAAACTTCTCAGACAGACCCCAGGAACGTAGAGGACACAGAGGGACTGCAGGGTGTGGGCTGCCCAGTGGAACAGGAATCTTCTCTCACCACTCTCATTCCCCTCAGTTCCTCTTGCCTCTAGGACCCTTTCTCTTCTTCCTCCTCCTCTCTCCCCCCAACCCCTCTTCTCTTCTCCTTCTCCTCCCTTGGTCATCTCTCCCCCACCCCACTCTCACTGGGATGAGTTGGAGCTGTGGTGCTGAGAACGTGGAGGGGTGGAGGGGAGGGAGGCCCGAGCTGTTTATAGGAACTGGAGCAGCTCCATCCATCAGCTCTGTTTGGAGCTGGAAACCAAGCATAATAAATACCTTGGCTCCTCCCCAGCTGTGCTTTCCCTGAACTTGGCCATTCGAACTCCAAATTTCTCTGGCCTGCTGGTTCTCAGGACCCAGCTCCCACCCCACCCCACCCTACTCCCACCTCCCACCAAGCTGCCCTGGAAAGAGCCCTGCCTCTGGGACCAGAAATGCAGGGCTGAGTCTAGGCTGTGCTGCCGCTTTGCTTTGGGAGCAAGTCGTGCCCCTGGTCTGTGCCTCCATTTCCCCATCTGTGAAATGGGGTCATGATCACTGCACCCCCCCCCCAAACACGCAGTGCTGTTCACATGTTAGGCTTGAGCATCTGCTTGACGCTGGGCCCTGGGCCCTGCGGGATCCCTGGGAACAGGCAGGCAGAGCCTCTGCCTATTGGGCGGAGGGAGGGGTCACACTACAGCCCAAGCAGGAAGTGGTCAGCGCCACGAGGGAGGTCCAGACTTTGTGTTCTGGGAGTTTGTTTGCAGCAGGGAGCGGCCCTTCCAGCTGGAGGATTCAGAGGAGACCTCGAGGACATCTGGGCTGGCCCTGCAGAGAAGGGTAGCATTTCAGCATGTGGAGATGGGGAGAGCCTCTTCCAGACGGAGCAGACTGCCAGAGCAAAAGCTGGGCAGTGGGAAGATGTGAGGGTGGGGGCAAAGAAGAGTCTCCCTTTGTGCATCCTTCACCCTGTCACTCCCAACTCTGTCCTCTCTGATCCTCCAGCACCTTTCGCTCTGACCCTCTAGCTTTTTGGAATCTTCCCTCCTTCCCTGGAGAGCTTCAGACTCACCCAGCTCTCCCAGGTTGTGGATGCATTCCCAGAATCATGCAGTCACGTTCCCACTCCCACCTCCCCCCAGAAAGCCACCCTAGAAAGTGGAAGACTCAGATCAGGGGAAAAGTCACTGGCCAAGAGCACGTTTCTGGAATGAATAAGGGAATAAATGAATAAAAGAGTGAGTCAATGAAAAAGAGGATAATAGGAAATTATTGAATTCAACTGACATACTGTGCTGTACATACAAGCTCCCTCCTCTGGTGGTGCTGGTGGTGCTGTTTATTTGGCGAGGAGGGGAATAGGCATTAAATACATGACTGTGCGCAGGTGCGTGTGCGCGCGTGCGCGCGCGCGCGCACACACACACACACACACACACAAGAATAAAGACAAAATGGCAAACTTTGATGAGTATTATGAGAGAAAATAATAGGGAGACAGAATGAAATGGGCAGACTCAGAGAAGTCCTCTCTGAGGATGGACTCTGTAAGCTGAGACTGAAGGAGGACTTAAGATGAGTGAGTGAATTAATATTCCTTCTAGCCTCTTCCCCTCACTCCCATGAATTTGCAAGAGCTGCACTTTAGACCCTGAGGTCCATTCTCATGCATTGAAAGGTCCCCCTACCCTGGGACCCTCCTGGGCTTCCCCTGCCCTTCCCCTGCCCTCAGTGCCTTGGCTGTCCCATTCTAGAATCATGGAGAAAAATATGGAAGGCCACCCATAAGGGGTGGTGGGGAGGGATGGCCAAGGGATGGGTGCCAGGAGTCAAGCATTGTGGGGGTGAGGGACTGGCTAGGCTACAGGGTAAGAAAGTCAAGTTCCAAAGGCCCCTGCTTTATTTGGGGTGGGGCGGTGACGTGGGCTTTGTTCTCTCTGCCATTCCTGAGCCACCCATGTCAGCTTGCACCAACCATATTCTTTCACCCTAGGTAGCTTACTAGCGTTCTCCTGTCTAACCTTCTGTATATTTTCTCCATAATCAAGTCACCATTGACAGATACATTTAAATTATATGCAAATAAACTTATGCATGTATCACTGTTTTATAAAAATGGGATCATATAATATATGGTTTCCTGCATCTTGCTTTTTTTTTTTTTTTCGGTACGCGGGCCTCTCACTGTCGTGGCCTCTCCCGTTGCGGAGCACAGGCTCCGGACACGCAGGCTCAGCGGCCATGGCTCACGGGCCCAGCCGCTCCACGGCATGTGGGATCTTCCCAGACCGGGGCACAAACCCGCGTCCCCTGCATCGGCAGACAGACTCTCAACCACTGCACCACAAGGGAAGCCCCTGTATATTTATCTTATAGCCAATAACCTTATCAATTGTCTTAATTCAAATAGGTTTTTTTTTTAAATTGTTGTTTGTTTTGTTTTTACATTTGTTTTTGGTTTTTGTTTCTCTGCTAGAGGCTCTTGCGTTTTCTGGGTATACAATCACCTAATTGACCGCATTGTTCCCATAGCTCCATTGATGCCCTCACCACAGTATCATCTGCCTCCGGCCAGGCCTCTCCTCACCTGGACTGCAGCCAGGTTGCAGGGATCCCGCCCCACCTACATTGCCCACCACAGAGCTCCTTCTCACATGTTTTCTCTTCCCAAGACCAGGGCTCCAATTCCTTTTCTCTCTGGTTTGCAGGAGCAGAGTGGAGGTGTGTATGGGGGCTCAATCCTTGCTGCTTTGTTCCACAGAATGAATTTTTTCCACCTTAACTGGAATTCTGTTCTCCTCCTAGAGCAAAGGTTGAAAACTGGTGGCCTGTGGGCCAGATTTAGCCCTCAGTCATGCTTTATTTGGCCCACACAGTGGTTTATAAAAATCTGGATTGGTTGCCAACATTTAAAAAATTGAAAGAGTTGTTTTATATGGGACCATATATAAATATGGACATATGATTTTCTTAAAATCCTGGAAAAGCTGAGAACCTGAATCCCCAGCCCACAGGACAGTGAGTGGCAGGAGCTGTGAAATTGCATCTCCCACCTAGACTGTGAGCTCCTCAAGGGCAGGGGGCCATCCTGCCCCCTCTGTACCCCAGCACCTGACACAGAGCCTGGCTCCAGGCAGCAGTCATGAAAGTTTAATTCCTTTCCTTTTGTATCATGCACAAGTTTCAAGAACATGCGAGTCAAGAGTCCCACACGGCAAGTGTTCTGACCTTGATTGTGCGTGAACCCTCTGGCAGTCTGATGAGCCTGTGGACCCCTTTTCAGAATAACGTTTTTTAATTCATAAAACAAAACAAAAATGCATGATTACAAAGGAAATCAATCCTACTGAATGCAGTTTTCAAAATATTAAAAAATAATGGTAATTGGGTAATACATGTTTTTTAATTAACACATTAAATACCAAAACCTAGTTGCAGATCTAATAATTACTGTAATTTTGAAGCACTGTTGAGCATGAACGATATTTTGAGAGACCTTCAACAGCTGTAACAAGACATGAAAACATCTCTGATTTCTGTTGGTAGTGGAACTGCTAACGTCACAGGTCCTAGTAATGCTTCAGGGATTTGTGGCCCACATTCATGATGGAAAGAGCTATTACACTTCAACTAAATGCTAATGATGAAAAGAAAGATGTAAATTTTTCTCATCCAGGTTCACAGCCCCAGGAATTCTACCCTTGTGTCTCATGGGTCTCAGGTCAAGACCCCTGCTTTGGGGAGAAAATGCTAAAGGCAGCTACAACCAAGCCACAGTAACAGGGAACTACAATCCCATAGAAATCAACACATGCTTGGGTATCTTGGCCAGGGCAGGGATGGGGTGTAAATTAGATCAGTGTTTCTGGAGGGCTACTTGGCAATATGTTCCAGGAATCTTAAAAATGCGCTTTTGCTTCAACCCAGCAATTCTGGCTACACTTCTAGACGTAGCCAAAGAAAAACGACTGTGAGCTTGTTTATCATAGCCAAGGGCACATCCAGCTTTTGTGGAGCCCGAAGCTCATACAATTTAGAGGTCCCTTCTTACAAAAAGAAGACAAAATCATGAATATAATATTGCCAGACTGCTCTCCTGGGCATGTGGAAAGGTTCTGAGCAAGTGAGGACCCTGCAGCTAAAGCACCATCAGCTGCATGTAAATAGAGAAGCATAGCATTGTTAATAATAACCTAAAATTAGAAACAACCTGAAACAGCCGACAATCAGGGTTCAGTATAGTAAATTACAATACCTCCATACAAGGGAATACTGATCAGTCATTTAAAAGGGTGTGAATGTAGAGGTGTGCTTACTGACATGAAAAGATGCTCAAAACATAGTGTGAAGTGGAAAAGCAGATTATACAACATGTGTAAGAAAGATCCCAGTTTTGTTAAAATAACATGCTAGTTATGTGTAATTGTATGCTAAATGGGACTTTCCTGTCTCAGAATTGCTGCTGTCCCCCAGAACCTCAAAAGCAGCACCAGGGCTTCCCTGGTGGCACAGTGGTTCAGAGTCCGCCTGCCGATGCAGGGGACACAGGTTCGTGCCCCGGTCCGGGAAGATCCCACGTGCCGCGGAGCGGCTGGGCCCGTGAGCCATGGCCGCTGAGCCTGCGTGTCCGGAGCCTGTGCTCCGCAACGGGAGAGGCTACAACAGTGAGAGGCCCGAGTACAGCAAAAAACAACAAAAAAAAGAAGCAGCACCAGACACAACCCAGCAGGACTCAGGCAGAGATTAAGATATCATCACCCCATCACCTGCCTCCAGACTCACTCCGACCTGGGAGAGGAGGAAAGGGACTGAGACTTGCCATGGAGGGAGTTGTCCAAGTGCTGTGCTTCATCGCACAAGGCTCAAGCCTGGCCACCGGGGCTTCCCTGGAGCTGAGAGGACACAGAGCCTGAGCCCACCTCTCAGATGGAAAAGCCTGAAGACGAGAGGACGGTGGGAGCTGCCCCTGGGGGTAGCCCAAACCGGGGGTGGGGACTGCTGTGGGAGCAGCCTGTGCTTCCAGAGTTTGACAACAAAAGAGAGGAATGTTTCTTAGGGGACCAGCTGGACACAGTGCACGGTAGCTGGGCCTGAGTCATCGCAAAATATCCCTGCCCAAGAAGTCTGCCCTCCAGGACAAGGGGACGCTATAGAAGAACCCCTCAGCAGGAATGGAGAGGGCAGGGACAGGTGGTCACTCAGGGGTATGTGCCCCGAGCCCAGGGACCAGCTGGCAGAGACCACAAAGGGGGTTCCACAAAAATCCCAAAATTGTTTGCCTCAAACCTTCCTTTTCCCATCACGTGTTTCTGAAGTGTATCTGTCTGGGAGCTGTAGGGAAGGAGAGAAGTTTTGAGAAATTCTGTTCATTTGTCTTTTTGTGTAATTGAGATATAATTTACATACGGTAAAATTCACCCTTAATGTACAGTTCTATGAGTTTTGACAAACTCATAACAGTTAGGTAGCCACCAGCACAGTCACGATGTAAAGCATTCCCATCAGCCCAGAAAGTTCCCTTGCACCCCAATGTCGTCAACTCTTTCCTCCATCCCGTCCCTAGCGATCACTGACCTGTTTTCTGCCATAGTTTTGCTTCTTCCATATAAATGAAACCACACCGTATGTAGCCTTTTGAGTCTCGGCTCTTTCACTTAGTACAACCCATCTGAGAGTCATCCATGTTGCTGAAAGTATCAAGGTTCCTTGCCATTACTGAGTAGTATTCTGCTGAGTGGATGTATGACACTTTGTCCAACCATTCACCTACTGAAGAACATTTGAGTTGTTTCCAGTTTGGGGCTGGAATTATAAATAAAGCTGGTATAAACATTCACCTAGAGGTTTTTGGGTGAGCATAAGTTTTCCTTTCTCTTGGGTAAATACCCAGGAGTGGGAGTGTTGGGTCCCATGGCAAGTGTGTGTTTAACTTCCAGAGATGCTGACAAACTGTTTTCCAAAGTGACTGTTCAGTTTTCACTTCCCGCCAGCCATGAATAAGAGTTCCAGTTGCTGTTCATCTTCACTAACAACTTGGTATCGTTGTCGTCCTTTTTAATCCATTTAATAGGAGTGTAGTAGGAGACTAAAATTTTGTTTTGTTTTCACAGACTTTTTAACGAGCAGTTTTAGGTTCACAGCAAAATTGAGCAGAGAGTACAGAGAGTTCTCACATATTCCCTGTCCCCCAAAAGGCACAACCTCTCCCCACTGACATGGCCACCACAACGGTACATTTGTTATAACTGATGAACCTATACTGACACATCATTATCACCCAGAGTCCATAGTTTACATTAGGGTTCACTCTTGGTGTTGGACATTCTATGGGTTTGGACAAATGTATAATGACAGGTGTCCACCATCATAACATCATACAGAACAGTGTCACTTCCCCAAAACTCCTCCATGCTCTGCCTGTTCATCTCCTTCTCCCTGCAGCCTCTGGCAACTACTGATCTTTTTACTGTCTCCATGGTTTTGCCTTTTCCAGAATGTCATATAATTGGAATCATACAGTATGTAGCCATTTCAGATTGGCTTCTTTCACTCACTGATATGCATTTAAACTTCCTCCCTGTCTTCATGGTTTGATAGCTCATTTCCCTTTAGCTCTGAATAGTATTCCATTGTCTGGATGTACATAGTTTATTTGTTTATTCACCTACTGAAGGACATCTTGGTTGCTTCCAAGTTTTAGCAATTATGAATAAAGCTGCTATAAACATCTGTGTGCAGGTTTTTGTGTGGACGTAAATTTTCAGCTCATTTGGGTAAATACCAAGGAGTGCAATTGATGGATCATATAGTAAAAGTATGTTTAGTTTTGTAAGAAACTGTCAAACTCTCTTCCACAGTGACTGTACCATTTTGCATTCCCACCAGCAATGAATGAGAGTTCCTGTTGCTCCACATCCTCTCCAGCATTTGGTGTTGTCAGCGTTTTGGATTTTGGATATTCAAATAGGTCTGTAGTATTATCTCGTTGTTTTAACTTGTAATTCCTTGATAACATATGATTTTCATGCAGTTGGTATATCTTCTTTGGTGAGTTGTCTATTCAGGTATTTTGCACATTTAATAAATTGTGCAGTTTGTTTTCTTATTATTGAGTTTTAAGTGTTCTTTGTATATTTTGGATAATAGTCTTTTGTCAGATATGTCTTTTCAAATATTTTTTCCCAGAGATTGAAGTTTTAATTTTAATTGGACTGGACTTTTTTTTTTACCTTTTAGTTTTGAAACAAATTCAAACTTGCAGAAGAATTGAACTTCCAAATATCCTTCACTCAGTTTCACCAGCTGTTAGCAATTGTTAACATTTTGCTTTGTCATTTTCTATCTCTCTATATACATATTTTCCCCGAACTATTTGAGAATAAGCTGCATACATCATTACCCCAACTATTTCAACATTTTTTTCCTAAGAAAAAGGACATTCTTTTACATAACTACAGTACAGTTATCAAATTCAGGACATTTAATATTGCTATAACACCGCTATCTAACCCTCAGGTCAGATTCAAATTTCACTAAATGCCCCAGTAATGTCCTTTATAGCAATTTCCCCCTCTGATCTAGGATGAAATCCAGGATCATGCATTCTATTTGGTTGCCATGTCTCTTTCATCTCCATTAGTCTGAAACAATTAGTCTTTCATTGGGTTTCATGACATTGACATTTTGATGAGTCTGGGCCAATAATCTTATAGACTGGTTTTCAGTTTGGGTTTGTCTGATGTTTCCTCTGTCAGGTTCTGCCTTTTTGGCAGGAATACCACAGAGGTGATGTGTCTTTCTCAGGTCACCACATCAAGAGGCACTTCATACTCTACTGAGTATAGCTTTTAATGTGAATTAGGGGGGGGAAAAAAAGACTGGAAAGAGATATTCACCACAAACTAAGAGTAAGAGGAGGATTTCAGATGATTTTTATTTTCTTCTTTTATTTATCCATATAATGGGCTCATACCCAGCAAGCATTTAATCTACCTACTCACCACCTCCAAACTCTGCCCTTTCACCCATTTCAAACTAGACCTCGGTCTTTGATGCTCCAGAGAAACAGAGGTCACAGTAAAATGTCATTATATAGAGTAATCTTTGTCTTCTGAATTTCTAATATCCCAGGTCCTTCCACTTAAGGGATTATCCAGGGTTATTTTTATTGAATGCAATTTTCACCTTATAAGATCTAATGCCACTGTACATTCAGATTTTCTTTATACAGTTAACTTACCATTAGTCATGAGTGATAAGAAAAAATTGATATTAAAAAGAAGGTGAAAAATGACTCGCTTCCCCCACATTTTGAATTGTGGACCAGAAAGCTCAGCAGCCTGAGGTGGGGACTGCTCATTCCTTTGCTCCCTCCCCAAGACTGACAGTTGTCACAGAGGGCACCGGGGGCGGGGTGATTTATATGTCACTGCCGACATCATGGAAATTCTCAGTGTGGCATCTTCAGAAGGAGGAGGATCTTGGACGTAGGCACCTCAAAGGGGAAAATATCTCTAAATCAGTCATCAGGCCCACATTTCTTCCTCCTAAATGTCTTTCATCTTCTCTTCATCCTCAGGCCCCTGAGGGTTCAGGTTTTTGTCATCTCTCACCTGGACTGTGGCCTCCCTGTCTTCGGTCTGTTCTGTAGCTCCGTTCCCAGAGCCCCGCTGTTGTTCCCTCTCTTATCCATGGTTCTTCACCACCCCCACGGCATTCTCAATTAAATGCATTCCCAAACCCTGAAATCCTGACGCCCACCTCTCCCCACCCTCTGGTCCCACCCTGCCTCTGTGCCTTCCCATGTCCCACGCCCTAGCCCCCAGCCAACGGTGAGCTGCTCACTCATTCCTGCCCTGCATTTTCCTGCCTCATGCCATTCTCCTCGCTGGAATGCCTTCCTTTGGTAGCTCTGCCTGTCCAAAGGGACCACACTTCAAGGGTAAGCATCAGGGTTACCTCCTTCAAGAAATCTCCAGGAAACATTTACTAATGTTTCCTGTGGGCCAGGCTCTTTGCCGGGTCCTGAAGATACAACAATGAGAATGACACAGGCCCCACCTCCAAGGGGCTCACAGTCCAACAGGGAGTCAAGAAAGAGACACATGAACAGAGGAACAAAGGTATTACAAGGGTTGGGACAAAAATATTGTTTATTTATAAATAAATATTAAATAATTTTAAAAAGAAGGTAAGGATAGGAACATGATATGTGCAGCAGAAAAATAAGTTGCCCTTTTGGGTGGTGTGTTAGTTTGCTAGGGCCGCTGGAACAAAGTACCACAAACTGGGTGGGTTAAAACAGCAGAAATATATCGTCTCTTGGTTCTGGAGGCTGGAAGTTCAAGATCAAGGTGTTGGCAAGGCTGCGTGCCCTCTGAAGGCACTGGGGAAAGATCTGTTCCAGGGCCCTCTCCTGGCTTCCCAGTAGTTCCCTGGCTTGAGAGGTACAATTGCAGTCTTCACATGAAGCTCTCACTATGTATGTGTCTCTGTGTCCAAATTTCCCGTCTTTATTAGGACACCAGTCATATTGGGTTGGGGGCCCATCCTACTCCATTATAATCTCATGTTAACAAAGTGACATCTGCGTCAACCCTATTTCCAAATAAGGTCACATTCCGAGATATTGAGGGTTAGAGCTTCAACTTATGAATCTGGCTTGGTGGGGGGACACAATTGTACCCAGAACAGGTGAGTGGAGGCTAGAGCCCAAAGAGGAGGGATAAGCATGGAGGAGTAGAACTAGAGGTGTTGGCTCAAGCTAAATTTGCCCATGTGATAAAGGCAGCTGGCTCAGAAGGGGGATTTGGGGGAGAGACAGAGACAGCTCATGGGGATTTAGAAAAATTTTATTGCTGTGTGGCATGCACTGCCAACTCTTCTGTGCTTCCACAAAAGCTACTTCTGCTCTGTACCCTGGAGTAGGGGAGGGGACTGCAGATGCGTTGGCACTGCCCATAGGAGGCCAGAGCTCCCGGTAACATAGGCTAAACCTACAGCATGGAGGAGATGGGGTGCTCATGGCTGAGGGAGCTGAGTAAGGAAGAGTTCAAGGCAGCATCTTCTTGAGGGAAGAACGAAATAGACATAACCAGCTGTATTTGGCATCTGACTCTGCCACATGCATTCATTTCTGATGACACGTTTGATTCTCATCAACACCTCATATGGTAGAATTTACTGTCCCTATTTTATGTGACAACACGGTGGCTCAAGAGTGTTGTGGCCTGCTACAGGACCCACAGCAGGTGCCAACCCAAGTGGGGTTTGAACCCAGGAAGTCTGACAGCAAAGTCCAGGCTCCTTCCAGAGCCGCTCAGGTGCACTCTGACCACAGGCTCCTCTTCAGCAACTCGGGACACCTCCTGCACACTGAGCGCCAACAAGGCACCTGTACTGAACGATTAAAGAATGTTTCTGTGCAGTCGCCTCAGAAGCCGTTGTTACATCCCTTGGCTCACTTCTGATTACTGGCAAAGATCACCTCCCGAGGCCAGTGTCCTACCCCATGCTTGTGCTGTGAGTCTCCACATTGGCCACAGTTTCTTCAGCACCACCGGAGCTTGCTTGGGCAGATGACAGAGCCAAGAGGTCTAAAGGCCCCTCACCTGATGGGGTGAGTGTCAGGATCAACCTCCAGCTCCCCTTCCTGCAGGTGGACGGTTCTGGGTGGTGTTCCGTAGGCTTTGCAGGGTGCTGGTGGAATGCAGTTCCATTGCTCACTGTGCAGACGGATAGAACACACCTAGCGTGGGCTTTTCTTCCTTCCCTGTTGCACTCCTTCCACTCCCTTACTCTCGCTTCTCAGGATCACCTCCCTCTAATCTACTTACACCAGAGCCTTGAGTCATACTCTGATTTTGGAGGAACTCAAACTGAGACAGTAGTGCTGGTGCTGGTGGGAAAGAGGAGGAGCCCTTTCCAAGGGGCGCCCTCTGAAATGGACTCGTGGCCATGCGTGAAGAAGCCAGCAACAGCTAATGGATCAGGGCCCATTGACAGGGTTTTGCTTTAGAGGCAAAGTTGGAGCGGGAGGCCTGGGCGTATCACACAGGTTAAAAGCCTGGGTTCCATTTAAGCACGGAAGAGACACACTTAGATTCGTACTTCTGAAAGACCACTCTGGCTGCTGAGCGGAGGATGGATGGGAAGAAGCAAGACTGGGGTCAGGGAGACAAGTCGGGAGGCCATTGTCATAACTGAGTACAGATGATGAGGCCCAGACTAGGGGAGGGGCGATGGCCTGGAGAGAAGATCACAGGGTCGAGAGTAGTTTAGCAAGTCGAACTGCTGGAAAACCCGGCTAAGGACAGGGGCTGAGGGTAGAGAGAGATGGTCAGGGGTGACTCCAGACTTCTGGTGCCTTTCCCTGATGGAGGGGACGTGGGGAGAGGAGTTGGGGGGGACATGTTGGGTGTTGGTGCTTGTGGGTTAGGAAGGTGTCTGGAGCATGTGGAGGTCTGTGTGTGGCACGCAGGGGAGAGGTTGGGCTTGAAGCAGATGCGGGCGTCGTCCACCTAGTGGCCTCGGTGTGTCCCTTACTCTGGGTCTGTTCCTGCTGCCCAACTAAGAGGGGTCGCCTTAGGTGACCCCTAAGGATCCTGCAGCTCAGCGGGAGGAGCCTCTGCTGCTTCTCCTCCCTCGTCCCCCCACCCCCAGCCGGAGGGTAGCGGCAGGCAGGTCTGGGTTCAGGCACCACCCCCAACTCGCGGGACACTCTGCTTCTTCTAGGTGAGAGCCCGGGAGTTCCAGCCTGTCCCAGGAGGTAGGGGACATGGAGGGACCCAGTTCCAGCCCTTGGAAACCCCTGTCTCATTGTTTCCACAACAGCACCAGCCCAGAAACAATGCAGGAGGGCCAGGGAAAGGCAGACCCTGCCCGGTCACTCTTCTGTCTCAGGTGGGTGTGGATGGGCCCATGGGGGGCATCGCAGTAGAGATCGAGAACAAGGCAGGAAGGTGGGAGAAGGGTCCAGCTCGGTCCCAGCCAGGACTCCAGCCGGAAATTGGGCCACGCAAGGTGAGGCGCTGGAGAGAGATGACTGAAAGGATGGGCAGACTAAGGGCACCAGCACAGTGTGGATCCTGGGTGAAGGTGTCAGCTGCGCTGCTTTCCAGATGTTCAGGGAGGCTTTTCCCACTTCATTTTCCTCGTCTGTAGAGTGACAACTGGCTAGATGCCTGCCACATAGAGAGCACTCAACATTTCCCTCCCGTTGTCCAGTCTCCCCAGCAGATTTTATTCAGCAACAAGCACCCCTACCCCATGTGCACCTGGGCGCTCCCCCTGCATCTCTAATCCTGTGACTCTCCACATTAGATTGGATGCTCTTTGAAGTATCTTGGTGTGCCAGACTTGGACTCTGAAAGCCTGGGTCAAGGTCCTGGCTCCATTCCCTACCTTAAGTAAGTCCCTTTGCACGTCTGAATCTTGATTTTCTCCCCTACTGAATAAAGCCGTCATAAACATTTCATCTTTATTAGTTTTACTCACACCCTTCCCCATGTGTCCTGAGACATTCTGTCAGGAAAGAGCTGTTTGCACGAGTTCACACAAGCGTGTAAATGACTGACAACCCACTCAGAGCTCTTGCAAGGCCCTGGGAGGACAAATAGATGCATCAGTCATCAAGTTTATAGGGTGTACCTTATTCGTATCTGCATCACTGGTACCTCGTACAATGTCTTACTCCTCACGGGCAGAGGCTAAATGTTTGCAGAATTGCTAAACTCTCGTCTGATGTACCTCTGTGTTCTGGATACCCAGATGGAACCTGGCAAACAAGGTGTTCATGTGCGTGTGATCAGTGCATGAAGGGATTACTGAATTCAGTGGGGCCCAAAGACCACGTCTGAGTGTGGGGTTCCCGGCTGGGGGCACCAGGACCTCCCCTTTCTGCACGCAAGAAGTCAATGCTTTCAGGATCTCCCCTTTCTACATGCAAGAAGTCAATGCTTTGCCAACGGCTGCAGCCAGCTGGCACCAGGTCCCGGCAAGAGTCATTGTTTGGCCCAAACAGGAAGCCACCAGAGGGGAAGTGTGGCCTCGCCTCAGTGAACCCCTGAAGAATGGCCCCCGAGAAAGCTGGGGACGTGCTGGCGGGCACAGACCATATTGCAGCTGTGCCGTCGCCACCTCAGGCCAGGCAGCGGACCTCACTTGACCTGTGGGACCTGGTGCAGGAGGAAGGGCTGGGAGCCAGGGGCCTGGGTTCTAGTCCTGTGTGACCTTGGGCTGGTTACTGCCCCTCTCTGGACAGATCTCCTTATCTATCAACTGATGGTTTTGAACTATGCATTTCACCAAATGGATCCATGTCTGGGTGTCTCATTGGTGGTCCCTCTGGCTCCCTGTTTCCTGATGTCTTTTAGTGAAGATGAGGCCCATGGAATGACCATTTTCCACCAGGAGATGGAAAACCTGATGGTTCAGAATTAGTAAAGCATCATCTCCTCATTTCATTTCACTCCCCCAACAATTATGCCAAGAGGAGAAGGTGGGGTTCACACTCCCATCTCACAGAGGAGGACACAGAAGCTCGAGGTCGAGATTCGAATCCACACCCCTGGCCTCAGATCCCTAAGCTCTTGGGAAGCCTCACACCGTGAGCGAGTGCGTGCACGCTCAGGCTGGAGAGGGAGGTGCGCTTCCGCACTGCAAGGTGGGTTCTGAGACAGAGCCGCCGGGGGCAGGCACTGTGGAAGCCCACAGGAGCTTGCCTCGAGCCTGGCAGCTGGAGGTCTGCTCTGTGTTCGCTATGTGTTTATTTTTCTCAATTCAGGCTCTGCCACTTACCCACTGTGTGACCCAAGCCAGCCACTCCACCTTCCAAGTCTCAGGGACCTCAGTGGTCACCTAGAGAGGACACCCATCCTGTTGACCCCCAGGCTGGGTGGGGATTGGATGAGCTGATGGGGAACAGAGGATTATCATCCCATAGACATGTTAATTGCCCATCCAGCAACTACTCCCCAATTTCATCCTTATAGGACCGCAATTCTGCTCATTCTCTCAGCCCCCAGGTTTAACATTAGATCTCAATTAATCTAAGCCAATCAGCACATGCCATTCCCTGAGAGACTGTTATTGATTGGAAACATGACCCAAGTTGTCCTGTTCAAACCAAAGATAAGGACTTTAGTTCAGGGTTGGGAGAAAGTCCTCTGTTGCACTTTCCTGCGGGACATTCACACAGAAACGTGTAGCCTCTGTTGTCACTGGCAGCTGTCATGGGGCCAAAAAGGGAGCCAGCCAAGGACAAGAGAGAAATAGAAAACCCTCTGTTCCTGATGGTACAAGGAGCTACTGCTGGAGCGGAGCCACCCTCTCTGGGTTCGCAGCATGAGAGCTGATATATTTCCTTGCTACATTTAGAAGCTCTGGAGACAGGGTTTTCTCTTACCTGCAGCCAGAGGCGTCTTCAGTGCCCCTCATCATCGTGCAGGTTCTGATGCACAGAAGGGGAATGAGCCGCCCTCCCGTGTTGGCTCGCTCTGTTATTCAGGCCCCCAGGACAGTTGCGAAACCTCTGGGCACCCAGCCGGAGCGGATGACTTGTTCACAGCTTTTTGGAAACTCTGCATTCTTTCCTCTCTCTTCCTCGAGCCAGAGACAATTCCTCCCTCCCTGCAGCTGGCCTCTGGCTTCGGCCCAGCCGCCCCACTGACATTAAGCCTATGAGATTGATGGAGTGGAGAGACAGAGAGCCTAGACCCCAAGACCCCAGCCCCGGCTGCTCTTTCTGCTCAGCCTCTGTTTTCTCCCTCCTCTCCCCTCCAGGGACCTCGGCTACTTTGCAGCCTTAGGATCAAAGAGTTTTCAGAACATAAGAGCCCCTGGAGATGACCTGTTACAACCTGCTCGGTGTACAAAAATGGAAATTAGGGCCCAGATATAGGCAAGAGACTTGCTCCGGATCACAGGGCTCTGGGAATGGAACCTAGGTACCTTGCCTCCCAGCCTAGCACTCTTTCCCATAGGCTACAGGAAGGTCATAAATTGACATAACTTTTTCTTTTTTGAGTATTGACTGTATACCTGGCATTTCTTATCTTGGCCCTCCTTTTCTGTCCCTATGGCCACTGCTCTGATCTGGGCTTCATGGTCTCCTGCCTGGGTGTTGGTCTCACTTTAACTGTCTGTCCAGTTCCCATCTACAGTTCTGCCCTCCACACAGCAGCAAGAAGGATTGTCCTTTACACACACCTGATCCTCATCCCCTTGCTTCACTGCATAGGACACGATCCAGGATCTGTAAGCTGGCTTACAGGGCCCCTCAGGATTGATCACTGCCCAACCTCATCTGTCAGGTAAGACCTATATTCCCTACTACTAAACTCAGTTGATGCCTCCTCCAGGCAGCTTTCCCAGATCCCTCTGTAGTGAACAGTGCTGTATTAGAGTTTATCACGGAGCCCTTCTCAGGGTGGGAAGGTATGACCTCAGATGTCTGCTCCCTGGATGGTGAGTCCTTCCAAAGCAGAGGCCACGTCTGCTCAGCATCCCTACCTGCTTGCACTCTCCACCAGACTTGACCTTGCCAGTGGGTGGTTTCCTCCTATTGGTTAAAGGTATCTGTCGATAGCCTTGGGAAGGCAAGGAGCTCAAGGGCAAATGGCAGGAGATTCTGATTCCTCATCCTGAGTGAGCTCCATCCCTCCCAGCCTCGCCCATCCTCTGATCTGACTTGGGTGTGAGTGTGTCCCTGCTTCAGAGCGTAGACACTAGACACTAGCCTGGGGCTATAGGAAGTCACAGGGGCAAAACTTAGCAAAGAGTGTCCTCTGAGCACAGCCAAGAAAAGCCTTGGACTTGGAACTCACTGTTGGGATTCTAGGAGCTCCACTTCCAGGAATCAAATCCTAAGGGGGAAAAATTCAGAATGTGAAAAACAAGATGAACATGGAAGAATTTATTTAAAATAGCAAAAATCTGGAAACTATCTAGAAGTCTAGCAATGATAGAAAGGTTAAATATATTAACATATACTCGGAGAGTGAAATATTGTACAGCCATTAAAATTATGTTTGCAAAGAGTTGTTACTAACATGGAAAAGTGTTAAGTGAAAAAGAACAGAATACAAAACCATATATGTAGTGTGATCATAAATGGAAAAAATGCATAAAGACTGGGAGGAAATAGACTGAAATGCTAAAAATGGTTGACTTGGGGTAGAAAGATTAAAATTCTGCCTTGGCTTATACTTTCTTGTGCTTTCCAAACTTTCTACTGTAAACTCATGTTCATTTTATAGTCAGAAAACTTCTACTATAAACTTCTATTCATTTTATGGACAGAAAGAATAAATTAGACAAGGCAAAAAAAAGAGATCAATTCCAGTTCTGATTCTGGTGATAATTGGACATGTGACTTTGTGCAAGTCAACCATCCTCTTCAAGACTTGTCTTCATCTGTTTGTTCACCTGTTCCTTCTTTCATTCTAGGAATCTCTCCAAAGGACCTCCTCTGTGCCAGGCACACAAATGTCACTAGGGACCCAAAAGTGAATCAGAACCTAAACATATGAAAAGATATTTAACTTTGTTCATAATCAGAGAAATACCAATTAACACTAAGTCAAGATGCCATATCTCATTTATCAGATTGACAATCCTCAAAAGTATGACAATATACTCGGTTGGCAAGACTGTGGGAAAAGAGGCTTTCTCATACCTGGTGTGGTAGGAATACAGAATGGTGCAAGCCCTATAGGGAGGGAATTTGGTAATTTCTAGAAAAATTACATATGTGTTTATTCTTTGACCTAGCAACCCCACTTCTCGGAATCTATCCCAAAGATAAACTGGCAAAAATAAGACAAGATGTATGCATAAAACTATTGATGGAAGAAGCACCATTTGTAATAGAAACTACTAAGATGTGCACCAATAGAGATTAGTTGGCCATACGGTATATGGCTCTGCACCTAGAAAAGGGAATGAAGAGGGTCTCTAGATACTGTTATGACATAATCTCCAGGGTACGATCTTAAGTAAAAAAGCAAAGTGGAATAAGTTGTATATAGTGCATTATCACTTATCAAAGAAAGTGAAGGGAAAACACACATATTTTCTTTAATTTAAGAAAATCAGTTAAAATATGAAAAATTTAAACTGTTATCTATTGGAGGAGGAAGGAAATAGGGTAAAGGAAGTGGAGGTAGAAGCTAGACTTCTCTGAATATACTTCATTTTGCAGATTACCTTTGGAACCAGATAAATGCTTTACACAAAAATAAAACAAAATTAAATCAAAACAAAAGCCAAAATCAGTCCCCCCCAAATCCAAGGCAAAATGAAATTAATGAACCTGTGTTTTGAGTTGATGGCTTCTCCATGCACAGTTGAAATAGTTCAAGGGATTTAGAAATGTGGTGATTTGACTGCACATCACTAGTAGGATATATGTTCTAAGGACAAAAGAACTGCAAACAAATCATAAGGTGTTTTCAGTCATCAGATTGTTTGTAAAAGTAGTGGCATTGCTACTCTGACATTTTTACAATATATAGAGAAAGTAGGAAACAGTGAATCAGTAATCATGTTAATGTTCGTAGGAAGCAAGATTTTCAGCATTAGTGAAAAGAGACAATAATGTAAAATCAAAGAATTTAAATAAAAGTCTTATAGTCTTAGGTTTTATTTAAAATATCAATATGAACTCTTGGTGTGAATTTTCTTAAGAAAAAAAGTATTTCCTAGCTCTGCACCCTCGAATAACCTAGACGTAATGACCAACCAGATAGCATTGAGCACCCCTAACATCCAGATTTGTGGTCTCTAAATACTACTTCTCACTTAAAGAACCAGAACTTCTTGGATAAATAGCTGATTCCAGATCTGGGCAGAAAATGTACAAGACAAACCTGGGCATCTTGTCATACCAGAAAGTCAGGAAGCTACTGAACACTACTTAGGGTCTGTTCAAAAGGACTCAGAAGCCAATTAAAGAGATCCCCACTGGCCAAAGTTGGGACGATTTGAGTGATAATAACTGTAATAGATTAAAACATATCAAATACATTAAAACTATGATATAATAAAGATACAAAAAAACACCAAAACCAAAACAAACAAAACCCAGTTGGTCACCTTTAGAGAATATTAGGGAATCAACTCGTTATTCTGAAAACTGATAAGTAAAAGGAAAGCATTTATCCTGCCTTTCCTAAGTACATTGGACCTCAGAGAAACCAGAGTTGATGAGAGAAGTTTCTCTCATAGAAGTATTCCAGCTAATAAATGAAGAAGAAAGTAAAATTAAAATATCATTGTTTTGCAAATCTCTAACAAAATAGTGGATCTAGGCAATGACCATCAAAGTCTTTCAGCAGCGCAGAAAGACAGACAATGAAATATTATGTGCCTTTTGAGGAAAGGACAGTAGTCTCTCCTCTTATGCATGGTTTCACTTTCCACAGCTCCAGTTACCCGCTGTCAAATATGGTCCAAAAATATTAAATGGAAAATTCCAGAAATAAACAATTCATAAGTTTTAAATTGTGCACCGTTCCAAGTAGCATGATGAAATCTCACATCATCCCTGTCCCTTTTGCCCGGGATGTGAATCATCCAGCCCATTTGTCACTTAGCAGCCATCTGTGTTATCAGACTGACTGTCACGAGTATCACAGTACTTGTGTCCAATTAATTCTTACTTTACTTAATAATGGCCCCAAAGCTCAAGAGTAGTGATGCTGGCAATTTGGATATTCAGTTTCTGTGCCTAATTTATAAATCAAACTTTATCATAGGTATGTATGCATTGGAAGAAACACAGTGTACCTAGGGTTCGGTACTATCCAAGGTTTCAGGCATCCACCGGGGGTCTTGGAACTTACCCCTGTGGATAAAGGGGGACTACTGTACATACACCTCCTATAAAGTATTCTTGCCAAAACTTTGAATCTGAATTTAATTGTCTTTAGATCTAACTGACAATTTATAGGGAAGTCAGGGGACTGAAGAATATGTTAAACAACACTACGGGGGATGTAGTAGGAAAAGTACAGAATGTGGAAAACGACAGGGGACAAACAACCTGGTTTATTCCACAAATAAGCAGGAGAAAAACAAGAGAAGGGGGAGAAATCTACAGATTGAAAGAGACATAAGCGACCCAACAAACAAGTGACATGTGTGGCCCTTGTTGGATCCTGATCCTGAACAAACCAACTTTAAAAGACCATTTATGAGACAACTGGGCAATTTTTAAACATGACTGGATATTCGATGATAATGTTAAAATATTATGAAAATAGACATATGATAATGGTATTCGGGTCATGCCTTTATGGTTTAGAAATACATACTGCAATATTTACAGATAAAGGGATTTGATATTTTGGATTTGTTCCAAATAATCCAGTGGGGGAGGTGGTGGGGGATAGAAATGAAACAGAGTGGCCTTGTACGCAGGGTTCTTTGTACTATTCTATTTTTGTGCATGCTTGAAATTTTCCACAATAAAATGTCTTTGCTTCCCTTAAGGAGGTAGGGAGGAGGACTCAGACACATCAACCAAGGAGCGCAGTTTCCTCTGAGGCAATGATGGGAGCAGATGCTGGAGTGCTGCCCCTCCCTCAGGAGTGAACAAGCAGGAATGTGCATGTAGATGGCGGAGTTCCCGTAGAGGCAAGAGCATGAGCAAGTGCAAGAAACTTCCATAATCTGGGGAGGGCAAGTAATCTCTGCATCGAGGGAGCAAAGGGGCAAGAGCATGAGCAAGTGCAAGAAACTTCCATAATCTGGGGAGGGCAAGTAATCTCTACATCGAGGGAGCAAAGGGGCATATCAGGAGAGTGGCTAAGAGGAGATGGGGACTGTCATGGAGAGCCTTGAATGCCGGGCCAGGAAGCCCCGGGAGTGTTTAAGCTGGGGAGTAACATCGTGGGCTGTGTTTTAGCCATGTCACCCAAGCAACTGGACAGATTGGAGGAAGAGGCCTGAATGGGTGTGGGGAGACCCGAGCAGAGGCTGGGCAGGGGTCCTACACAGAGCCCAGGAGGCCTGAGCTGGGGCGTGGCCTGGGGACAGATTGGAGGAGCTGCATAGTGCAGTGAGGAGGTGCTTGAGCAGTTTCTGGCTTGGGCAGCTTGGTGGATGTTTGTGGGGTGGTGGGGTGGTGGAGGGACTTGGTGGATGCTGACAAATCAATATCTGGGCCTCCCTGGTGGCGCAGCAGTTAAGAATCCGCCTGCCAATGCAGGAGACACGGGTTCGAGCCCTGGTCCGGGAAGATCGCACATGCTGTGGAGCAACTAAGCCCGTGTGCCACAACTACTGAGCCTGCACTCTGGAGCCCACGAGCCACAACTAGTGAGCCCACATGCCACAACTACTGAAGCCCACGCGCCTAGAGCCCGTGCTCCACAACAAGAGAAGCCACCGCACTGAGAAGCCCACACACTGCAAAGAAGAGTAGCCCCTGCTCGCAGCAACTAGAGAAAGCCCACGCGCAGCAATGAAGACCCAACGCCGCCAAAAATAAATAAATAAATAAATTTTTAAAAAATGGGGTGGTGGAGGGAGCAGGTTAGGTGTTTCATTCTAGAGCCCTAGCTGGGAGGCAGGGGCTGGTTCCTGGCCCTAGCTCTGCTGGCCGGCTGTGGACCCCAGGGCATATCTCTGCCCCTTTCTGGCCCAGGGGTCTCCATCTCTGAAGCCTCAGATCAGGGGTTCTCCAAATCCACCCAGCCCAAGTGTGCATCCTTCTTGCCTGCAAAGAGATCACGAGTTCTCATCTGGCCTCACTGAAAATCCAGTTGTGTGATGTCAATGGCATTTCCCTTTAGAAAAAGGAAATGAGGTTAGCAAGCCTGTTACCAGGAAAGGAAAGTTAGTTGGGCCCCGCCTTCTGCAGCCCGTGCTCCCCACCCCGAGCACGCTAGGCCCCTCTGCCTGAAGCTGGAGACAGGACCCAGAAATGTCACACTTCAGACAGAGGCACCAATACTACATGGGTGAGTGTTGACTATTACAACTTTGACTTCCAAGCAGCGTGGGGTCACCCCCAGCAGAGTCAGCATCCTCTCCGGTGCCTGCAGCCCAAATCCCAACCACACTGGGAGATGGAGGTCACAGGAAGCTCCAGGGTCTCATTAAATGTCAGCAGGGCCCTAACGATGAGCTCTTCGTACGTGAGGAGGTAGAGGCCCAGAGAGGAGTAGGGACATGGCCAAGATCACAGGGCAAATCAGACGAGAATCCAGGTATAGGTCACATGGCACCTGGCAGGTCAGGTGGTCCCAGAAAGCCTGTCATGCTGCAGAACTGGATGTCCCCAGAAAGTCCTTCTCCAGTTACAAATATTAAGTGCTTTCATTAAGCTATAGCACCCCTGACCCTAAGCTTTTGACCATCTGAACATTCTTTAAAATGCTGTTATATGGGCTTCCCTGGTGGCGCAGTGGTTAAGAATCCGCCTGCCAGTGCAGGGGACATTGGGTTCGAGCCCTGGTCCGGGAAGATCCCACATGCTGCAGAGCAACTAAGCCTGAGCACCACAACTACTGAACCTGTGTGCCACAACTACTGAAGCCCACACACCTAGAGCCCGTGCTCCATAATAAGAGAAACCACTGCAATGAGAAGCCCACGCACCACAACGAAGAGTAGCCCCCGCTCGCCGCAACTAGAGAAAAGCCCCCATGCAGCAATGAAGACCCAAAGCAGCCAAAAATAAAAAAATAATAAATAATAAAAACATTTACTAGAAAGTATGTTTAAAAATAAATAAATAAAATAAAATGCTGTTATGAAGACAAGATGAAAACAAATTCCAATCCATTCAATAAAATTGATGTATACTTTTAAACTGAAAAAAAAAAAACCCTGAAATGAACAAACATAAATTTGTTTGATTTGCTCAGCAAATCAGTCTTCTGAAAGATTGATCCCTTGGCAAATTGATCGTCAAGTGAATACACTTCAAGGGACTTGATCTTGAGCCTCCCATTGACCCCACCCATCACCCCACCTCCTGACTGTGAGCCCCATAGACAGGGCCCAGGTCCAGCTGCTTTCTCTGCCCTTAACCCCCGGCCCAGCGCCTGGCACGGAGTGGGGGCAGGTGTCGGCGAGTTAATTGCTGAGTTAACTAAGGATATGAAGTTCTGATGTTGGACCTGAACGTCCTCAAGTGTTGAGGGGCTCATGGGAGGAGGATTAGCGATGGTGGCCCCGGTCACCCCGACACAGTGAGGTAACAGGGTGGAAAAACCCCTCACTTTTGCTCTTTGCAAAGGTCAACTTGGGTCATACTTTCCACTGTGCCCCCTGCAAGGAGGGCGTCTGGTTCACCCTCCCACACACCCAGGGCCTGGGGGTTTTCAGGTGAAGTGGAACTAGGTGCTTGTGTCTCTGCACCTTTGCAGAATCGCTCAGCAGCAAGGGAGCCGGAAAAGTCAGTGTGTACACTGGTGTGTAGTGCTGCTGAGCTCGTGCGTGTGCGTGCAAGGGTAGGTGTTTGTGTTTGCACAGGCACGTGTGGATGGCTGTGATGTGTGGTTTTGCTCTGTATACACAGATGCTCATATACCTGAGTTTATTGTTATTGTGTATGAGTAAGTGTCAATGGAATGCACATGCACACCCAGCCTTGTATGGGACTGCGGGTGTGTGTGAGCATCCGTTTGTACACAAGCTTTCACAGTGTGAGTATATTGAGTCTAGGTACCCGTCTATCCATGGAAGTGTATGACGATCGGGTGTGTGTGAATATACATCTGTTTGTGCATATTTGCGCTTTTTGCATAAATACATGTTTGTGCATTTCTGTTAATCCATGTGAGTGTGTGAGATGTGCGTGTGTGTTTTGGGTAAGGTTTGTGTATACTCTGTAGGTGCATCTTAACGTGAGAATGTGGCTAGGTGTGCGTGTGTGCATATGCGCGCCTGTGGGAATAAGTGTTTTGTGTGTGCCTGTGTGAACATGTGTGTGTAGATCTACAAATGTGTGAGCATAGGTGAGTTTGTGCATGAGGCGAATTGTGTGATCTGTGTGGTGCGTGTGAGTACCTATGATTGCAGGTACGTGCACACACGAACATAGCCTCTTGCTCTTTCTTTTCCTCCTGGGAAATACAGAGCTTCTGAGCCCTAACCATGGCTGGTGACTCTTCCAGGACCTGAAAAGTGACATCGTCAGAGGTCCCATGTGAGTGAAGAAGGGGCATGGGCCCGAGGCTTGGGCTCCTCTGAGAACTGGGTGGCGGCCCCCAGGGCCACAGCTGTGGGCCAGGCAGGCGATAGGGGTTGGGACACCTGGGGCCTCAGCCCTCTCTCTGAGCCCTGGGGAGTGTCACTGCCACCTCCCGTTTTCAGTTCAGCCCTCAGTGGCTTTCAAAGCCTTTTATTGGGTAGTAGAGGCAAAATAAAATCTTACAAGTATCCCCACCCATGGAGAACTGATGAGTAAATGGGAACGCTGTGGCTGAAGGCTGAGGCTGGGGAGGGGTCTCCCTGGAAATGAGCCTAGGCTGTCTCTGGGCCTGTTGGTTTACTGTTTAGAGTCCAGTTTACAGTTTAAAAAACACACCCATATCCATAATCTCAGCTAATCCTCATGAACTTCTTCCAGCTGTTTGGGGAGGCTGGGAGCAGAGCGATGAAAAGCCCTTGTTCCCCTCCTGCCCCTCTTCTATCTGAGCAACTTCTGTTCCCCCGGCCCCCTCAGAGCGAGAATCATGTGAGATCCACGTTTGGCACCTGGTAAGCAACAAAAATTGTGCTTGTGATAGCCTCATTTTACAGATGAGGAAACTGAGACCTGGAGAGACTCTTTGTCCAAAGTCAGCCTGGAGATGCTGGGAAGGACTGAGGTTCATCCTGACCTCAGATGCCCCCCCTCTGTCATCAGAAGTGTTTTCTTGTTCTTCTGGGCTTGGCCAGGCGGTGGTAAACCCCACATGTGGTTCTGTGGTTGCCCACACAGGTCTAAAAATAGCCAACAGGAGCCCGGGGCTCCCCCTTGGTGAATGGCAGAAGGCTTATTCCCCAGACAGCTTAGCTCTGCCCACAGATGAGCAGGTCCAGTCGAGGGAGAGCTGGGTGGTCTGGGTACCACCACGCATGCCAGAGCATGTGCCAAGCTTGTAACAGAGATTATTTTATTTCATTGGTTTGTTTTTTTAAAGTCTGAGATGTCCCATTGGACAGATATGAAAATTGAGGCTCAGAGGGATGAAGCAATCCACCCAAGGTCAGGGAGCTTCGATGAGAACCCGAGTTGCTCTGATCCAAGGCCCATGTTCTTAATCCCTCACCCTATCACCACTTCCTTCTCTTCAACCTGGGGACAGCTGGTGCAGGGCAAGAACAGGACCTTTTGAGCCACACAGACCCGGCTTCAGATCCCAGCCTCGCTGATGCCTCCCTGTGGCCTTGGTAAGTCTTCACCTCTCTCGGCCTCAGTCTCCTCACCCACAGAACGGGGGGCCCCATGGCCCGTTACGTAGGCTCATGGTTCAGATGGAATGTAATAGGCATGGAAGTGCCTGGGGTAGGACCTGGCATGCACAAAGTGCCCAGGAAAAGGCCATTCACTGTCTCTCCCCCCTCCCACCACCGAGGACCATGTTTCCAAAGTTGGGGTGAGAGGGGCAGTGTCCGCTGAGCCTCTGGAAGTGCCTTGCCAGGTTGGGAAGTGAGACTACTGATGAGAGGTCAGGAGAGAAGGTCCCTGTGAAGGGTGTATTTTCCAAAAATGGCCTCAGGAATATTTTCAGATCCACATACTGAAAACTTGCCATTCTCCATCAAGAAATGGAGTCCATTGCCCCTCCCCTTGAAATTAAGCAGAACTCTGTGACCGTATCAGTGAACAGAATGTGGCAGACATGACATTACATAAGTTCCCAGACCAAAATCTATAAAGGTAGTTCAGCTTCCACCTGTCTCTCTGAACATCTCTCTGTCTCTGTGTTTCTCTCTCTCTGGAATCCAGCAGCCATATTGTGAGGAAGCCCAAGCCACATGGAGAGACCACTATAGGTGCTCTGGCTAACAGCCCCAGTTAAGGTCTTGGCCAATGGCCAGTGTCAACCACTGGACTTAGGCATGAATGACTCCTCTAATGATTCCAGCTCCAGACTGCAATCCCAGGTAATGCCAAGTGGAGCAGAGATGAACTATATCCCCTCTGAGCCCTGCCCAAATGCAGATTTTAGAACAAAATAAATATCATCGTTTCAAGCACTAAGGTTTGAGTGCACAGCATTAGGTAACAGGAACAGCCCTCCTCCTTTTCCCTCTGAGTCACCCCAGCCAGACACAGGTAAGCTCCTCCCCGTGTCCCACTGCCACTCAAGCAGGCATAACTTGAAGTCTGTCCTCTGCCCACTGCTGAGCCCTCCAAGCCAAGCTGGACAGCCCTGGCTCAAAGCCCAGCTCTGTCGCTTCCAGTTGTGTGCCCTTGAGCAGGTCACCAACCATCTAGGACGCTCCGTTTTCTGTGTCAATGGGCATCAGGATAGCGCCTCTCCGGAGTCTGGGGGATGAATGAAATAAAGTGCCCGGGCACATAGTGAGCGCTCCTTAGGTGGATGAAGGGATGTGAGGCTGGGGAAAAAGGAAGCAGTCAAAGATGTAGCCCCAGCCTCTGACTTAGTCAAGGGAGAGACGAGGAGTGGGTCCAGGGAGCCTGGAAAGTGATGAGTTCTGGCAGACATTCAGTGTGAGAAGCCCAGCTCTGTGCAGGCAGGCTGGGTCCCAGGAGACACTGCCCTCAACTTGCTCCCAGATTGACCGAGATATGGGAGGAAGAGGGATGGTGCTGTGCGGGCCCTGGCGGGATCCTGTCATGGGTGAATGGGGTGGGAGAGTGGGAGGCACAGCAGGCAGCCACAGAATATGGAAGGGTGGGGGTCGGGTAACCTACACCAGAGCCAGGTGGGCTCAGCCACACCTGAGCATCCTACTCTGAAGCTTCTCAGAAACCCAGGGGCACCATCCCTCCCCCAGCCAGGGCCAGCCTGGCCCCATCTAGAGATAAAGTCCCTGCGGGGGCTCCCAGATCAGAGACATCCTTATCAGCGCCGTCGTCTGGGATACTTGGGAATGTAAACGCGCCTGGTGTGCCAGCCCAGGAAGACACAAAGCAGATGAGCAGGGGGACTCCCCCTCTCCCCATCCCCCCATTCCCTCCCTGCAGCCCCGCCAGCAGGCGGGGAGGGGAGCCCCAGCCTCACACAGAGGGGTCCTCTACTCCCAACACCAGGGATGTATTCTTTTCCCTTCAAGTCACACTCAGATTTGGAGGGGACTCAAGGAAGACTCTCTGTTAAGGTCATGCTGGCCAACGGCACAGCACAGTGCCACCCGGCCGGGATAACGGGAGACGCAGGGTACACAGGCTGACGTGCCTTCACACGCCACCCGGGCTTTCCTGCACACACAGACATGTGGGCCAGGCACAGGAATGGGTGCTGAGGTGAAGTGGGACCCAGAAAACACAGCCCTTCTGGTTCACTGTCTAATGGGCAAGATGGATAAATAATAATAACAAGCTTGTTTTTGAGCACTTACTATGCACCAGGCACTGTTCTGAGTGATGTCCGTGGATGAACTTTTTAATTCCCACACAACGCTATGGTATAAGATTGTGAATATCTCTGTTTCACAGAGGAGGAAGCCGAGGCACAGGGAGGTGGAGCACGTGCACGAGTTCCCAGAGCTGGGATTCAAGCCGCAGAAGCCTGGCCCCATGGACAGTGTGTTGAGGGCTGTATGGGGGCTCCAATCATAGTTTCTCCTGGCTGAGCCCATGAGCTGAGAAGAGACAGGGATGGGGTCAGCGCAGAGTGGGTGCCCCTCAAGGCTCAGCCCCCTGCCCTCCTCTCACGCCCCTCCCCCTCGCCCCGCCCACAGCCCCGCCCCCACCTGCCCCGTTGCACCGAGGCCTGTGGCTGGGGGCTTCCAGTCCTGGTGAGGCCCCTTCACAACCACATGCTCCTGGGATCCAGAGGTGCCAACCTCAGGCGGTGGGAGCAGGGAGAGAGCACTGGGTTTAGGGTGGGACGCAGTTTACATCCTGGCTCTGCATCCCTGGGCCTCATTTTCGACACCTGTAAAATGAGGTGTAGCCTAAAGGACCTTCCAGGGCCTCGGGCTCCACGGACATTCCAGATGCTGCGTGAAGGAGAGTAACTGTGACTGCATCTGCAGAGATGCAAACAAGGGACCTGGGTGGCCACGACAGGGAGATGCTGCCGTCTGGGGGCCTTCCTGGAGGAGGAGGCGTTGAGCAAGCACCTGAAAGAAATTCCTTCTTTTCTCCTCCCTCCCTGCCTACTTTCCACCCTTTTCCCTGGGCTGGGGGGCTCCCAGGCTGAGCAGGGGGCTGTATGCTTGGTGTCACCGGGACTTTCAAGGTCTGTACAGGGTACGGTGGAGGAAGGGGCATAGTATGAGGACAGGGTCAGGGCCACCTTGTGGGGAAATCTTTGGGGGATGTGATCCTTGAGGAATAGGTGGGTGTTTGCCAGGCAGACCAGAGGGAAAAGAAGGAAAGAGCTATGGGCAGACGGAGTTGGGACCAAAGTCTGGAACAGGGAGCCCCAGAGGCTCTCTTGTGCGGGGATGGCCAGAGCACAGGGGCTCTTGAGGGCAGCAGGAGCCATCGGAGCATGAAGAAGGGCCTGAACCAAAGGCTGAGGAGCTTGGCCTTTCCCCTGAGGGTTCTTGGGAGACATGGGAGGGTTTTGAGGAGAGGAGGGGCGTCATCTGACCTGTGTGTCCAAAATGTGTCTCTGGCTACCGTGAGGAGATTGAACTGGAGTAGGGAGATGGGTGGGAGGCTGGGAGGCCACTGGAATGCAAGTCTGGGGATGCAGACAAAGGCAGTGGGCAGGGAAGCTCTATTTCAGAAATGAAAGGATGGCCCTGGGACACGCGTACTAGTCGGAAGGGGAGGCAGGTGACCCCAGGGGCCTGGGTGGCTTGGGCACTTGTATGGCCGATGGTGTCCATCACTGACAGAGACTAGAGGGTGGGCAGTAGAACTGGGGCCCAGTGACAGGTTCTGCTTGGGACTCACAAAGCACGGTTGTATGGTGGCCGGACCCTGGGCTCACCTCTGACCTGGGGATGCTAGCTCCAAGTCAGGCATCAAAATGGGAGGCTGGGGCAGGGGGTGGGGGTTGGGGGCTGGGGGGAAGGCCATTACAGGGGAGTGCAGGGTGGGGTGACTAAGACAAGGAATGGGACTTTGGGAAGATGCCCATGGCGTCTTCCTCTTGAGGGTCCAGAGAGGAGGCTTCAGGGGTCAGGATAACAGAATCCTCGTGGGCAGTATGGGTCCCTTGGCCCATCTCTCTGTCTGCAGGCTGGCCTCTGCTTGTAGGCTGGCCTCTGCCTGTAATTGTGGATGATTTGAGCTTTATGGGCCGCTGTCCTGTGTGTGCAGTGTGAGGACTGGACCAGAAGACCTCCACGCCCCTTCCCTTTCTGACTTTTCCCAACTTCTTTGTTTTCCTCTGCCCCCGTTGACCGTGTGGCTTTATGTAAGGCGTGCCCCTACTCTGGGCCTCAGCTGCCTCCTCTAATCCAGAGCCTGTATTAAGCTGAAATGATCTCTAAGTTTGCACAGAAGGCCTTGGTGTTTGTTCAAAGAGCAAGTGAACCCATTCCAGCTGCCAAGACCCCAGATTTTGCTCCTCTCCCAGGAGTCCGCACTCAGCCCTTCCTCCCCGGCCAGTAGGCCTGCCCCACTGCCCTCAATTAGTCAGCTCTTAGGCTACGGACACAGACCGTCTGCTCCCAGCTCTCCCACTCCCTGACCCCCCCGAGTGCCCTGGAGCTGGAGAGGAGCAGACTGCAGGCCTGAGGCTTTCCCTCCAATCTCAGGATTAGGGCCAGCTCCTCAGTAGAGCCCCGTGTTTCCAGAGCCGGGGTGCGGCAGCCCTGCCTGCTCTCAGCAGACCCTGGAATTCAGAAAGAAGGCAGCTGGCGGCGGATAGATAATGACCTTCGTCTGGGTTTCTAAACTTTCTTTAAAAGTGCTGGACTCCATCACACGCCCTCCCCCAGCCCCATCTTGGCCCTTTGGGGAAGGTAGAACAGGGAGAGCCGTTACTTTACAGATGGAGAAACTGAGGCTTTGAGAGAGACGAAGTAACTTGCCTGGAGTCACCCAGCAAGCTGCAGAGCAGGGAGTTAAATCTTGGCTCTGCCACAAAGCCCAGCTTCTGAAGAGACTTCTGACTCCAATGATTGCTGAAGTTCCTCCATAACTCACATCCTATCCTAGGGTTCCCCCAGGCAGATGAGAGAGGTCAGGAAGAGGAAACGCAGGACAGCCTGAGCGTGCCATCACCTGTACTGCGTGAGAGCCTGACCCTCCTAGCTCTGCCTCCACAAGAACTTGAGACCTTGCCATGGCCCTCAAGGCCCTGGGCAGCCTGGCCCTCCAGCCTCTTCTCTCCCCTCTTCCTCCTTTGCCCTATAAGCTCCTGACATGTGTTTTCTTTGCTTTCTTAAACATACCAGGCTCCCAGCCACAGGGCCTTTGCACATGAACTTCCCTTAGCTTAGAAGGCATACTCCAAACCCCAGCCCCTTCTATGTCCCTGTAATGCCTCTTCATCCTTCTATTCTTTTTAAATAACAGTTTTATTGAGCTATAATTCATATATCATACCATTCACCTATTTAATGTATATAATTCAATGGTTTTCAGGATATCCACAGATTTGGGTAACCATCATCACAATCAATTTTAGAACATTTGCATCACTCCCCCCAAAACCCCTGTACTCATTAACCATCACCACCCTGCCTCCCCCAAATTTTGCAGCCACTAATCTAATTTCTGTGTCTATGGCTTTTCCTATACTGGACATTTCATATAAGTGGAATCATTTAATATGTGGTCTTTTGAGATTGGCTTCTTTCACTTAGCATAATGTTTTCAAGATTCTTCCATGTTGGTGCATATATTAGTACTTCATTCCTTTTTATTGTAAAACAATATTTCATCATAGGATGATGTCACATTTTATATACACATTCATCAGTTGAGGGACATTTGGGTTGTTTCCACTTTTTAGCTATTGTGAGTAATACCACTATGACCACTCTTGGACAAATTTTGTGTGGACATGTTTTCAGTTCTCTTGCATATATTCCTAGGAGTGGAATTGCTGGATCATGTGGTAACTCTATGTTTAACCTTTTAAGGAACTGCCAGACTATTTTCCTCAGAGGCTGCATCAATTTCCAATTTCTCCATATCCTCATCAACACTTTTTATTGTCATATATGTATATGAAGATATATATCTCCATTGTAGTGGATGTGAAGTGGTATCTCATTGTGGCTTTGAGCTGCATTTCTCTGATGGCTAATGATGTCAGAGCATCTTTTCATGAGCTTCTTGGCCATTTGTACATTTTCTTTGGAGAAATGTCTATCCAGATCCTTTGCCCATTTTTAATTGGGTTGTCTTTTTATTATTGAGTTATAAGAGTCCTTTATATATTTTAGATACAAGTCCCTTATCAGATATAGGCTTTGTAAAATTTTTCCTATTCTTGATGGTATTCTTTGAAGCATACAAGTTTTTTTATTTTGATGATATCCAGTGTTTCTAGTTTTCTTTTAGTTGCTTATGCTTTTGGTGTCATATCCAAGAAATCACTACTTAATTCAAGGTCACAAAGATTTATAACTATTTTTTCTGCTAAGAGTTTTGTAGCTTTAGTTTTATATTTTGATCAATTTTGAGTTCATTTTTGTGTGTGGTGTGAGGTAGGGGATCAACTTCATTCTTTTGCGTGTAGATGTCCAGTTGTCCCAGCACCATGTGTTAAGAAGACTATTCTTTCTCTCACGGCACCACTGTCAAAAATTGATTGCCTATAAATATCTCCCTCCATCTTAACTCAAGCATCATTTCCTCAGAGAAGCCTTTGCTGACACCCCTTCCCACCCAACCTCAGCTTAGCCAGCTTCCCTGTATATATATATATATATATATATATGTGTGTGTGTGTGTGTGTGTGTGTGTGTGTGTGTGTGTGTAGAAAACACAGAGAAAACACCATAGGTTATAAATTGTATTTATCTGTTTAATGTTGTAGTCATGAGTACACACTCTGTAGCCAGAGAGCTGAGGTTTTACTCCCAGCTCTGTCACTTCCTGGCAGCTTGGTGTATTGTTTCACCTCCTGTACCTCAATTTCCTCATCTGTAAATAGGGGATTTACTTACCTCATAGGGCTGTCATGAGAGTTGATATGTGTAAAGTACATGGCAGGTGGTGGTAAGGTTGAATGCATGAGCTCTTGTTAATCAGTGTCATCTCCTTAGACTTTCAACTCCTTGAGGACAGGAATCCTGTCTATTCTGGCTTCCACAAAATCCTCACAGTCACCACTGGGAGGGCACAGGGAAGGGCTTCAACACCAGCTTATTGAATTAATTAGTGGAAGAAAGCATGCGTGCTTGAGTGAATGAACCTGGCAGACACAGTTCTAATCCCACCCTCACACTGTCTGACTGTGTGACTTCAGAACTCAAAAGCCAGACCCGTGGATACTCTCACAGTTTACTCCCTTCCTCTACGAGGACGCAGAACTCTCTCTTCACTTGAAATAAGAGGAACCCACAGCAGGGGAGCTGCTGTGAGAGAAGCCAGAGTAGGACCCAGAGGCCCCCTCCTCCTGGGCACCCCCAAGGACCCCCAGAGCCTGCCGGACAGTGTGAAGATGCGATCCCATGTTCTCCCCAGGCTCGAGCAGCCTGTGACTCAGAGGCAGCTGACGTCTGACGCTCTTAATTCAGCCCAAATGCTGGAGGTCTGTGTCTTGCGGCATGCAGGAGGTGGAGGGGCACATTCCAAGGGAGAAAGCTCTTCCTGCCTTCTACCCACGGAGGGGAGCAACGAGCCCTGAAGTTGTGGACAAGCACATCCTCGCTCTCATACCTTCCCTCCCTCCCTGCTTGGCCTCCCAACCCAGACCTGGGATGGCCTGCTCTCCTGGACCAAGCTTCCTCCTGCCTGCCCCTCCACCCTGACCTCAGACCCAGCTCACTTCCAGGGAGGCCCACTATGCTCCTCCCCACGTCACCTCCATGCCCTCATTTCACCTGGAAGACAATCCCTCAGAGGCTTAGGGAAGTGAGTGACTCATCCAAGGTCATGGCGCAGCAAGTAAGTGGCAGAGCAAAGATTTGAACCCCAGGCTCTTGACTCCAAGTCTGGACTCTTTCTTCCATACCCGAAGGGGGCACCACCGTCCACATGACCACAGGGGCAGGACCAGAGCAGGAGGTGCTGGGGGTTCGCCCAGCTCTGTGGATCCCCAAGGCAGATCCTCTGGCAAGAGACCGAACGCTTCCCCAGGCAGAGGACCCCTGGCCACAGTGGGAGGGGCTGTCCTGGGAAACGTAGGGAGGGGAGGTCCCAACTTGGTAGGGTACCAACGTGAACTTAAGGGCCAGGCAGACCTGTCCAGGTTACCTCCAGCCTCTCTGAGCCTCAGTCTCCCCCGACCCCAGGACATAAGGATAACAGTACCCACATAGCTGGGTAGTTGTGAGCATAAAATCAGGCAAAGATCTCTTAGCCCAGCGTGAATGTTCATATTACTGCCCTTGGTGCTAGGGAAGCCGGGCCCCAAAGGAGGTGCCTAGAGTCCCTGTGAGGAGGCGGACCCAGACTCATGAAGAGGAGACAACTGACTCTCAGATCCCTCCCGGATCTTTGAATTCGCTGAGAATGTTTAGTGTTAGGAACCGTATCTCTACCGGAAAAAGAGGTTTATAACGCCAGTAGTTTGGAGCAATGAATCTGGGAGAGTCACTGGTTAACTGGAGAGTTGATTTGAGTTAATTTTTAATTTTTTAAACTCAGGTTTCCTTCAGGACATTATGTGCATTTGTCTAGTGAAGACAAGCAGGGTCTGGAAATGGTCATGTGCAGAAGCTGCTGCTGTCACCCTGCTTTGGAGCCTAGCTCTGCAAGTTATCCAGGGCAAGTTATTCAACCTCTCTGAGCCTCTGTTTCTTCATTTGTAAAACAGAGGAAAATGAGAGGCTGCGTGGTGAAGGGCCCAGCCCCTGCTCCTGCTGCCGTGCTGAGTTAGAGCTCCTATCCGGGCCTTTAAAGTGGCGCCTACAAGGCACTGAGGAAAAGATCCCTTCCAGGTGGGGGAACCTGGGCAGACTTCTTGGAGGCGGTGGCTCAGAAGAAAGAAGGTAGTCCAGGTAGAGGGAACAGCTTGCGCAAGAGTAGGACAGCGGGAAGCCACAGGGTCCACAGGGATGGTTGCAACTGGGAGGTAAGATTCACAGAGGGAAGAGCGAGGGGAAGGTGGGGGTGAGGATGCTGAGGGGAGCTCAGGTGACTGGCTCTGAGGTACCCGCAGAGGCAGGATTCTCTCTGGGGCTCTGGGCTGCTTCTGGGAAGGGCTCCTGGAGCTATTCTCAGAGCTCCCCGGGGACAGGGAGGGCTGCGTGATTCAGGTCTGCTCTGCTCTTGACACAGCTTCCTGACACGCACGCACGTTGAGGGGCAGGTTCCTGGAGGGCGCGGCTTCCCACGCTCCACCCCCGCAGGCCCTTGACCCACAGGAGGGTCAAGGGAAGTGGGGTCTGACCCATGCCTGAATTATTCATCAAACAGCCCCATAAAGCCAACAAGAGACGCCCACGTTGATAATAAAAATAACAATTCCTTAAATGTGATCAGAAGTGTGGGAGCTCAGTCTGCCCAGGCCTCCTCCCTGTGAGGTCACTCTCATTACCCTTCATACACAGACGAGGAAACTGAGACTCAGGGAGAGAAGTGGCTCCACTGAGGCCAATCGTACCCCCGGGGGCATCTGTGTGTGCACAGTGGGGGTGGGGGGTTGGGCACAGCAGGGAAAGGACCCCTGCCCGGGGACAGTAACCCAGTGGGTTCCCCCAGCCTTGGGAGGGGCGAAGAGGGGTGTTGCTGGAGCCAGGGTCTCACACTGCTTTCCCCGCAGCAGGAGCAGTGAATTGGAACAACGTGCCGCAGGCGAGTCAGTAATATGGCAGTGAGACCCGGATGGGGTGGGCCAAGCATGGTGTGGATGCCGTGGGGGCTCGCAGGGACCAGATGAGGGAGGCGGGCTCTGAGTGGTGAGATGGGGGCAGGTCTCCTGGGCAGTCTGAGGGCGTTCCATGGGGAGACTGAGGTCCAGGGAAAAGGGGACTGTATCCCAGGCTAGATTAGAGCATACCAGCCCAGGTCTGAAATGAGCTGCCTCTCCCCTGTGGCTCTGAAACCACCCCATGAGGGGTCCTGAAATGTGAGCATCCCAACCTCACCGCTTGCATAAGCACGGTGACCTCCCAAGGGGCCTGTTCCAGGGAGCGAGGTGCATTTGGAAGGATGCCTCCTAGTTGTGCTGGCGACACCCTGATAGTCCATCTCACTGAAAAGACAGGGACCCTTCCCCCCACACCAAGGGTAGGGCCTGATTTGCCTGCTATCTGAGCACAGATTGTAAATAGACAGACTGACTTTTCAACCCCAGTCCCTGCTAGACACAGCTCTCCCCTTTGACCGGCTGCTCTTCCCCTGGCCTGGCAGCAGGAGCCAAGCCAGACAATGGTTGGTTGTTGGACCACTCCCAGGAGTGTCCAGATTTGGCCTGCCAGGCCTTTCAGGGCCAGAGGGGACCTTCCTGCATGGCTCTGACTAACAGGCCCCTGATTCTGTGTAGCATCACAACAGAGTCTGTTGCCAGAGCGACCTCCAGACCTGGTAGCCTGGGACCTGGGGCTCATGTGCAATTCCAGTGCAGCCCTCCCTGGGTCAGCTGGGCTGTACAGGACAAGGCAGGAGGAAGCCCTGTCTGGGCCTTTGGGGCTGGCTCAGGCTGCGGGGAGAGCAGCGAGGACGTGGAGTCTCTCTCTCTCCCAGGGCCTTGATCTTCTGATTTCTCCAGCAGGGACCCCACATGCTCACCTCATCACACGGACCAGGCAGCAGCATGGGTGCCTCTGGAGCTCTGTCACCCCCTCTTCTCATCTATTACCACAGGCGTTCTCCTCTCCCCATCCGCCCTGCCTTCAGCCCCAGGCCCAGCTCAGGCTCCCTCCCGAACCCAGTCTAGATCACACTCCAACCTCTTATCTAGACGCCAGGCCTCACATTCCCAAAGTGGCCTCAGTGGATCCAGCCTTTACCTCCAGAATTCCTCCCTAGCTTCCCCATCACAGCCACAGATGACCCTCACCCTTCCAACAGTAAAAGCAAAGTTCATGCAATCTAACCAATATACGTATGCATTTATTTGTAAATTATATACATATGCCACCATACAAACATATTAGATATGTTATAAAATATATACCAAAAAATAGAAACTGAAAAAAGAATGAAAGAGTAAACCAGTCATTTTATGTTTTGTTTTCTTTTTTCTTTAATGGTCTAAAATAAGCTTCTTTCTCTGATTAAATATATTATTACTAAAAATTGTGCTTAAGTGTGGTTCATTTTTCATAGAGAACAGACTTGTGGTTGCCAAGGGGGAAAGGAGGTGGGGGGGATGGACTGGGAGTTTGGGGTTAGTAGATGCAAACTATTACATATAGAAGGGATGGACAACAAGGTCCCACTGTACAGCACAGGGAACTATGTTCAATGTCCTGAGATAAACCATAATGGAAAAGAATATAAAAAAGAATATATGTGCACAATTGTGTCACTTTGCTGTAATTAACAGAAATTAACCCAACATTGTAAATCAACTATACTTCAATTAAAAACATAAATAAGTGTGGTTTATTTTAAATAAAATCTTGGTTCAATGATGTGGTGCACTCGTTGACTGAGAATCTGGTACTAAACTCCATTTATTTTGTCACTTGGTTTAATGCCTGTTGTAGTTGAAAAATATACATACCTCACAAAGAGCAGTAGCTCCACGTGGAAGAGGAGCGTTCCTGGCTGTGCTTAGCAAATCACAAGGCGTGATTTTTAAAATTCTGTGCAGAAGGTTTTGGGGTTTTTTTGCAATTTTGCTTAAATGGTGTCAATCAGTTGTTGTTGGAAACGAAACAGAAGGTGTTATTTAAAAAAATTTTGTTGACATATGAGTTCAAAACCTACTGAAACTCTTCACTTAGAAGATTTAAAGTAGGTTATAAAATTCTATTATATTTTAAATGTGTAGATGCAACAGACAGACGATACTCAGCAACAAAATCATTCCAAAATGTCCGTCTGCAAAGTGCTCTCTCTGTAGCGTGAGTTCCTTTCCAAAAGTGGTTACTTTCTAAATCTTAAAACAACATCTTATCTATTTACTTGTTTTAGCATCTGCTGGATAGCATACCCTTGTCGTCAAAGAGCCGGCACATTTGGATCGTCTGTCTTGTTTTTGTTTTTTTGCAGTATGCGGGCCTCTCACTGTTGTGGCCTCTCTGGTTGCAGAGCACAGGCTCCGGACGCGCAGGCTCAGCGGCCATGGCTCACGGGCCCAGCCGCTCCGCGGCATGTGGGATCTTCCCGGACCGGGGCACGAACCCGCGTCCCCTGCATCGGCAGGCGGACTCTCAACCACTGCGCCACCAGGGAAGCCCATTTGTCTTTTTGTAAAAGAAAATACCTCATCTTTAAGGCGGTAACTCTTTTAATGACTTTGCTCTGAGACAAGCAGCAGATTTCTGTATGGTACAAAAGATTTTTATGGCCCCTGCCTTTGTCAGTAAGATGTTTTGTAAGGATTTTATGATTTAAAGACTTTGTTTTTATAAAATTAAGTGCCTGGATGAATCCTGTGGCAGGTTAACTGAAGGCATCACAGGGGGTGGGGCACCATTGTCAGCCAAGCCTGCACAGTGGACCACACACTACTTTACTCAGGAGACTTGGGATACGGGACATGTGACCTAACAGGGTGTGGACAACATGAGGGCACCAATGTCAATCTATTTGGTTAAAGTTAGTAGAGCTTAAATTTTTCTTCCTTCTTTCTAAAGGTAAAAATAAATAAAAGTTCTAGAATGTTCTGTCTACATGAATGGGTCACCTTGTGGACACCTTTTTGGACACCTCTGGGCTGCACAACAGGGTCCTTGGCCATGTTCACAGCCTCTCGGGATCTATTCCAATCTTCCTCCCACCTTGACTCCCAACATAGAACTAGATCCAATGCTCCTGAGTATATCATATATTTTTTGCGAGTCTTTTTGCCTGATATGTCCATCCCCAGTGGACTGGCTCAAAATTCTATCCTTCGTTCAAGAGCCACAGGCCACCCCTCCATAAAGCCCATTCTGATTCTCTCGGCGGTCATTCATTCAGTTATTCAACAAATATTTATTGGGCATGTACTGTATGCCAGGCACTGATCTAGGGGCTGCTGGGCATATAGCAGGGAACCAAACAGACAAAAATCCCTCCCTCTGGGAATTCGCATTCTAGTGGGGTAGACGATGATGTTCGAGGTTCAGTCCGCATGCCATTTACCCACAGGTAGTTGGCCATTGACAAGTTTGCCTCCCCAGGAAAGCATCGATATTCCTAAGAGCAGGGACTTCTGAACCTGAGCTTCGAGCACAAGTCCTAGCCCAGAGTAGGGGCCCAATAGGTAAGGTTGGAATTAACAAATAAGACTGGGGGTAATCAATGCCATGACCCCTGCCATAGACGAAGATCTGACACCAGATCCAGATGGAGGTCCTCCAAGTGCCTGAGCCGGGCGCTCAGAACTGTCTCATAAACCTTGCTCCCGAGGGCCTCCTCCCAGCTTCTGGGAGAAGGAACTGGATGGCCCCCTGCAGCTGGCAGGAACCACTTCCACCTCCAAGTGTCCCTATATTTAGCTGTGTGCTGTGACCCTGCAGCCCTCTCTTCTCCATGGCCAGAGGGAATTACCAAGGCAGCTTTGATGGCCTGTTTTCCCAGGCCCTGCTCCTGCTTCCCAGACCTTCAGCATCCCTGCAGGAGGTGGGGCCCCAAGCCCAGTCCCCAAGCAACTGGCAGGTTCCGTATCCCGAAATAGCATTAGCACTTGGCAAGGAGAGGTGGCCACCTGTAGGGACAGTGCTGCCTTGGGGAGGGGAGGAAGGGCAGGGCCAAGTGGAGATGGGGGACACCCAGGTCGCACACTCCTGTGTTCCCTCTCTTCCGAGTGCTAAGTCCTCGGCCCCTAATTCTTCCCCTTGGCATAAGGCTAACTGCTGACAGCCAAGACAAGGCCTTGAGCTCGCTTCCCACCACTCGCCCCCTACCCCTACACACCCAACCTGGACATTAGCCACACTGTTCCTCATGGGTCCTCAGCTCTGAAACCCAGCTTAACCCGGTCCAACCCCACCCCCAGGAACGCCTTCGTTAGCTGTTGAAGTCCAGTCAGTCTGTGAAGAGTCAGTTCGAGTGCCACCTGCGTCCTCGAGCTTCCCCCGGTGCCCTTGGAAGGGCTCAGGGGCAGTGGTTACGCTTCAGTGCTCTCTGCCCCTGCTCCCCGCAGCCTGCCTGGCCTGTAACTTCTGCCTGGTTCAAAACCCCCAGACTGATGGTTGGAAGATGCAGGTTCTAGCCTCAGCTTGCTGTGTGATTTTAGGGGTGTGGCTCCTCTGTCTGGCCCTCAGTTTCCCCGCTTGTGAAATGTTGAAGTTGTATTACGTGATCTCTAGGGCCCTCCCAGCATTCTGAGCCTGGGGGAATCAGATCAATTGGGTGGAGAGAACTCGCTCTGACCCTCGAGCTACTGGAGGTGTGGTCTCCTCCTCCCCACTCCTCACTCTCCGCCACAAGGCCAGGTGTGGGCTCCCGAGGGGGCTTCTCCGGCTGCCGCCAGTGGGATGGGGCAGGTGGCAAGGCAGCCTCCCACGCCAGGAGGCCTCCCTCTCCCCGTGCATCTGGTTCAGGTTTCTCTGTTTTGTCTCAGCTGGAGCACTCAGCCCACAGGTCTTGTCAACTGGAATGAAACATCCCAACCACAGCATTTCCACGTTGTTTACTTCAGCAGGGCACAGGCCGAGGGGCTCTGTGCAGACCACCGGGATCCTGGCGGGACAATAGGAAATCGCAGCAGATCTGCTCCGGAACTTAGCGAGGGAGCCAGTTCTCGCTGGGATTCCAGTGAGGCAAAGAAAAGTCCAGAGGATGTTTAGGTCTCACCAGGTTGGTGAACCCCAATGAATTCTCAGGTGTGCCTACTCTCCTTTCAGTAGAGAAGGAAGGCAGCTTCCAGGAACTTCATCATTTAAAGAGAACTGTAAGAAGCCATCTAAACCAGACTCTATGTCCCACCAGGGCAAGGAGGCTGATTATTCAATGGAATCTGTTCAGTAAATGTCTACTGTGTGCCAAGCACCATTCCAGGCACTGGGGTACAACAGAGAGTAAAACTGACACAGTCCCTGCCTTCTTGCAACTGACATTCTAGTGGAGGGAAGTAGATAAATAAATATATGATATTCTGGGTAAGTGGGAATAAGTGCTATGAGGGAAAAAAAAATGAGGCAAGGGGACTACAGGCTGGTCTGGAAGGCCTCTCTCTGGAAGTTGACATTTAAGACCTGGAAGAAGTGAGAGGGAGCCATGGGGACTCTGGGGGAGGAATGTTCCAGATAGAATAGCCAGTGCAGAGGCCCTGAGGCAGGAGTGTGCCAGGAGTGATGCAGGAACAACGAGAAAGTCAGCGAGGCTGCAGCAGAGTGAGCAAGGGAGAAAGGGAAGAGAGAAAGTAAGTGGGTAACAGGGGCTGGGGAGCAGAGCACGCTGAGCAGTCTTTTATTTTTTGTTGATTATAACCCACAGTAAGAAGTAAATTTTATATTGCAATCCAGTATAAACACACATATACAAAAATACCACTGAAGTAAACATTTCATAGAATCTACCTTTACTATATATATGTACTCATATATTTTATAAGATATAAAAAAATTATAAAATTATTTATAAAATAATGCTGGTCACGATCCTTAAATTGATTTCCCAACTTACTGAAAAGGTCATAGCTCACAGTTTGAAAGACACTGACATTGGGCCTTACGGAGCATTGTAAAGAGTAAGCTGGGAGCCACTGGACAAGTTTGTGCAGAGCAGTGACATGACCCGATTTGCCTTACTGTTCCATTTTTCAAATTAACACATAATTTACATATGGTCAAATACACCCTTTCTCATGCTAGCTCTGGCTCCTCTGCCTTTGGCTGTTCCTGGTGTCTATGCCCTGGGCGCCTGGCACCACCCACTATGTCTCGAAGAAGCGGTCTGGCAGCTGCAGGACTCTGGGTCTTTGCTCTTGGGCTGGTGTGACCTCCCCAGGGGCTCCTGATCCCTTATCCAAAGTGGTCAGTTTCTTGAGGAATCTGTCGCCATCTGGTCGCCATGTGATGCCTGTAGGTCTTTCTGGGGCACTGGAGGATTCCATTCCAGCCAGGGTAACTGTTACCAGAGGTGGGTAAGACTGGGTTGCAGGGCGTGGCACTGCCCAGAGCAGCCAGCAGGGCCTTTGGTGACTTGAAAAGGGGGAGCGTGAGATAGAGCAGGGCAAGACAGGGAATGCATTAAAGCAGACGGGGACCGACGGAGGTGGAAGTGACAGCAGGAGACAGAGTCAGGTGGTCTGACAGGGATAGAGAGCCAGAGGGGAGAGAAAGGCAACGAGAGACGGACCTGAGAGAGGCAGAGACAGCAGAGAGACCAACATCCAACGAGAGACCAACATAGAGGAAGGAGAGACTGAAAGAGAGAAAAGAAGAGCAGAGGGGGAGGAGAAAGATGGCAGGAAGGGGCGAAAGAACAAGGCTGAGAAAATGCCGGGACACGGGAGCTGGTGAGGATGGCAGCTCGAAGGAGGAACGTTTCTGAGCAGCCGGAGCCCCCAAGCCCAGGTGGTGCCCATGCCCCCCGGTCCCAGGGCAGCCATGGTCACGCTGGGAGAGGTTGGCTCTTGCCCACTGGCCTCTCAGAGCCCGGTCCCTACCCTGTACAACCCATCCAAGGACCCCAAGGCCTCCCTCCTGGGCCCAGGGCCTGCCACCAAAGTTACTTTCCCACTGGGCTCTAGGAAACCCCTTCTCCTCTGAGGGCGGTCTTAGGAGGTGGGAAGAGCCCTGGAACATGAGCCTTGGTCCCGTCCCTGCCACTATTCACCACACAACCTCTTGTGTCCTCCCTCCCTCCCTCCCTGTGCCTCAGTTTTTTCATCTGTAGAAAGGGCTGGGCTTGCCCATCCAGCTCTGTGTTCTGAGCCCGCAGCAAAACTGAGCTCCATAGGCGGTGGACTGCTCGCCACACGGCCTCGCCTCACACCCACTCGGTCACTCGGTCACTCGTTCTTTCATTCACTCATCCTCTCTGCCAGTGCCTCTCCTTTACCCCGCTATCTTCCCCTTCCTCCTTCCTTCTCTCCCTTCTTCCCTCCCTCCCTTCCTTCCTTCCTCTTTCTTGTCTCTGAGTCCCCGCTTTGTGCCGACCTTGGACTGGGCACTGATGCTTCAGAGGTGGATCTTACAGGATCCCTGGGTCTGGTGGGCTCAGCCCAGGACTGAGGTGTAAGGGGTGGGGCCAGTAGGGGCAGATCAGACTCCAGCCATAAATGCCCCTACCCCAGGTCCGCTGGCCATCGCTCATGCCACTTGGCCCAAGCCCCATGGCTACACAGCCCTGCTTTAGGAGTTCAGCTCTGGACACTGACCCCAAGATGCACAGAGGCTAACACTGGCCTAATCAAACACGTCCCACGTTAGAGTTAGGGGTGGCCAGAGAGCCCAGAGAGGGGACAGGGACTTGCCCAACGTAACACAGCCAATCATAGCCTGATTCACTTCCTCCTTTGCCTTCGTCTGTCCTGGGGAGACACCTGGGGTGAGGGCAGCCTCAGCCGGCCCTCTGCCAGGCCAGGGAAAGTCTGGCGATGGCCAGTCAGAGTGAGGTCACTGATGGGATCCATGTGTTCAGGCCCTGTCCCACCACAGCCCTTCCCACCCAGCTCCAGGAGGCCCTGGGCAGTAAGGGGGAGAGGGTTGCGGTATGTCAGTCAGGCACTAAGCCCAGAGATGATGAATGCTGAGGTCAAGGCCGAAAAACAGGAGAGAAAGTGGTCCCCACCTCCTGCCACCTTACATCTCCTGATGGGGAAAGAGGTGAACAGGTGGGGGCTCTGGAAGGATCAAGCCTCAGACCGGAGTGGTATCAGCCTGATGCTGCCGGGTGCGTGTAGTCTCCGTGGCCTCAGGCAAGCCTAGACGTAGTCCTTCGAAGTTGCTTAGCCAGTCCCCAAACTCTATATAAGCCAGTGCCTAGCAATCAGTCTCATACTGTGTGTCTCCTACCGGTTCTGCTTCCCTGATGGAGCCCTGACTGATGCAACATCCGTGGTGGAGACGATGTGCGTGCACCATTTGTAAGTAACATTCCTTCCCAAATGCTTCTCCATGTTGCAACCATGTTTTTGGTTTTGGCTGCAGAATATTCTATCTTGTGAATGCACCATAATTTACTAAGCCAATCCCCTCTTGCTGGACATTTAGGTTACTTCTAAATATCTATATCTAAATATATATTTCTAAATATTCATCTCTCTCTCTCTCTCTCTCTACCTATCTCTCTATTTTTTTTTTTTTTTTTAACTTTCATGAACATCGTGGTATAGTTTGAAAGTTTTTCTCAAGAGGAATTTCCAGGCATGGGGCTCTGGCTGTGTGGACTCCCCACCCATATCAGCCCAGCTTCAGTCTCTCTCCTCCCCTCTCTCTACTCCAGGACTTCCTCCAGTGCCAAGAGAGCCTGTGCAGGGAAATGCCAGAGACTCCATATCCCCCGCCCTCAATCGTGAGGGGTGGAAGCTGGATCAACACCCAGCCTTCAGCTCCCCATTTGAAAATTCTGGTGTGTGTTCTATACACCCGCTCAAAGGCACCCGGTGGGATTGAGCTCAGGTGCCCACAGCAGTGACCTGCTCACCAGATGCACTTTCCTGGGCTGTCTCTCTCCCCGGTCTTGTTTCTCTGTCCCTCACTGTGTTTCCCGGCATCACCTCCTGAAGGAACTACCTGTACCTGAGTTCTCGACTCCTAGTCTACTTTAGGGGAACCCGGTTTAGGATGGGAATTTTGGACACTTTTAAAAGACCCAGTGGGAAAGGGGCCATATCAGCTCAAGTTTCTTCTCAAACTATCTTGAATCCATTTGCACCACACACTGTTCCCAGACTTTGGGATGCAGTGTAGGAGAGAGAGCATGGGCTTGGAGCCAGGCAGCCCCAATGACAACCCCAAGTGCCGTCCTTGGGCAAGTCACTTCACCTCTGTGAGCCTCGATTTCCTCATCTGAAAATGGGTCAGCAGGGCTGTTATGTCAGGCTACCTATAGCTCAAGGTCTAAAAGGAACTATAGCCCCACTGCCTCCTTCCCACCCCTGGCCCTGCTTCCTCTTCATGGCTGGCTGAGTGAAGCTGTGGCCAAAAGCCACATCCTTAACCCTTTCCTGTCCTTGAACAACTACCACTTACGATAACCCAGGCCCTGTGCTAGGGTCACACATTGACAATGCCATTTAATCCCCAACGACCTCATAAAACAGGTACAATGATTGTGCCCATTTTGTAAATGAGAAAACTGAGGTGTAGAGAAGAGGGGACTTGCCCAGCCATGCGGTCCGTGTGAGGCAGAGCCCTGATTCACATCCAGTTCTCTCTGAATCCTGAGTCCATATTCTTGACCATCACACAGCCTGCCTCTCACCCTCATCCTCTGGAAGGGAGAGGGGATTCCTTGGAGCTGACTCAGGGCCTGGGGCAAGGAAGCCACATCCCTGGGGGCTGCTGGGAGGGAGAAAGTGATGCCGGGCAAATTCCCACACAGCATCGAGGTTCTAGGCAGCTAGACAGCTGGGGTTTGGAGGAAGGGGCTGCAGGCTTTGTTGCCACATTTGGTTCGTTGGCAGGGTTGAAGCTGCCTGGGAGGCTGCATGACGCGTGGGGAACTGGGGAGAAGTGAGTGAGGCCACCCTGAGTGGGTTCTGGAACCCAGGGACTGCCTGGGAAGCAGACATTCTTCAGTGGCTGAGGTTGAGTGGAATTCAGTGGGAATTCTAAAAGCTGCTTTTCCTGGGAGCCTCCAGGAAGATGCCCTGGAAATGGCCTTTCCAAGTTGTAGAGCAGCGTCACTCGATAAAATGTAACGCGAGCCACATATGTAATTAAATTTCTCTAGTAGCCACATTGTGAAAGTAAAAAGAAACAAGTGAACTTAATTTTAATAATAATATATTTTGTTTAACCTAATATATCCAAACTATTAGTCATTTCAGCATGTAGTTAATATTAATTAATTAAAAGTAAACATCATTAATGATATATTTACATTTTCATATTGTCTTTGAAATTTAATGTAAAATAATAATAATAATAAAATACAGCACATCTTGATTCAGGCAAAATATCATTTCAAATGCTGAATAGCTGCGGGTGGCTAGTGGCTAGTGTCTACGAAGGTAGAGAGCATGGTTATAGAGCCCAGGGATGATCTGAGGTTGCTGGCTTTCCACGTAGGAGTGAAGAGGGCCAAGGATGGTGCCAGGCGCCGGCCAGGCTGGAAACCCAGAGCTAACAATAAGAATCTAAGTACTGGTTATGTATCATTTGATCCTCTCAACAACCCTGTGAGTTTGTACTATTAGCCTCGTGAGCTAGATGAGGAAGCCAGCTCAGAGAAGTCAAGTGACTCGCACAAGGTCACACGGCAGGATAGGGATTTAGTCACCCCTCAGAACTGAGGGGCTGTTGGAGCCCACCCCACCCCAGGGGCACAGAAGAGCAAAGGAAGACTCCCCACCCCAGAACTGATGAACTCATTGATCTCACTGGCTCACCAAGTGAGGGACAGGCACACCCAGGGAGAGCCCTTCAGTCACCCTTCCTTCATGTGGAAGTGGGGAAACCGAGAGACAGTTGGGCCGTAACAGCTTTTTCTCCTTCATCTTGCCCTGTCAAAGGCTGCTATGCGTGGTGTCAGGTGGGCCCACCGGGGATGCGGCTTTTCTCCTTCTTTTTCCACTCTCCTACACACATGCACACACACAGGCACGAACACGGCAGAGCAAAGGGTGCCATTCGACCTGAATAGGGGACTAGGTGCGCAGCTCCATTCAGCAGAGGCACCCGGTGAGAGAATCACATAAGATCCCAACCTCAGATACATAGCTTCTGTCTTCTGGGCATCCAGCCCGCTTCAAGCCCTGTATGGGTCCCAAACATGGAATCTGGCCAGTCTGCCCTTCCCTCCCATCCCCCAGGACCTCTGTTGCTCTGGCTTGGACCTCAGAAAGGGAGGCTTGGTCCAATGTTGCAGTTTGAGGAACGTGTCCCTTTTACGTCCCACCAAGCCTTCAGCATCCCTGCCAAGTCCATGGAAATTCTAGGATCCAAGATATCGGTTGATCCTACCCCACCTCATTATTCACGCGTGGGAAGAGACCTTCCCCGCCGCACAGTGTGTCCCCGAGGCAGGGGGTGTATTTGCCACACCTTTCCTGCAGATGGCAGTAGGAGGAGAGAGGCCTGGAGAGGAAACTGAGGGTGGGAGAGCATGGTGTGAGGATTGGGTTAGCCCAGATCACTCTGCTCCTGCCAGGGCCACAGATGTTACCTTCTGGCTTGTCCACATCGGTACATACAGCTTCCCACCTCATCCTCTTCTCACCCTGAGCTATCCATGGGTACACACCGTTCAGAGCAAAGCTATTCACATCCATTGGTTCAGCCAAGATCACCGGAGAGGTAAACTCTGCAGAGATTTGTGCCCGTTATACAGATGGGGAGACCGAGGCCCAGAAAGGGAAGGGACTTGGTTCCCTGATCGCTGCATGATGTTGGTCTTGGGAGTCCGTCCTCAGCCTCCCGCTAGCTCTCACTGGACAAGTCATGGAAGCCCCCACCCCGCCCCCCACCAAGAGGGACGCAGCATTTGGTGGGCACAGAAGAGGAGGCAGATCTACAGAGCTCAGGGCCCAACCGTGGGCTCTGAGGTTGAAGCCACCAATGGCGGTGGACAGTGTCTGCACAGGTGATTAGACTGGCGCTGAGTCCACCATTAGCAGCAACTTCCCTCCTCCCCAAGCTGGGGTGTTCTGCCCACGCTGAAGGGGAGCTGAGCCAGTGACTTCAGCACCTGTGGAGGGAGCACCTCCAGCTCCCAGGGTCAGAGGGGGTGAGGGGGCAAGAGGGTGGGGAGACGTAGTTGGCTTCGAGGTTTCTGATTTGAGCAGCTGAGTGTGGATGTTGGTGCCCTTTGCTGGGATGTGCTTGCAGCAGTGCACAAGGTAGGGAAGCTGAGCTTGGGCCGGGCAGCTTGAGTCGCAGGGGAGATGCCCAGTAGGGAGCATGAACTGGGAAGGATCTGGGAGGCATCTCTCTGGAGGGGGCTGCAGCCTGGGTGGGTGCAATGGTGCCAGGAGTGTCACCTTCCCGGTGAGCCTTCCCCAAGGACCTGTTCAAACCGCCCCCCTCCACACCTCCTACGCCCCTTCCCTGCCTCATTTTTCCCCATGGCCCTTAGACCATGCAACATACTATCAACTTATATTTCACTTACCTTGTTTACTGTCTGTTCCCCATGGTGGGTGGAGGTAGAGAGGGGGTTGTCTCTGTTTGTTTGTATATTTGTTTGTCTCTCTGCTGGGACCCTGTGCTTAGAACATTGTGTGCCTCAAAGATGCATGAATGGATGAACTCCTGAAGGGCTGAGGGCTCAGGACTGGGCTGTATTGGGGATCGGCATTTAAGAGGTGCAGAGAAATAAGTACCGGTCAACAAGGTCCACCGCACCCAGGTAACCTCCGGAAAGTCACTTCATCATCTTGGTTTTGCTCATCTGTAAAAAAGAGATGGGTTAGTTTGCTGGGGCTGCTGTACCAAAGTGCCAGAAACTGAGTGGCTTAAACAACACACGTGTATTCTCTCACAGTTCTGGAGGCCAGAAGTCCGAGATCAAGGTGGCGGCAGGACTGGATCCTTCTGAGGGCTGTGGGGGAGAATCTGCTCCTTGCCTCTCCCCCAGCTTCTGGTGGTTTGCTGGCAGCCTTGGCATCCCTTGGCTTGTAGAAGCGTCACCCGGATCTCTGCCTTCACCCTCACATGGCGTTTTCCCTATGCAGCTCTATTTCCAAATTTCCCCTTTATATAAGGACACCAGTCATACTGGATCAGGGCCCACCCTAATGACCTCATTTTACCTTGTCTACCTCTGTAAAGGCTGTATCTCCAAATAAGGTTATATTCTGAGAGCCTGGAGGTTAAGGCTTCGTATGAATTTGCAGGCGGGGGGCGGTGGAGGGGGACAAAATTCAACCCATGCCATGAGATAATAATAATATAAACTTGTTGGAGGAGAGGTTTGAAGCTCAATGCAAATTACTGTTCAGGCTAAGCCCCCCTGCCTGACCATGAGGACCACATTACAGCCCACGGAGACAGACCCGGCTGCACGTGGACTCCCATAAGGAGTTTTCATAAAATGCCAATGCCTAGGCCACACCTGGAGATTCTGGTATAACTGGTCTGGGGTAGGGTCCTGGCTGGGGATTTTTTGTGTGTGTGTGTGGTACGCGGGCCTCTCACCGCTGTGGCCTCTCCCATTGCGGAGTACAGGCTCCGGACGCGCAGGCTCAGCGGCCATGGCTCAGGGGCCCAGCAGCTCCGCGGCATGTGGGATCCTCCCGGACCGGGGCACGAACCCGTGTGCCCTGCATCGGCAGGCGGACTCGCAACCACTGCGCCACCAGGGAAGCCCCTGGCTGGGGATTTTTTTTTTTTTTTTTTTTTTTTTTTTTGCGGTACGCGGGCCTCTCTCTGTTGTGGCCTCTCCCGTTGCGGAGCACAGGCTCCGGACGCGCAGGCCCAGCGGCCATGGCTCACCGGCCCAGCCGCTCCGCGGCACGTGGGATCTTCCCGGACCGGGGCACGAACCCGCGTCCCCTGAACGGCAGGCGGACTCTCAACCACTGCGCCACCAGGGAAGCCCTGGGGATTTTTTATGAGCTCCCAGGTGGTGCTGACGGGCAGGCGGGATGTGTACTAAATCTGTGGATCCGTGGCCCCGCTGCCTTATCAACAAACCCACGTGTGGTTGGCGTAGCTGCCAGAGCCCTCCCCAAACCCGGGCTGCTCAGGCAGGGCCAGCGGAGGCAGACAATGCAACAAAGAGGCTTTGTTCCGGCCCACACCCCAGGGTGGAGCCTGTGTACCTGGGCCTGTGAGCCAGACCTTGGCTGTGGGAGAAGTGGGAATTACAAAATTACCGCTTTCTGGACGACTGCCCCCAGGAAGTCCTTATTGGGAGGCCTGTGACAGGAAAGGAGATGGGGCCTTCCGGGCCTTGTGATTTTAAGGTGAAACCTGGAGGAGGTCAGAGCAGGGGATGGCGAAAGGGGAGGAGGGGAGGGCAGACCCCCAGAAGGGGAGAGAGAGACTGTGTGAGGCAACAGGGCGTGGTGTGGCATTCAAATCCCGGCCTCGCCACCTACCAGCAGTGTGATCTTTCACGAGTGGATAACTTTTCTAAGCCTCAGCTTTCACATCTGTAAAATGGGGATTGTAGATATAATAACTAAATCGTGTGTGTGTGTGTGTGTGTGTGTGTGTGTGTGTGTGTGGTGGTGCTATTGTGAGAAGAAACATCAGAACTGACCAAAACAGTCCTTTATCTTAGTTTCAATCCTATCCTCTGTCCACGAGTTGAGTCCATCTCTCTGCTCAGCACCGCCCCACCCCCACTGGGGACATGGGCCTGGGGTCCCACTGTCCACCCTGCGAGGAGCAGGTCGCTTGTGGTTTCACACCTGGTTTCTCCCCACAAGACCGAGGACCTAGAGGGAGGGGCCTGGGGCTTGTGCTTCTGTGTCCTGGACCGAAGGCTTATGCTCACCAACAGCAGGTCCCTTCTGAGAACCCCAGCTCTGTGGAGATAAGCATCTCTATAGGTTCTCAAGAAGTACTACACAGAAGCGACAGCCCATTTTGTGTGATGTCTGCCACACACTGTTCCAACAGGTGCTGGGAGGGTTTGGCTGAGGGACGGACAGACGGACATAGGAGCAGCATTTCCCGGCAGGGCCGCCCCACCATGGTCTCTGTTTACACAAGACCCTGTTCGCTGAGCAGCTGTGCTCTTCTTTCCAGGTGCACTCCCCTCCTTGGCTCGCCGCAAAAACCTTCTGGGGCGGCTGCTTTGCAGATGAGGAGACAGAACTTGTAGGAGGCGGCACTTGTCCCAGCATGTCTATATCGCAGGCCACTCCCGTCCTACCCTCTGCCGGGCACAGGGCCCCAGGAATACCATCCTGTCCCTGCAGGCCCAGCACTATACCACCCTGTCTGGGCCTGGCTCTGACCTCCCACCAGACTGGGAGCCTGTGGAAGGAGGACCCGGTTCCACACAGCCAGCCCAGCACAGGGCCCGGCACAGACAAAGGTTCATTAAGCACAGGAGTGAATGGATGAATGGATGAGAGAAAGCTAGGACCTCTGTCCTCGAGGGGCCTGTGGCCTGGTGGACAAGCGCACAAGATGCTCAGGGAGCAGAGGACCTTGGGAAGCACGGGCTTCCCCCTCCGCACACCTAGGGAACCGCTCACCCAGCCTCCTGGTCCAGGTGAGGGGAGGCCAGAGGTTGATAACAGAGAAGAAGGGGCTTTCGGTACCACGAGAGAAAGTGCCCTGCTGTGCACTCCTTTTGTACAAGCAGGAAGCGGAGTCCAGGAGGGGCAGGGACGTGGCCAAGGCCACAGCTAGTCAACGGCAGAGGATTTTCAGGGTCCAGTTTCCCGGCTCCCTGTTGGCTGGCGTCCTCTCCTTCATGCCTCGTTGCCACGGTTGTACCATAATTATCGTCATCATTACATGCAACCTAGCCCTTTAGGAAGTGTCCTTGAGGGGCTGGCCTGTGCCAATGTGGGAACAATACCAGCCACTCCTGGGTGCACCCCACTTGACCCAGGAAGCGTGACCCACACCCACCTCCTTTACTCTCACAGCAGGCAGGCAGACACAGCGTGCTTCCTGGTGTGTGAACGAGCAGCTGAAGCTCAGAGGCAGAGCATTTATGCTCCTGGGGGCACATGGCCAAGAAAAAGAAAAAAACAGCCAGGAGTTTGGGATGATTGAAAAGTCCTGGAGAGGGAGGGTGGTGGTGGCTGCACAGCAGTATGGATGTACTTAATGCCTCTGAGTTGTGGCTAAAAAGGGTTAAAATGGTAAATTCTATATTATGTATATTTTACTGCAATTTGAAAAAAAATGGCCAAGGTGGGGTTTGTACCTGGGTCCATGGGGCACCACACTTGGGGTCCTTTCCCTTCTGCAGAGTGGGGAAATTTCACCCACTCAGGACACTCTGGTAACCCAGGCTGCGCTCTACCCCTTCCCTCTTCAGCAAATCTTCTCCTGGTTTTCCACTCCGTGCCGGGGCCCTGGTTGGGTGCGGGTGACACAGGGATGAGGCCCAACCCTCCAAGAGCTCAGCACAGAGGCCAATCCAGGACACAGAGCAGCCCAGCCAGGGGCAGGATGGGGACTACCATGCATCTGCAGGCCTCCAGGCTGGGCTGGGAACAAAAGATGAACCCATCAGGGTCAACGAGATGTTAAAAAATGCAGCAGTACACAGCCAGGCCAGGGAGGACCACTCAGTTGGCCCCAGGACCAGGACTCCGAGAAAGGAGATGAGGCCTGGGGTGAGGTCCCCAACCTCAGTGCAAGACACGGAGCCTGAGCACAGGGGCCTGCAAACCTAGATTTGAGCCCAGCTCTGCCCCTCCCCTGTGGCAGGTCATTTCCACTCTGAGCCTCAATTTCCTCAGGGTGAGACCTGCTTCATCTGAGGCTTGAGAGCATTGTACTCATGCATGTACATCACCCAACTCTAAACTGAATCTTTCCGCCCTCCTCTGCCCCTCACCCTAACCCGCATCTTCTGTCTTAGCTTTGAGACCCCCTGAGCAGAAGACAGCAGGGGGCTTTGAGCAGCTCTGGTTCCGGTCCCCTGTTCCAGGACTGGTTATGGGCGCCCCCCACCCGGCCCCAGCTTGGCTGCTCCCATGTGCCAGGGGGCCTTCCCTGATGTGCATGGATTTCATCCTCTAGTGAGGTGAGGATTATTAACGTCTATTCTACAGAAAAGGAAACTGGGGCTCAGAGAGCAGCTTCCTCAGTGTGTCAGGGCTGCCTGACACCCAAACCCTGACCTTCTCACTCCCCATCTGTCTGGGTCACCTGCAGTGGACCGTGGGCCCCGAGGGCCACTGCCCTCCATCCTTCTGCCACACTTCATTCTGGGAGATGGACTCAGCCGTGCAGCTCGGCCTGCTGTCCAGGCTTTTACCTGCACAAATTTCCCACAGCCCTCCTGTGTGGCTGTACTAACCAAGCACATCTGCAGAGGCCCCAGCTCACCTGGACGGACACCGCTGGTGACTGGGTGCTGCTGGGCCCTTAACTGCCCCCTCTGGTGAATGAATCTCAAGGGGAGGGACTTGGTCCGTCCTTGCCATGCCATTTCCTGAGTGTATGGCATGTACTCTGGGCTCCATAAACGTCTGAGTGAATGAAGGATGAATGACCCAGTGCAATATTCCTGGCGCCTACAGCCAATACTGTCTGTGCGGGACCACACCACCCCCAGAGCCAGAGCCAGGGCCCTGCCCCAGAGGAGCGACCAGGACAGTGTCTGCAGCTGGGTTCCCCATGTGGGGGAGAAAGTGGAGGCCTGGAGCAGCTTCGGAGGAAGGGCAGGAGGCTGAGGTGAAACCACAACGAGGGAGGATGATTAGAAGAGGTGGGGTGGCAGGGTGTGATCCTGGAGAAGACTCCAGAGGGCCCATTCATCCATTCATTCATTCATTCATTCACTAGTTTGTTCAACAAACTTTCCTGAGCAGTCTCCCCAGCCACACTGTGCCGGACTCTGGAGCACAGAGAGGAACCCAGCCCATCCTCACCCCGGGGAACTCCCAGAGCCCTCCCAACACTGCTGTGCGTGGAGCCTGGGCTGGGGCCGGGAAGCCTAGACCAAATTGTCTGGCTGACAGGCTACAGGGATTGGGCAGGGGGCCCAGTGATGCCCTTAATTAAGATTAAGCAGCTAGTGGTTGGTGACAGCACCATAGAGGAAGAACACGGGCAAGGCAAGAGATCTGCGTGGGACACATGGAATTTGAGGTGCTGTTCAGGCATCAGGGGGCCTTCAAAGAGGACGTGGTCAGGAGACCCACGGAGGGCTCCAGGCCAGGGGCAGAGCCTTGGGGACTGTTGGGGTAGAGCGGGCTCTGATGCCCCCTTGCAGATGAGGGGTCGAGCGAGCGTGGGGAGAAGAGTTGACAACCCTGCCTGGGAGGAAGCCCCTCCCCCAGGGGAGCGCAGGCCACTTCCTCCCTCCGCCTGGAGCGTGGTGGATAAGGGCCGGCCTCCAGCCTTGAGGCAGTGGGGCCTTCCTGCTCAGCAGCATGCGAAGGAAATAACTTTATTAGCTCGTGGATGAAAAACAGGAAACGTATGTTGTGACTCGGGCACCAGCCGAGTTTCACTCACATCTAGTTTCTAGGAAACAGTTATGTGGCCCCAGACTAGTGGGGTTTTCTCAGCCAAGTCTTTCTGGAAACGCCATGCTTTTCTCAGGAAAAACCATGCCCTGTAGGCCCCCCAGACTGAGGGGTAATAGCGAGAAGAGACCTCATTTCCCTTCCCAGTCCCCTACCCCCAGCAGGCCTCGAGAGACCTGAGGTTGACAATGGATGGTTTCCTGAGCACCTACTATGTGCTATACGGTAGAAATAAGTCGACTACATCAGTCATCACAATAGCAAGATGAAGATTGTTAAAGTAAGTTAAAAAAACAATAGCTGTAAGAACACAGAAAATTCAAAGGATGGAAGAGACAAATATTAACTAAAAGATATCTGGTGTAGCCACATTAATATCTGAGTAAACAGACTTCAAGACAGAAACATTACAAGAGATAAAGTGGGCCATCACAAAATGACTGAAGTTTCAATTAACCAGGAAGATATAAAACTCTTTAATTCATACACACATAAAAACATGGCTTCAAAAAAGACATGTATATTGGGAGATCTATCAGGATTTGTTAGATCATGTAAAAAAAAATCATCAGTAAGACTTTAGTGACCTAATGCTTGCACTTAGAATCCTGCATCCAATGACTGGACAATAAACCCAATTTTAAAGCACATATAGACCACCTTTGCCTACTGATAATAGACTGGGCTATAAAACAAGTATCAATAAGGTCCAAAGAATCACATAAGCCGTGTTCTCTGACCACAGTGTTCAACACTAGAAAAATCTATAAATGAATTGCTTTTATTAACAGATTAAAGGAAAAATTAGAATTATATCAATAAATTAAATATATAGAAAACATTTATAAAAGTCAACATCCATTCACGGTTAAAATAAAACTCCTAGCAGTTAGTAACATAAACTTTCTAAACCTGATATCTACCCAAGAAACCTACAGAAAACATTTTACTAAATTCTGAAACATTAGAAGTATTTCTTTTAAAAACAGGAATAAGATAAAAAAGAGACTTATTGCCGTTTCTATTCAACATTACACTAAAAGTTCCAGAAAACACAATAAGACAAAAGACAAAACTATACGGATCAAAAAGGAAGAAACAAAACTGTGTTATGATTTAATATGATTTTCTACCTAGAAAAGCAAAAAAATCTAGAGTCAAATTATTACTTAATAAGAGAGTTTAGCAATTTGTCTGATGTAAAATCAATATACAAAAGTAAATTGCATTTTTATATACTACCATTTTTTCATTTTCTCAGTTAGAAAATACAATTTAAAAAGGATATGACTTGTACTCACAATGAAAATATGCAATATCTTGGAATAAATCTAACAAAAGTTGTGCAAGACTTAATAAAACTTCATTGAAAGACATTAGAAGAGACTTAAATAAACAGAGATGTACACCACATTCATAAATGAAAAGGCTCGCTATCTTGAAGATGTCAGTTCTCTCCAAATTGACCTGTAGATTCAATGCAATCCCAATCAAAATTCCCAGTAAACTTTTTCATTGGGAAAGAACTCAATTTGCTTGTATTTTCTTGTTTCCTCATGATTAGATGCATACAGAAAAATAAAGGTCCAAGACAGGCTCCCACTGACCAAATATGGGGTCATCTGAACCTCATAATAATGACACATCTATTGAAATACATAAAGATCAATAAGTTCATAATAATACTTGTACTTATCATAACTAGACTTATCGTGGAGATCAGTTTGAAATGTATAGAAATGTTGAATCACTAGGTGGTGTAACAGGAACTAACGTAGTGTTGTAGGTCAGTTATACTTCAAAACCAAACAAACAAACTCATAGAAAAAGAGATCAAATTTGTGGTAACCAGAAGTGGGGGATAGGGGGGGAAGGAGTTGGATGAAGGCAGTCAAAACGTACAAACTTCCAGTTACAGGATAAATAATACCAGGGATGTAATGTACAACACAATAAATAAAATTAACACTGCTCTATGTTATATATGAATGTTGTCACAGTAAATCTCTTTTTTTGGCCTCACCCCGAGGCTTGTGGTATCTTAGTTTCCCAACCAGGGATCAAACCCAGGCCCCGGCAGTGAAAGTGCCAAGTTCTAACCATTGGACCACCAGGGAATTCCCTAGAGTAAATCTTAAGAGTTTTCATCACAAGAAAAAAAATTTTTTTCTATTTCTTTAATTAGGTTTCTATATGAGATGACGACTATTCACTAAACTTATGGTGATAATCACTTCATGCTATATGTAAATCAAAACATTATGCTATATACCTTAAACCTTAGAAGAACTGTAAGTCAATAAAACTGGAAGAAAAAAAGTCTTATTGATCACCTTTGGAGGATGCTAGAAAACAAACTCATTATTATGAAAGCTGACAAGTAAAGGGAAAGACTCATTTATCCTGACTTGCTATTTAAACTGTACCTCAAAGAAATGAACTCCTGTATCTGATGAAAAGGAAGTTTTTAGTTTTGTTTAGAATAAAGGAATTCTAGCTAATAAACAAAGAAAGAATAATAGAATTAGAATGTCACTGTTTTGCATTTCCTTAGAAAATGTCTGATTACAGGATAGGGACAGGAAAAGTACAAGATGTGCCTGGAAGATCTTGTTGTGCCAGAAAGTACGGAAGTATTCAAGAATGACGGGGACTTTTCAAAAGGATACACAACCCAGCTTGAAGGGACCGGTCAAGTTAGGGATAATTTGAGCACGAAACTAAATACTGATAGTAAGAATTATAGCCCATTGAATAAAACAGAAAACCATAAGTCCATACTGATGTAAACAAACAAATAAATTGAAAGTTTGATGAGGAATGAGACATTTGCACAGTTTCAAAGTATCTCTCTATAAAATCACAAAGGAGAAAGGAATAAATTCACCGTGGAGAAGACTGGCAGACATCACCTTAATCCTCATCTATAAAGGGGCCAGTCAAAATCACACGCCATCTGAAGACGCCATGACACTGTGGTTACAGTGTCACTTCCGTGCTATTCCTGCTAACGATGAATAATCGCAAGGAAACGTCAGACAAATTCCTACTGAGGGAGATCTAGAAAATCACTCCCAAAATGTCAAGGTCTTAAAAGTCAAAAGTTGAGGAGCTTTTCCAGACTGAAAGAGACTAAAGAGACATGACAGCTAACTACAGCGCGTGTGTCTGAGCTGGGCCCTCGGCTATAAAAGACACTATTGGGGCAACTGGTCACTTGAATGAGGTCTGAGGAGTAAACGGTAGCAATGACTCCGTTAGCCTCCTGGCGTTGACGGTTGTACTGTAGCTACGGAGGAGATGGTCCTTGTTTGTAGAAAACATTACAGACTCGGGGGGGGGGTGATGGGAAACCAGGTCCACAACTCACTCTCCAAACGTTCACGGGAAGGAAAGTTCTTTGTAACATACTTGCCACTTTTCTGTTCCTGATTGTTTCAAAATTAAAAAGAAAAGTATAAGAGACAGAATCAAAGGCAATGTCTGGATCTTATTTTGGATCCTTATTCATGAGATATTTGATTATATTAGAAAATCATTAATTTTTAAGGTGTGAAACTGTTTATCTTTTGGAAAGGCTTGCTGAAATATCTACAGGTGAAATTATATGAGGTTCGGTGTCTGCTTCAGATTAACTTGGGGTTGGGAGTCTAGATGGAGCACAGTGAACCATGAATTGATAATTGTTGAAGGTGGTCAGGGTTCATTATACCATTCATTCCACTTTTACATATGTGTGAAATGTCCTTAATTTCTTTTTAATTTCCAAAGAAAAGGTAATAAAAAACTCATGTAATAAATATGGGACAAAGATGGGTGGTGGATCCACAGTGTCTGTTATGTTCTTTGCTCTATTTTTACCGTATCTGTCTAGTTCTCTTTTTGAAAACACCTGTGCTGGTGACTATGATCCCACAGTTGATGAGCCCCAGGGCTAGTAAGACTGTAAATGGCTCTAATCCTCTTGGAGGGTAATTTGTTTAGTGAAGTAGAATTTTTTTTAATGATCTGTTGAAAACATCAATGTACCTCAAAGAATTGATTGACTAGATTAGAGTACTTCTAGATGAAAATGGGGTACTCTGTGGGCATTTTTTTAAATGGAGCCGTTCTATTTTTTGTTCTTTGTCTACCATTCTGACGATGACTGCTGGGTTCAGGTCCCCTGCTGGGGAATCGTGGCTGCAGCAACTGCAGCCACAGGCCTTCCTCTGCCGGAGTCAGCTGGTTGTCCGTTCTATATTTATGAAATATATAAAGTATATTCAAGTATATATGAAAATATACTTGACATATTTCTAAGTGAAAAAGTCAAATGGCAGAATAGTACATGAAGCATGATTCCATCATAATGCAGACAAATACATTGTATGTATGTTGGTATCTACACTTAAAAATTTTTATAAGGATATATCCCAAACTCTCACTATACAAATAGCTATATAAATTTCTCTGTTATACAAATTTTAAAGTAAATCATTCAGATTAATAGTGATACTAGTATTATTTTAAGAGAGCTTTAATACAAATGGGTGGGGCTAAGAATTTTTTTAATGACCTTTAAACAGTACCCCAAAATATGACAAAGACATTTCAGAAGAAGAAGATGTGGCTGGGGAAGTTTTGCTCTACCAAATATTAAGACTTACCCTAAATCTCCAGCAATTAAGACTGTAAGATATTGCTGCAGAGGCAGATAAGAGACAGAGACAGTACTCCAGAGCCATAAAGGATGCTGAGCGGTTGCTTATCTATATTTTAAAAACAAAACTGTTTTGTTTTGTGCCCTACCTCACACCCTACACAGAAATCAATTTTAGATGAGTTAAAGATGCATGTGGATAAATTTGACAACATTAAAACTAAGACCTTCTGTTCTTTAAAAGATACCATAAAGAATATGAAAAGACTAAGCCTCTAACTAGGAAACATATTTGCAAAATGCATAAAAAATTTATCAGTAGGCCAACCAATCTTTCTATTTTTATATCTATATAAACATTTATGACTTCCCAAAAAGCAATAAGAAAGAGACAAATATCTGCCCAGAATGTGCATCCACTCCTTCACATATACACCCTATGATGTGGCCCTCACTCCTTGGAAGCAGCCCCTCCTGAAGACTCACTCTGGCTGGGAGTTCTTCCCCTCGTAGAGCTGAGACTTGAGCTCTGCTCTCCCACAGGTTCCAGTCTGCCTGCTTCCTGAGGAGGCCAAGGGCGACACCAGGCAGACCTCAGCTATGGGAGAGTCTACCAGGGCCGCCATAACAAAGGACCTCAAACTGGATGGCTTAAAACAAGAGAAATGTATTGTCTCACGGTTCCAGAGACTAGAACTATAAAATCTAGGTGCTGGCAGTCATGGTCCCTCCAAAGCCTCCAGAGGAGGAGCCTTCCTTGCCTCTCACAGCTTCTGGTAGCCCCAGGCATTCCTTGGCTTATGGCAGCATAACTCCAACCTCTGCCTTTGTCTCCATGTGGTAGTCTTCCCTCTTCTTACAGGGACACTAGTCATATTGGACTAGGGCCTACCCTAACTACCTCATCTTGACTTGTTTACATCTGTTAAGACCTTATTACCAAATAAGGTCACATTGGCAGGTATGAGGGTTACGACTTCAACAGATCTTTTTTGGGGACACAATTCAACCCATAACCATACCAGCCTCATTTCTGTCTTCCTCATCAGGTCTTGGTGTCCCAGGGCCTGGGGGTCCCCCAGCCAGAGGAAGAAGGGGAGAGCTCTGTGCACGAGTGAGTCCGGAGCTCATGCAATCCACCCACCAGCCTCCCCGTGGGCCCTACCAGAGCCAGCATGATGCAAAGCACGGTCTTAGAGCCACATAATATACAATCCAGTCTTAGGTCTACCATTTGCTGGTCGTGAAACCTTGAACTGGTCATGCCCATTCTGAGCCTCAGTTTCTTCATCTGTAAAATGGGAAGTGACAACATACCCCTCAAAGGCTTGTCGTGAGGGTCAAATGGCATGACATTTGTGGGAGTTCCTGCTATGTACCAGGCCCATGGTTGACTCTCAGTAAATATCAGTGCTCTCTAGCCCAGGTTCCAAGAACTCCTCAAGGAGAGAGGAAGCCCCGCCATTCACCCAGTGGCTTGTAAGCCATCGAAGGCAGAGTCATGTCATATACTTAAATCCCCCTAGCATGGTCTCTGCAGCCGTCCAGTAGTGTCACCATGTCTGGGGTGAGTGACCCCTGGGAAAGGGCAGTCTGACACCAAGAGAAAGCCAGTCACCGCTGGGAAAGTTGTGGGAGTCTCTACACTCATGTCACGAAGCGAAGTCTCGACCCTTAAGAAAGGAGCTAAAAGGAGAGAAACCCGACTTCTCAGTGGGCGGCCAGGCCTGTTCTCGTTCCCTTTCCCCCTCTTTGGAGTCTGGCCCCATTGAGATCTGGGAATGTTTATTTTTTTTGGTGGGAAAACAGAGTAGGATAAAATATTTCCTTGCGTCTGGAGAGCTATTTTGAGCCGGGCCAGCCTGGTGATGCTCCTGGTGATGGACGCTGGCTGACCCGGGCTGGGCCCCGGCCTTCCGGCCTCTCTCCCTCCCAAGCCCCAGACTCCTGGCGGCAACACAGCTTATGGGAGCCTGGGTTCCAATTCCTGCGCAGTGACTCATCCCATGGTGGTCTTGGGGAAGCCTTTGGTACTCCTTTCACCTAATCTCTCAAAGGGGAGACTGAGACCTGTACTGCCCCCTCCTGGGGATTTTGACAGGGGAACTCAGACTGTGGGTACAAACGTGCCATAGAAATATTTAGGGAGTAGACCAAAAGGACTGCCGCATAGCCTGTCCAGCTCAAGATCCCAGAGGTAGAAGGGACCTCACTGGAGGCTCCTTGGACCTCCTCTGACCTCCACACATTTAGCCGTGCCCCATCCACGCATCTCCACTCAGCGACCACACTGTACTTCTGGAGAGCCAATCTGATCTGGTCCCAAATTTGCCCAGTTCTTACCAGCTCCCATTGTTCATAGAAAAATGTCCCCCTCCATCCGAGGTCCGCAGGCCACACCGAGGCTGGACACCCCTCCTCCGCCTGCCCCAGCCTCCTCTTTGTGCTCTGAAACCAGGCTGGCCTCTATCCACTCTTCAAACTGCTGACAAGTCACCCAGGAGTTTCACAGGCTTCACCTTATGTCATCCTCACCATGACCTTCAGGCAAGTGTGCCTTTCAGGGCCAAGGGTTGGGAGGAAGAGATGTTTGCAAATAGGCCTGCCACACAATAGGACCTTAATAAATGTTGGGTTTCTTCCTTCCTTCTGAACACACACCCTCTGTTTTGTTTTTTGTTTTTTTTTTTAACAAAACCCCAATGGCATCACATAAATCTCACTCCAGCAGCTGCTGCTGTTGGGCGGGCATGGGGGCAGGAAAGCCCAGGTGGGCCCACACCAGGGGCAGGCGCCAGGCCCCGGGACACGAGGTTCCCAGGAGCCCTGCTTGATAATGCTTCCCGGCCTTCGCCATAGAGCTGGGAAGCTGTGCAACGAGCTCCTCACATCCTCAGCAGAGATGGGTCTCTGTCTCCTATGAAAGGCTGGAGGAGGGTCTTCCTGAGGCAAGTCCCAGCGGGAGGGAGGAGCAAATTGAGACTTCTTGATCCTGAAGGTGAAGCAGGAGGGGGTGGAGAGGAGAGTCCCAGAGAAGGGAGGAAGCGCTCCCCAGGAGGAATTTCAGGAACCTCTGGACAGCCCGGGGTCGGGGTGCTGGGGTGAAGGGAAGGAGGCATCTTGAAGCTCCAGCCACTTACCGAAGGCCAGAGCCGGAAGCCCTTAGGGCTCCTCCAGCCTCTTGTTCTTAAAAGGTGGCCCAAGGGCCAGCAGCATCAGCAGATTCTGGAAGCTTGTTAGAAACGCAGTCTCTCAGGTCCCGCCCCCGACCTGCTGAATCAGAATCTGCCTGTTAGCAAGATGCCAGTGATTCACAAGCACATGAAAGTCTAAGAAGCACTGTTCTTGGCGTTGACCCCATTTTACACTAAAGAATGGCCTTGGGACTTCCCTGGTGGCGCAGTGGTTAAGATTCCACCTGCCAGTGCAGGGGGCACGGGTTCGAGCCCTGTTCCGGGAAGATCCCACATGCGGCGGAGCAACTAAGCCCGTGCGCCACAACTACTGAGCCTGTGCTCTAGAGCCCGCGAGCCACAACTACTGAACCCACATGCCACAACTACTGAAGCCCGTGCGCCTAGAGCCCGTGCTCTGCAACAAGAGAAGCCACCGCAATGAGAAGCCCGCAGACCGCAACAAAGAGTAGCCCCCGCTCACCAAAACTAGAGAAAGCCCGAGCACAGCAACAAAGACCCAATGCAGCCAAAACGAACTAACTAAATAACTAAATAAGTTTATTAAAAAAAAAAAAAAAGCATGGCCTTGAGAGCAGAAATCCTCTCCCAGTTTCCCACAGCAAGTCAGTGACAGCCTAAGCCTAGAGCCCAGCACTCCTGGCCTCATCCCAGGTCCTTGGACTAGTTCTGCCTCATCCTGGCCTCCCATGCAGGAAGCTGTCCTTCCTACCTGAGTATGTTCAGGACTGAAACTGGGGTAGAAGAGCCCTGGTTGGGAAGACAGGGACCTGGAGTCTGATCCCGGCTCTGTTAACAGCTCAAGGTGTAATCTGTGCTCTTGGGGCCTCAGTTTCCCCTGTGGTTCTCTGAGATGGGCTGGAGTAGGCAATTCAACCGGGTAGTACAGACAACCATGTTCATTTTCTCACAGCTGCCTGGTGAGGCAGGCAGGGCAAGAAACACCATCCCTGTTCTACAAATGGGGAAACCGAGGCCCCGCAGGCAGTGGCTTCTCCGAGGCTGCCAGTCCTGGCTGCCTTGCACCGTTCTGCCTAGCCCAGGCGACCCTGAAACATGCCCCTCGAGCCAGCCTTCCTCTCTAATGGTTCTTTCAGCTCCTGTCAGTTATCAGGAGCCCTGGCTCGGCTGACAGCCAGCGTGTCTGCTGCTGATGCTTGGATGCCCACATTCCTGGGCTGTGACAGGGAGCGCACCCGGAGCCCAGGCTGGGGGCACCCGGAGGGGTTCCACTTGGCTGCAAGCCCTGGGGCCCGGCTGTCTGGGGAGTGTCAGGAAGCAAAGAACTTTCTCTCCTTCTTACTGATGGGGGCAGGGGGAGATGTCTCTAGAGGCTGATATGGCAGGAGCTGGATAGGGTGCAGGCTCAGCCGGGCCCTGAGGCAACACCCGGCCCTACGGAGGACAGACAGAGCGGCAGGGGTGGGGGAGTGCGGAGCCAGGAAGTGTGAGGGGGCAGGAATGAGGCTAGGGGTCAGTGGCTGATCAAAGGAGAGCCATCTGAGCCGCAAGACTGAAAGACCTCAGGCTAGAAAGCCAGACCTAGCTGGATTTGTGTCCAAGCTCTGACATTTCTTAGCTGTGTGACTAGGGGTGAGGCTCCCACCACCTCTGACCCTCAGTTTCTTCATCCTTAAAGTCCTTAACACAGCCTGGTACATCCACAGCAAGCCTGCCGCGGAGCCCTTCTGAAGCCAGAGACACTCAGGGTTCACTCTCAGACTGGAATTGCATTTAAGAAGTGCACCTAAACAGATAAAGCCAATAGAATAATTTATCCTTCTTTTTTTAAAAAAAAGTCATTTTAAACATTATTCAAGTTTAATACAGAGGACAAACTAGTGGTTACCAGTGGGGAGAGGGAAGAGGGGAGGGGATTAAGAGGTTTAAACTATTATGTGTAAAATAAGCTACAAGGATATATTGTACTCAGGGAATATAGTCAATATTTTATGATAACAAAAGAATTATTCAAGTTTATTAAACAAATTTTTAAGGTCTTATAAGATGTTCAACTTTCATCAGCTTCAAGATTTATGTTGCTCCCAAATTTTGCATATGACTGAACTTCCAAATCTAATACTCACTGAATTGACTGCAGTCTGGATTCTAAGGCATCAATTTCTTCTTGTAAATTTTTCTTTGCTTCTTCTAACACTTCTTGTGCTCATTGTTGAGAATGGCTCATGAAAACATCGCCAATTTTAAATCATTTTGATATCATTAAGCAGTCATCACCTGCAAGCATGATGTCCCCACAAGCATCTTCCAGATTTCGAAGTTGTTTCTTTTTTACTTCTATTTCTTCCTTCAGTTCTGGGATTCTACTTGTCTTCTGTGCAAATGTGTCTTTTGTTTGTCTTCAAAAGTAACATTGACATCTTCTGCAGCCACCTTCTTCACAGTGGCTGCCATCTTGGTAGAATCATCCATTCTTTACTTGATTCTGTTGAAAAGAAAACTGAATCTAAAAACACTCGGTGCAATGCTCTCAGAATCCATTTTCTTCTGTCCACTTCTGTCCTCTGCTTAGTTTGGCTGCTCTCACCTCAAAGGCCCTGTAAACCTCCAACCCTAAACTATTCAGCTCTTTCTCATTTCCCTCACCTCACCCCCAGTACTTTATTAAGCGGATTAACTTGGCCCCTTGTCCAGCAATAGGGAAAATAAAGGGAAAAACTGCAGGATCCCTCATAGGATTCCTTTGGCAGGATGGGATCCTGTGTAGTGACCCCTGTCCCATTCCCATTACTACTATTATTTAAAGCTGTGACAGGACAAAAATGATTAACATATGAGTATTCAAGAGCTTGTCCTAACCCCTGCCCACTAAAAAGACTACATTTTCCCTTCAGTTTCTGCCCATCCTCGCCTGTAAGGAGGGTCTTGCAATGCCAGGTAGAATCTTTTACTTTGGGAATGGAGAACAGAGTTGGAGGGAAAGCAGAGAGGAACCAGATCAGAGGGCAGCAGGGAGGGGGAGGGACTTGGCAAAAGAAGTTAAATCTATTTACTTTCTTAAGAATACAGGAGGGAGGTTTCACTACTGCCCAAGATGTAGAAAGCTGGAAGGAGAAGTGCCCCCATCCTCACAAGAAAAAGCCAGATAAACTACAGATAAGATTATAAAGAGGCAGCTTTGGGAGTGAGGATGTGCAGGACTCTCATCTGGAACAAAACCCTTAAGCTACTTGGGCAAAGGTAGCGAACATTTTTGTCCCCAGGGGCACAGGCAAGATCCCACTGCTGATGAGAGAAGGCTAAAAGAAAACTCCCTCTACCCTGATAGAGGGCAGAGAACTGTCCCAGGCCCAGAAGCCTGAACTAATACCACTGCTAGAGGTCCCCTCCTGCCGGAGGAGGGCAGGAAATCCTATTCAGTGCAAGACTCACCACAAATGTAAGGCAGAGATTGGCTTCCATGGGGAGGAGGGGCAGGAACACTGAGAAAGCCCCACCTCTGAGGCCCAGGCACACAGGTCCAGCCTAAGACTCAGCCAGACCCATGACAAAGAGGACATCTCCCCACTCACTGATCCAGACGTTGGGACTATCAGAGGAGGACTTTAAAATACCTAAAATTAATATATTATAGAATCTAGTGGAAAAGGTGGACAACACACAAGAACAGATGGAAGAATTTCAGCAAAGAGATGGAAACCCAGATTGAGTCCAGTGGAAATCCTAGAAATAAAAATCACAGTATCAGAGATGACAAATTCCTTCAGTGGCTCGTCAGTAGACTGAAAATGGCTGAGGGGTGATTCAGTGAAGACAGACCAATAGAAATTACCTAAACTAAGACACAAAGAAAACAAGAGTGACAAAAAACAAACAAGCAAAACAGAGAACTCAAGAGCTGTGAGATAATATCAAACAGTCTAACGTAAGTGTAATTGGAGCCCCAGAAAGGGGAGAGAGAGTGAGAGCAAGAGTGAGAGTCCTTTTATTGTTCAAGAGGAGGGTAGGGCTTCCCTGGTGGTGCAGTCGTTGGGAGTCCGCCTGCCGATGCAGGGGACAAGGGTTCGTGCCCCGGTCTGCGAAGATCCCATATGCTGCGGAGCGGCTGGGCCCATGAGCCATGGCTGCTGAGCCTGCACGTACGGAGCCTGTGCTCCGCAACAGGAGAGGCCGTAACAGTGAGAGGCCCATGTACCGCAAAAAAAAAAAAAAAGAGGAGGGTAAAGATATTAACTACATTGGATTTTGGTAAATTCATGATGCTCTTTTAATGTCTAAAGAAACCACTAAGAAGATAAAAACAGAGCATATATCTTGATATGATTTCAATTTTCTTAAATTTACTGTGGCTTGATTTGTGACCCAAGATGTGATCTATCCTGGAGAATATTCTGTGCGCACTTGAGAAGAAAGTGTAATCTGCTGTTTTTTGATGGAATGTCCCATAAATATCAATTAAATCTATCTGGTCTATTGTGTCATTTAAAGCTTGTGTTTCCTTATTTATTTTCTGTTTGGATGATCTGTCCATTGATGTAAGTGAGGTGTTAAAGTCCCCCACTATTATTGTGTTACTGTCGATTTCCTCTTTTATAGCTGTTAGCAGTTGCCTTATGTAATGAGGTGCTCCTGTGTTGGGTGCATATATATTTATAATTGTTATATCTTCTTGGTTTGATCCCTTGATCATTATGTAGTGTCCTTCCTTGTCTCTTGTAACATTCTTTATTTTAAAGTCTATTTTGTCTGATATGAGAATTGCTACTCCAGCTTTCTTTTGATTTCCATTTGCATGGAATATCTTTTTCCATCCCCTCACTTTCAGTCTGAATGTGTCCCTAGGTCTGAAGTGGGTCTCTTGTAGACAGCATATATATGGGTCTTGTTTTTGTATCCATTCAGTGAGCCTGTGTCTTTTGGTTGGAGCATTTAATCCATTCACGCTTAAAGTAATTATCGATATGTATGTTCCTATGACCATTTTCTTAATTGTTTTGGGTTTGTTTCTGTAGGTCCTTTTCTTCTCTTGTGTTTCCCACTTAGAGAAGTTCCTTTAGCATTTGTTGTAAAGCTCGTTTGGTGGTGCTGAATTCTCTTAGCTTTTGCTTGTCTGTAAAGCTTTAGATTTCTCCATCGAATCTGAATGAGATCCTTGCTGGGTAGAGTAATCTTGGATGTAGGTTCTTCCCTTTCATCACTTTAAGTATATCATGCCACTCCCTTCTGGCTTGTAGAGTTTCTGCTGAGAAATCAGCTGTTAACCTTATGGGAGTTCCCGTGTATGTTATTTGTCATTTTTCCCTTGCTGCTTTCAGTAATTTTTCTTTGTCTTTAATTTTTGCCAATTTGATTACTATGTGTCTCGGTGTGTTTCTCCTTTGGTTTATCCTGTATGGGACTCTCTGCACTTCCTGGACTTGGGTGGCTATTTCCTTTCCCATGTTAGGGAAGTTTTCGACTATAATATCTTCAAATATTGTCTCGGGTCCTTTCTCTCTCTCTTCTCCTTCTGGGACCCCTATAATGCAAATGTTGGTGCGTTTAATGTTGTCCCAGAGTTCTCTTAGGCTGTCTTCATTTATTTTCATTCTTTTTCTTTATTCTGTTCTGCAGCAGTGAATTCCACCATTCTGTCTTCCAGGTCACTTATCCATTCTTCTGCCTCAGTTATTCTTCTATTGATTCCTTCTAGTGTAGTTTTCATTTCAGTTATTGTATTGTTCATCTCTGTTTGTTTGTTCTTTTATTCTTCTAGATCTTTGTTAAACATTTCTTGCATCTTCTTGATCTTTGCCTCCATTGTTTTTCCAAGGTCCTGGATGATCTTCACTATCATTATTCTGAATTCTTTTTCTGCAAGGTTGCCTATCTCCACTTCATTTAGTTGTTTTTCTGGGGTTTTATCTTGTTCCTTCATCTGGTACATAGCCCTCTGCCTTTTCATCTTGTCTATCTTTCTGTAAATGTGGTTTTTGTTCCACAGGCTGCAGGATTGTAGTTCTTCTTGCTTCTGCTGTCTGCCCTCTGGTGGTTGAGGCTATCTAAGAGGCTTGTGCAAGTTTCCTGATGGGAGGGACTGGTGGTGGGTAGAGCTGGCTGTTGCTCAGAGCATATATCTTTGAGACTAGTAGAGGGGAATATGGAATGGCACCAAATAATCAACCCAAATGAAGGTGAGAAAGGAGGGAAAAAGAAATAAAGTAAATAGAAGCACAAGTAAATGATAGATATAAATCCAATATATCTGTATTTAAATAAATATAAATAGAGTAAATGCTCTAGTTCAAATACAGAGGTTTTCTGTTCATCAAAAGGCATGATAAAGAGTGAAACGCAAGCCATAAAGTAAGGAAAAACATGTGCAATGCATTACACCAGAAAAGAAATTACACCCAGAATATATAAAGAAGTTCTAGGAAATAATGAGAAAAAGATAAGAATCAAATTGAAAAATGAGCAAAAAAACTTGAACAAGCACTTCATAAAGAGAAAATTCAAGTGGTCAATAAATACATGAAAATAAACTCAACTTTAAGAATAATCAGAAAAATGAAAATTAAAAATAAGATTTCACTCAAAATAATTTGTCACTAGAGAAACACAAATTAAAACAACAATGACATTCTACTACACAATTATTAAAATGGCTAAAATCCAAAAACTGGACAATACCAAATGCTGATGAGGATGTGAAGTAACAGAACTCTTATTCACTGCTGGTGGGAGTGAAAAAATAATGTATATGTATACACACACACACATACTAGGCTTGGAAAAACTTGTACATATACAAAAATATTTCTAGCATAGCAAAAAACTAAAAACCATCCACTTTTGTTAGACTGGAAAATACATAGTGTTATGTCCATTCAATGGAATACTATACAACAGTAACAATGAACAGCCACATCCATCAACATAGAAATAACTTACAAACATAATGTCGAGTGAAAGAAGCAAATCATAGAAGGATAAATTCAGTATAACTTCACTTATATAAAGTTCAAAAACTGAAAAATGTATTATTTAGTCATGCACAAGTAGATGATAAACTATTAAAAAAAACAAAAACAAGGACATGACTATAATAAAAACCAGGAGAGTGGTTTTGTCTTGAGAAGAAAAGAGGAATGTGACAAGAAGAATCACAGACTTGGAGAGTGGCTGGCAGTGTCCTATTTCTTAACTTGGTTGGCTTCTACACGAATGTTTGATTTATAATTATCCTTTAAACTGTATAAAAACGTTATGTGCTCTTCTGCATAGATTATATATTTCTAATTTTAAAAATTATTAATGAAGAGTATAGAACCATCTATTCCTACTGCATTAGCCTCTTTCTAGTGCTAGCACTTTAGCCTGCTAACCTGCAGAGAGCAGTCAACCTACCCCCTCAGGCCCTGCCACTGGTAGAGGCAAGGTTGGTATCACTTAGGCATGACCTTCACCCACTCCCACTACACTTCATGCCTTGCTCCCTAGTGCTACTATTTCTACCACCAGTGCACATTTCTGGCAATTCTCTTTGGCCTGGGTAGCTCTTATGCAGTTAACAACTATGTGCCAGGTACTGTTCTACGAACTGTGGATATAGCAGGGAACAAGACAAGAAAACTTTTCCTCAACCAATTTACATTATATTCTAGTGCAGGCAGACACATATGTCAATAAACAAAGAAGGTGGTTTCAGGTACTAAGTTCCATGGAATAGATAAAATAGGGTAACATGGAGTCAGAAGTAGGCTTTTGCCAGGACAATGTGGGAAGGTCTTTCGGAGAAGATAATACTTGAGGGGAAACATGTCTGACGATGAAGGAAGCAGTTCTGTAGAAAAGACTTCAAGACAAAATTAACAGTAAGTGCAAAGGTCCTGAGACAGGAATCAGTTTGCCATGTCTAGGAACAGAGAGAAGGCTGCTGTGGCTAGAGCACATGAATGAGGAGAAGGACGAGATGAGGCTAGAGAGGTAGGCAAGGGTCAGTCGCACCAGGGTTAGGGGGAGGGATGTCATCCTAAGTGCAGTGAGAAGCCATAGGGTGTTTGTTTGTTTGATATTTAACCCAAGGGTTAGTTACAAAATTTAAAACAACTCTTTAACAACAGCTTAATTGAGGTATAATTCACAAGCCACAGAATTCCCCTTTTTAAAGTGAAAATTCAATTGTTTTTACTGTATTCACAGAGTTGGACAATCATCTCCACAAACAACTTTAGAATATTTGCATCATATCAATATGAAAAAAAAGATGAAAACCACATACCTATTAGCAGTCACTTCTTCTCACCCCGAACCCCAAGCTCTAGGCAAGGGATGATCTACTTTCTGTATGGATTTGCCTATTCTGTACATTTCATATACATGGAATTATACAATATGTGGAGTTTTGTGACTGGCTTCTTTCACTTGGCATTTTTGTTTTGGGCCCTTTTTTCTTTCTTTTGGCTTTCTTAGTGTAAAAACTTCTTTTTCTTTTACTTCTTTTCTGTCTATTAATTAATAAGAAAGAGATGTTGAAGTCTCTGAACATAATTATGATTTTGTCTATTTTTCCTTGCAATGCTAGCAGTTTTTCTATAATATATTTTCAAATTATTAGGTGCATATGCTTTTAGAATTATGTCCTTCTGATGAATTCACTCCTTTCTCATTAGGAAATGATATTCTTTATCCCTGATTATATTCTTTGCTCTGAAATCTACTTTATCTGACATTAATATAGTCACTCGAACTCTCTTTGTACTATTGATAGTATGGTATATATTTTTCAATCCTTAAAATTGAAGTATAGTTGATTTACAATATTATATTAATTTCAGGTGTACAACATAGTGATTCAATATTTTTTATAGATTATACTTCATTTAAAGTTATTATAAAATATTGGCCATATTCCCTGTTCTGTAGAATTGATCGTATAATCTTGTATTATTTTATACATAGCAGTTTGCACCTCAGTCCATTTACTTTTAACCTATTTATGACTTTATTTTTCGAGTGAGTTTCTTGGACGAAGCACGACGTTGAGTCTTGGTTTTATATTTAATCTAATGCTTTATACCTTTTAGTTGAGGGTATATAATTTACATTTAATGTGATTATTTGTATGGTTAGGGTGAAATCTATCATCTTGCCATTAGATCTATCTCTTTGTTCCCATGTATGCTCACCCAGCTTCCCTTAAGGACAACATCCCACATAACCATAGTGTGTTGTCAAAAATCATCACCTTCATTTTTGAGACTTATTTTCAGTGGGTTCAGAATTTTAGGTTGATAGTTCCTTCAGTACTTTAAAATATTGTCCCACTCTCTTCTTGCTTGTTTCTGAAGAGAAATCTGTTATTATCCTTATTTTTGTTCCTTCGTGTTGCGGTATGTCTTTTTCCTCGTGCTGGTGCTAAGGTTTTCTCTTCATCATTGATTTTGAGCAGTTGACTGTGAAGTGTCTAGGTACAGTCTTTCATGTTTCTTGCACTTGCAGTTCATTGAGCTTCCTGGATATGTGGGTTTATAGCTTTCATCAAATTTGGGGAAACGTTGGCCATTATTTTCAGGTATTTTTCTGTCCCCTACTCCCTTTTGTTTCCCCAGGGTACCAAATTACACACATATTAGACTGCTTGAAGTTGTCTCACAGTTAACTGATGCTCTTTTCATTTTTAAAAGTTTTCTTCTTACTCCCTGTGTTTCACTTTGAATAATTTCTATTATTGTCATGAAGTACCCTAATTTTTCTTCTGAAATGCCTAATCTGCTGCTAATCTCATTCACCGTATAGCTCAGATATTACAGTTTTCATCTCTAAAAGTTTCAATTGGCTCTTTATATCTTCTATGTCTCCATTTAAAATTTCAATACATATATGTAGTTATAAAAACATTTTAAAACGTTCCCCTCTGTTAGTTTTTACATCTGTGGTAATCCTGGGCCTGTTTTGATTATTTGAGTTTTCTTATTGTAGGTTGTATTTTCCTGCTTATTTGCATTTCTGATCATTTTTATTCGATGCAAGTAATTGTGAATATTACCTTGTTGAGTGTTGGATATTTTTATATTTCTATAAATATTCTTGAACTTTGTTCTGGGGTGCACTTAAATTAGTTTGAAACAGTTTGATCGTCTTGGGGTATTTCTTTTAAGGTTTGTTAGGCAGGATGAGAACGGCAATTCGTCCAGGGCTTATTATTCCCCACGACTAAGGCTAAACTCTTTTGAGCACTCTACCTGAAGCCTTGTGAAATATGTAGCTTTTCAGTCTGGCTGGTGGGAACCAACACTATTCCTGGCCTTGTGTGAGTGCCAGTTACTATTTCCTCTAATATTTCCAGGTGGTTCTTTCCCCAGTCCTTTGATAGTGTCTTCACACACATGTGCCAATCAGCATTCTGCTGAACACATGAGGTGTCCCTCTGCAGATCCCAGGAGTTTCTCTGTGACGCGCTCCTTCCCTGTTCTTTGTCCTGCACGGTCGATCTCCCTTAGTCTCTCTGGACTCTTAGTTCTCCCTTCTCAAGCACCAGCTCCTCCTGGGTTCTCCTGTTCTAGGGTCTGGAAACTCTCTCCTGTGTTAGGTTCCCCCCTCTCAAGAATCACTGTCCTTTGGTGTTTGTTGTCTAGCGTCTTGAAAACCATTGTTTCATATATTTCATTTGGTTGTTGTTTTTTCAGGCAGAAGAGAAATCTAGTCCCTGTTATTCCATTTTGGCCAGAATCAGAAGACCGTGGCCTGAGGGGTCCTATTGAGGCACGTTTGTAGGTTGGAATGATCTAGGAAAGGGAGAGAGGGAGAGAGAGAGAGGGTGCTGCAGAGAAAGGAGATAATTGAAGGAGGGAAATCCTTAAGAAGCAGGAGGATGTCATCCAGATCCCTGGGAGAGGGTGTGATCTTACTAAGGAACTGGAATACTTTCTCCATTATGACTAGAGGGAAGGCAGGCATGTGGGTCCAGCTGTAAGTAAATCAGTAGGAATAGTGGTTGGGAGAAGTGTCTTAATTTGGGTTCCGCCCGCAGACCATGAGACAAAGAGTTGCGTGTAAGTCATTCTTTAGGAGGGGATCCCTGGAAACACTATTACAGGAGTGGGGAAGTGAGGCAGGCAGGGGAAAGCAGCAAACAAAGGCAACATGACCAAGCAAGTTACCACTGTGGGTAACTGGAGCTTAGCGTGGGGAAAATGCCTCCGAGTTATCCCAAATTAAGAGGTGAGAGAGCTGGCTTATTTTGTTATCAGCTCCCATTGGTCCCTGGTTGACTGGAGGGCCATAAATTTCCCAGCATTTCACTACCTGCATGGGGCACAACAGGTCCCTGTGCCAGAGAAAGCCCTTGGGCGGACGGAGAGGCCAAAGCTGGGAGATGGAGTCCAGCCAGCCGCCCCTGAAATGGAAACGCTTAAAGTGGCGATGAGTGGGGCACCAATAGCATCTCAGCGTACGCTACAGACGGTCACTGCCACTTGTGAGTCCAGGGTTTAGTCTATACAATATGAGGCAAGGTCATTGTCTGAGGGGGAGATTGGAGGGATGAGGAAATGTCACTCTCAGTTGGGGTGCCCTAAGTGAGACTGCACAGGCCCGGGTGCTACAGCTGTTGATCAGCCCTTGATTTTAATACAGGCACACACGTGTGTGTGCACAGGCAGCCATCTTCCTCAGAGCACCCCCACGGCGCGGAGTCCATAGGGCTGTGTAAGGCACACAGCACAGATGTGGCGGAGGGAGCAAGAAGCAGTGGAAAGAGCACTAAACGTGGAGCCATGAGCCCTGGTTCTTCCCTTTAGTGATCTGTGAGATGCCAGGAACTGGTTTCCCAGTCAGTAAAATGGTGCTAACTTACCTCCCAGGACTATTGTGAGAAAGAAGGGAAACAGGGCACGTGAGAGCGCTCCATAAACTTAGAGCACTGTGTACACACTGCCAGAGGCCACCTGGTACTTGTAAGACGCCCCACAGAAAGACTCGCTAAAGAAAACCCACACAAAATCACAAGCAAACCTCTGGTAGGTCAACAAAAGACTTGATATTGAAAGTGTGGTCTGTGGTTCAGCAGCACTGGCACCATCTGAGATCTTGTTAAAAATGCAGAATTCAGATACCAGCCCAGAACTGAACCCAAATTACTGAATCAGAATCTGCTTTTTAACAAATCCCCACGTAGTTCAAATGCACAAAGAAGCAGGAGACTCACTGGTCCTGTGCTCGGGTCAGGGCCTGCCTCTGTTCCCTCACTTACCCCTCTGACTTCTGGGGCAGCTCAGCTGCCTCCACCTTAGATTTTGGGCTCTGGTCTGGATCTGCTCCAGGGAGAGACTGAGCCTGAATTATGCCCCCCTCTTACTCCTTTAGCAAGGCTGTGTATTCTCATTGCGGAGCTGAAAAATTATAACTATGTTCATAATAATGATTCTGAAGAAACAAGAGATGGCTGAATCATGTTCAGGATGGTAGGATAATGTATTTCTGAAATTTACGTTCTAAAGAGGTTAAAATTAACAACAACAACAACAACAATGTCCTGTTGCTTAATTTATTTGAACTGTGGCAATCCGGAAAAGTCGTCACTATGAAATGACTCATTCCCTGAGGGTTCTGAATAAGATTCTAAAATCACCACCCATGGTTTTCCTGCACTTTGAAGTGACAGAACAAATGACAGCAGAGATGGGCACTGTGCTCTGAGTCCAGAGTGGCTGATACACAAATATCTCACAACAATAACATCCTCATCCAAAAACAGCCTGCAATAAGGATGTTATTTCTGGGATTTGCTCGTGCATTTTAATGTTAATAAGCATTTGTGCAACTGTGGGCAGAGCCCCAGGACCAGAATGGTCTGAGGTTTTTTTATACAGCCAATCAACAAATTTGTTGATGCCTCATCCACGCCAGGTCCTATGCTAGGGACGTGAAGCGGAATCCAACTCCCAGAGCAAAACTTTCATGGAGCAAAAATTGGGAGGCATAATGAAAATATAGAAGAGCTATAATGGAGATATAGATGAGAGGCTCAGGGGGAAAAGGTTCGGGAAAGTATCTCTGGAAGTGACCTTGGAGATGCAGGGTGAGAAGGGATTTGGTCAGTAATCAGGGATAAGTGCAGTGTAGTAGGAACACAAGGCCCAGGAGGTGAAAGAGCTTGTCAGGGTTCTTTTTCCAGCAGGATAACAATCTAATGCTATGGAGAAAAACTGAAGATAAATAGTCCTTTCGATCATGTAACAAACCATGGATAACTCCATGAGACCCTGACAGAATGCTTTGTTGGCCTCTGGGTGTGTAACAGCCTCCAGGGGACTGCTCTGAGCTCACTGCTCCCTAGCCACTCCACACTCAAGCCCAATTTCCCACCCCATCTTTGGGTTACCTGCCTATTCCGTTCTTCTACCCTCTTGCCCATGGAAGATGTCTACCCTCCTTCCAGCATCAGCTCTGGTGTTGCTAATGAAACCAAGAATTAGAAGAAAAGGAGTTGATCTTTCTTGGTTTGGGACAACTTGAGGCTGAAGTACTTATAGGAAATCCACTTGAGGATGTCTCAAGGCAGTTGGTTTTGGCTCAGGGAAGAGATAATATTGTAAATACGGATTTGAGATGCAACAAAAAATTGAAGCAAATGTTACCTACCCACCTACCTGCTTCTGTTCCTGAATATCTTCTTTCTCTTCTGTTGTAATGGATGAACCCAGCACGTCCGCAAATCCCTTCCCTTCCCACTATTCAAGTACAGTGCACGAGGGCTTCCATGGTGGTGCAGTGGTTAAGAATCTGCCTGCCAGTGCTGGGGACACGGGTTCAAGCCCTGGTCTGGGAAGATCCCACATGCCACAGAGCAACTACGCCCGTGCACCACAACTACTGAGCCTGCACTCTAGAGCCCGCGAGTCACAACTACTGAAACCCATGCATCTAGAGACTGTGCTCCGCAACAAGAGAAGCCACTGCAATGCAAAGCCCACTCACCGCAGCGCGAAGCCTGCTCACCGCAACGCAAAGCCCACTCACCGCAATGAGAAGCCCGCGCACCGCAATGAAAGGTAGCCCCCGCTCTCCGCAAATAAGAAAGCCTGCGCGCAGCAACTTAGACCCAACGCAGCCAAAAATAAATAAATAAATTTATATTATAAAAAAACAATAAAGAACAGTGCACGAGCAATTCTCCTCTCTCCTGCATTATAAACTTTCTCCTCTCCATCGGATCAATCCCATCAGGAATCCCATTTCCTTAAGTTACAAAACTAAAATAAAAAACAAACTTCTTGACCCCACTTGCCTTTCTAGAAATTTCTCCTTTACAGCAACTCATTGAATTATCTATATTCTCAGTCACCAGTTTCCTCCTCACATTCTCCTCTAGCTTTTATCCCTATCTCCGCCATAACTGCTCTTCCCAAAGTCACCAATGACTTCACATGGCTAACTCTGTGAGTTCTCATTTTATTTGACTTAGCAGCTTTCTTCAGCTGTTTCCAAGAAACTACCACCTCAATCTCCAGCTTTACCTCCCATCCTTCTGGCCACTCCTTCTCAGTCTCTTTTCTGGTTCTGCCTCATCTTCCTGACCCCTGTGTGCTGGACTGCCCAGGGATCAGCCCTTGGACCTCTTTTCTTCCCTACCTATCTACTTGACTTTTCCACTTGACGTCTAGCAGGTATCTTGAATTTAGTTTATCCTAAACTGAGCCTTTGATATTCTCCTTCAAAATTAGATCTTCACAACATTGTAAAGCAACTATACTCCAATAAAACTTAATTTTTTAAACATTAGATCTTCCCATAGTCTTTCCTACTTCAGTTAATGGCTACTCTACTCTTCCAAATAGCTCATGACAAAATCTTGTGTTGATGATGATGCCAGCAAAATGGTGGAGTAGTCAGCTCCAAGCTCCCATCGTCCCACAGAAACATTGAAAAACAAGCAGAAACTGTCAGAACCAACTTTGTCAGACTCTGGAATATAGACAAAGGTTTACAGCAATAACCAAATGCTGAATCAAGCAAAAGGCAACTTGAAAAGTGCGGGATGGTCACTAGGGGTTGGGGGGGGGCAGGAATAGAAGTTATTATATAATGGGTACTGAGTTTCAGTTGGGGATGAGGAAAAAGTTCTGGAGACAGATAGTGGTAATGGTTGCACAACAATCTGAGTGTACATAATGCCAATGAACTATGCACTTAAAATGGTTAAAATGGTAAACTTTATGTTATGTATATTTTACCACAATAAAAAAAATGAGACAGAAAAAAAACATAGGAAAGCTTTATGGCATTTTACTAGCCTTCACCCTATCCTCTCCCGGGCTTGGTAGTAGTCTTAAAGATGTCCATGTTATCAGTGTAGGACCCTGGTTCCTGGTTCTGGAAGGAGCACAGCAAATCTTATTTGCAAATTATTGTGTACATCTGGTCTAACCTACCTCAGGGCTATTTGAAGGACCGACGCAAGGCACTCATTGCTGTTTCACTTAAATCAGAACTCACTCAGGCTGAAAAAGCAGCATACATTGGTTGAAAACATGGTAAGGCTGACAAACAACCTGTAGACACCTGAAGCAAAAGATTGTGGTTGAGACATCAATAAACCACCTAAGGACTGGGAAGAAAAGCTGGGGAAGTGTTTTTTTGGGGGTGTGTTTTTTTGTTGTTGTTGTCTTGTTTTTTTGAAATTAGGGCATTCAAAAGCACCTGTATATATAAGGAGAAATTTAGAAAGCCATGCATATACTTAGGTAAAAAACTGAGAAGACCTCAAGCTTTCACCTCAGGATGGTCTCTAAGCTCAGTGGAAGTCTGGGTAAGTGTTGAAGGGCCACAGCACAAAGCCAATCTGCAAATACAAGGGTGTGTGTGTGTGTGTGTGTGTGCGTGCGTGTGTGTGTATGTGTGTGTGTGTGTGTGTTTGCTTAGCTCCTGGGGTCCAAGGAAATCTCTGTCAAACACTAGTTGAATACATGCTGAGGAATAGAGACTTCAGTGACCACACATGAAAAGGAAAACAGTTTCTGAAAAAAAAATAGTTAGGAGAAGTCATTAGACAAGTGAACGATAGCTTTTAACAATCAAAATCAAAAACAAAGAAACACCAAAACAAACAAACAAAAAACCCTGCAAACCCCAGGGGGAAAGGGAAAATCTGATGTCCAGAGTTACCACATCATAATATTCAGATCTTCACTTTTCAACAAAAAAAACACAAAGTATACAAATAAAAAATAGAGTACAACACATTCAGAGAAACAAAATTAACTGAAAGCCACCCAGAAAACTCAGACATTGGACTTACTACACAAAGCCTTTAAAATAACTGTCTTGGGCTTCCCTGGTGGCGCAGTGGTTGAGAGTCTGCCTGCCGATACAGGGGACAAGGGTTCATGCTCCGGTTCAGGAGGATCCCACATGCTGCGGAGCGGCTGGGCCCGTGAGCCATGGCCGGCTGAGCCTGTGCATCCGGAGCCTGTACTCCATGGTGGGAGGGGCCACGGCAGTGAGAGGCCCGCGTACCACAAAAAAAAAATAAAAAATAAAAAAAATAAAATAACTGTCTTAAATATGCTCAAAGAGCTAAAGGATAACATGGACAAAGAACTAAGGATAACATGGACAAAGAAATAAGGAAAGTGATGTCTAAACAAAATGAGAATATCAATAAAGACAAATTAGAAAAAGGAACCAACAGAAATTCTGGAGATGAAATATACAATTATTAAAATGAAAACGTCATGGAAAAAGTATAAAGGTTCCTAAAAAATTAAAAATAAAGCTACCATATGGTCCAGCAATCCCACTTCTGGGTATATATCCAAAGGGAATAAAATCAGTATCTCTAAGAGATATTTGTACTCCATGTTCATTGCAGCATTATTCCCAATAGCTAAGACATTTGTCCATCAACAAATGAATGGATAAAGAAAATGTGTGTGTATGTGTTATATATATATATATATATATATACATATATATATATATACAATGGAATATTATTCAGCTTTTAAAAATAAGGAAATTCTGTCATTTTCAACAACATGGTTGAATCTGGAGGACATTATGCTAAGTGAAATAAGTAAGACACAGAAAGAAAAACATTGCATGATCTCACTTATATGTGGAATCTAAAACAGGAGAACTCATGAAAGCAGAGTAGAATGGTGGTTGCCAGGGGCTAGGAAAATGGGGGAGATGTTGGTAAATAAGTTTTTTTAAAACTTCACTAGAGGGGCTCAACAGCGAATCTGAGAATGCAGAAGATGGAATCAGTGAACTTGAAGATAAGACAACTGAAATTATCCCGTCTGAGGAGCAGAAAGAGAAAAGAATGAAGAAAAATGAGCAGAGCCTAAAAGGCTGGTGGAACACTAGCAAACAGATCAATATATGCATTATGGGAGTCCCAGAAGGAGAAGAAAGAGAGGGAAGGGCAGAAAGAATATTTGAATAAATAATAACTGAAAACTCCCCAAGTCTAATGACAAACACATGAATCTACACATTCAAGAAGTTCAATGAACTCCAAGTAGATAAAGTTACAGATCCACACTAAGACACATCATAATCAAACTGTCAAAAGACAAAGAGACAATCTTGAAAGAAGCAAGAGGGCAGCAACTTGTCATGTACAAAGACTCTTCAATAAGATTAACAGCCAATTTCTCACCAGAAACCATGGAGCCCAGAAGGCAATGGGATGACATATTTAAAGTGCTGAAAGAAAAAAAAAAAAACCTGTCAATCAGGAATTCAATATCTGGCAAAACTGTCAAAAATAAGGGAGAAATTAAGACATTTCCAGACAAACAAAAGCTAAGGGACTTAATTACCACTAGTTCTTCCCTAAAAGAAATGCTAAAGGGAGTCCTTCGGGTTAACAAAAGGCCTCTCAACAGTAACTTGAAGCCATATGAAGAAATAAAGAAATAAAGATAAAGATATACATAGGCAAATACAAAAGCTATTATAATTTTGGTTTGCAACTCTACTTTTTACTTCTTACATAAAAGACAAATGCATTAAAAAATTATAAATGTTATTGAGCACACAATGTATAAAGATGTAATTTGTGATTACAACATAAAGAAGGGATGAAGTTTTATAGGGGCAGAGTTTTGTATGCTATCAAAGTTAAGTCAGTATCAATTCAAACTAGATTGCTATAATTTTAGGATATTCAATGTAATCCCCATGGTAACCACATGGTAACCACAAAGGAAATATTTAAATATCTAAAAAATATACTCAAAGGAATTGAGAAGGGAATCAAAACATTTCACTACAAATAATGAACTAAACACAAAAGAAGGCTGTAATGGAGGAAATGGAGGATAAAAAAGGTATAAGACATATGGAAAACAAACACCATATGGCAAAAGTAAGTCCTTCCTTATTAATAATTACATTAAATGTAAATGGATTAAACTCTCCATTCAAAAATATTGGCAGATTGAATTAAAAAAAGATCAAATCTGCTATACACAAGAGACTCATTTTAGATCCAAAGACACAAATAGATTGTAAGTGAAAGGATAGAAAAATATACTCCATGCAAATGGTGACCAAAAGAGAGCTGAGGTGACTAAACTAAATATCAGACAAAATAGACTTTAAGTAAAAACTGTTAAGAGACAAAGAAGCACAATGTACACTGATAAAAGGGTTGATTCATCAAAAACACAAAACAATTATAAGGATATATACACCAAACAGAATTCCAGAATACATGAGGCAAGTATTAATAAAACTGAAGGGAGAAATAGTTCCACAATAGAGACTTGTGGAGACTTCAGTACACCACTTTCAATCATGGATAGAACATCTATGGGAATGAAGCTAGAAATCAATAAAAGAAGTAAAACTGAAAAATTCACAAATATGTAGAAATTAAACAACACACTCATATAACCAACAGTTGAAGAAATCACAAGAAAAACTAGAAAATATCTGAATTAATGAAAAAAAAAAAACCCAACATACCAAAGTGTAGGGAATATAGCAAAAGCAATGCACAGGGAAATTTATAGCTGTAAATACCTACATTAAAAAGAAAGCTCTCAAATCAATAACCTAACTTTACATCTTGAGGGACTAGAAAAAGAAGAAAAGCTAAGACCAAAGCTAGCAAAAGAAAGGAAATAATAAAGAATAGAATGGAGATAAATTAAACAGAGAATAGAAAAACAATAGAATCAATGAAGCCAAAAGTCAGTTATTGGAAGAGAAAACTGGCAACGCGTTAAGTACTGACAAAAAAAAAAAACCTATAAAGATCCTTATGCAATATAGTTTACAGTAGGTAACTAATAATAAGTGCTTAGTAAACACGTTTCTCCCAAAATGCTAGAGGAACCTAGCAGTGGGGGAGGGGGTGGGGGGGGAATGAATCCTCCTTGAAGAGATCTGGACAGTCCTAGTGAAGGAGGTGAAATTCAAGCTGGGCTTTGAGAAATGAGTGAGACTTTCTAATGCAGAGCATAATGTGTGTGCGGTGAGGGAGACAGGCAGTAGGCCAGGGTAGTGAAATGAGTTAAGAATCTAGAAATGTAGGTTGAAGCTTTGGCTAAGACCCTTGAATGCCAGCTTCATACTACAGTACTGGGGAACCACTGAAGATGTTAGAGAAAAAGGACATAAGGAGATGAGACTAGCATCAGAAAATAAATGTTAAATATATTTTTCTGCTCCAATGGACCAACATAACTCCAAATATTTTGTAAATGTATTAATTCATTTTACCAGCTCTAATGGCTTAAAACTTAATGACTTCTCATTGTTCTTAGAAAAAAGACCCAAACCTTTATAATAAGCTGCAAGATCCATATAGTTTGGTCTCCACCTTCCGCTCCCACCACGCTCACTGCCCTTGCTCTCCATGCTGCTGTCACACTGGCCCAAGTTCCCCTTCCACCACAAGGGTTTTTATCTGCTGTCCATCTACTGGACAGCTGTCCCCCTCCTCTATGCCTAGTTCAATCCTCTTCCTTAAGATTACACTTTAAACAATCCTTCCTGAGGGAAACTCCCCAACTTCCCATTTATATGCTATCATGGCACTATTTCCCTGTCATGGCATTTAGCACTGAATACATTTAGGTGTGATCTTTGATGAACATATCTCCTTTGCTAGGCTGAAGCTCCATGAGGACAGGGGCTTCTCCCCCTGGCTGACAATTGTATCCCCGATGTCAGCCCAAAGAAAGTACCCAGTAACTATTTATTTGAAGGAAGAGAAAGAAAAGTCAGAAAGAACCACTTGGGAGGAATATTATTGATGTCTTTTTTAAAAGTAGGAATTATAATTCATTCCATCTTCTGCTGTTTTAAGCCTCTTAGAGCTTGTCCAAACTCACATGGCTTGTCAGGATTCAAACCAAGGCTTGTTGGGTTTTTTGTTTTGTTTTCAAAGCAAGCACATGTTTTCAGTTACAGTGTATACATAAGCAAGGAAGAGAGAAAAAGGCAGAGTGAGCCTTCCCACAAGTACAAAATCTACAGTGTTTCTTTTTTCAATATATATATAGGTCGTCAAATCTCACTTACTTAAAGGCTTACAAACCTGCAAGCAGAGGCAGAAGACTTTTTTCACTATCGGCCTTGCTTATATGGTGCTTTTTTATTCCACTTCCTCTTATCAGGAGCTTGTGACACATAATTAAACTCAAACTGAATTGAGCACCTCTGTTTGAGGCACGTAAGGCTGGTGAAAAGATAGTGTTATAGACAAACGCCAAGTTCCTCTGTCCTTCCAAAGGCTTCTGTCCTTCCTCTGTCCTTCTGTGTGAAGGCAAGTAAGGCTGGCAAAAGATCGTGTTATAGACCAACACCAAGTTCCTCTGTCCTTCCAAAGGCCAGTCCTGTTCTGGTGGCACACACTCCTCTAGAGAAAGCAGCAACTTGTGTGACTTGGCACGATACCTATTAGCTCATAATTTGTGAGTTTTCGTACATCATTTTTCTCCGAGCCCTCAGTTTTCTATTTATAGAGGAGTGGTATAAATACTAGACTTAAAAAAATACAGCTCGTAACTCTGTGCCTGGCATTTTTTTGAGATGAATCTGCTTTTTAAAAAATGCCTGAAATTTTACATAAACTAGTTCATTTAGTCTTCACAATAATCCTATGGGGTCAGAAACATTCACTTTGTATTATGGGGAATGTGACTTCCTCAAGTTCATATGACCAATAAACAGAGGAGCCTGGGACTCAAATACAGACCACCTGACCACTATTTCCTTTGCACTATCCCAGGTGCTACTGAGGTCTCCTAGCCCAGCAGGCTATTGACAGAACCTCACAAAGAAATGTATTTAAAGGCATTTTCAACTATAAAGCTCTGTACAGTTTTAAGGATGTTAAGCAATTTGTTACATTAGAGGAAGAACGAGAACCTGATTAAGATTTTAAGGGTGATGAATTAATTTCCAGAAAACAGCTTACTTTTCTCTTTAAGAGTAGTAATATTTCTGTACTTCAAAAGCTCTCAATTTAAATAATAAAATAGAAAATAATTCAATTGAGAAATTGGCAAAGGACATTTCTCCATAGATGTATGAACAGCCAATAAGCACATGAAAAAAATGCTCATCATTAGCCATCACGGAAATGTAAATCAGAACCACAATGAGGTACCACTTCATACACTAGCATGGCTATAATTAAAAAGGCAAATTATAGCAAGTGTTGGTTAAGATGCAGAGAAACTGGAACTCTCCTACACTGCTGGCAAGGATGTAAAATGTGTAGTCACTGTGGAAAAGAGTTTGGCAGTTCCTCACATTGTTAAAAATACTTACCATATGACCCAGCAATTGCACTCCTAGATATTTACCCAAGAGAATTGAAAATTTATGTAAAACTTGTACACAAATGTTCGTAACAGCATTATTCATAAGAGCGCAAAAGTGGAAACAACCCAAATGCCCATCAACTGATGAATGGATAAAATGTGGTATATCCACACAATGGACTATTACTGAGCCACAAAAAGTAAGGGAGCACTGATACATGCTACAACATGAACCTTGAAAACACTATACTAAGTGAAAGAAGCTAGTCACAAAAGACCACATATTGTATGATTCCATTTATATGAAATGTCCAGAATAGGCAAATCCATAGAGACAGCAATTAGTTTAGCGGATGTCTAGGGCTAGGGTGGTGGTGGTTTCAGGGGTACAGGGTTTCTTTTGGGGTTACGCAAATGCTCTAAAATTGACTGTTGTGATGACTGCCGAACTCTGTGAATATACTAAAAAACCACTGAACTGTATACTTTAAATGGGTGAATTGTATGACATGTGAATTAATCTCAATAAAACTACTTTTTTTTTAAGTTCTCTAAGTTCACCATAAACTGCATCTGCAGTACAAAGTATTTATCAACGTTTACTTTAAACCAAATGGATTTTTCTTATCACTGTCTTTAACAGTTAGGGTTTATTAATTTTGTAGCATTTGCATTGTAATCTCTGAATATCTTTCACGTGGATGACTTAAATTTACATTTAACTTATGGACTTAAACATATGAAATACTAATAGATCTAATGTTAAGACTTTCAATAAAAGTATGCCTGGAGATGGCATCACCACCCACCTACCTAATCAAGAAATCTAAGAGCCACTCTTGTTACCTCTTTCCTTTAGCCTTCGTATCCATTTCATCAGCAGGTAACCTTGTTTATCAACTCCATTAGGGTAGGATTTTCTGTTTATTCACTACGGTATATTCCTGGTGCTTAGAATGGCACCTGGCACACAGAAGATGCTTAATTAATATTTGTCGAATAAACTGAAATTCATGCTCTCCTTGAAATTAACAACTTTAAAAGAAAAAAGATTATATCCCACACTTGATAGTTTGTTAAAATATATACTAATTTTTAAAAATGAAGACTATGGAAATTTCATTTGCCATTTCAGTTGCTGAAACATATTAAGGCTAAATTCTCAAAGGGACACAGGTATGCTATGGTGCCAGAATATGTAGAAGTAGAACATAATGACTTTATTCAAGTTTGCTCTTGTTACCTGATGCATGAATATTTAAAAGATATTTTATAAAAACTTACATCTGTAAGTAATGGACTGACCATAACAGAGGGCTTAACCTGGAATACATGGATAGACTTAGGGGCCCATGAACCCCTAAAAATGTATGCAAAACCTAACGTGTATATTGGCATGTGTATCTTTTTGGTGAGAGAGTTCATAGTATAATTAGATTTTCAAAGAAGTCTATGACCCAAGAGGTTAAAAAAAATTACTTAACTAGAAACAGTCACAAAGTCTTTTCAACGTGAATTTGTACAACAAAATAATAACCAAGAGCTCCATCTATGGGTATAAGTCCTTATCACGTAGCAGAAATAATGACAACTACCAGAGATCAGTGCATCTTGTGAATGCTTGTGTTTAAATCTTCAGTGTCACTTCAGTGGGAATTTATTAACTACAGGATCACAGTTTTTTTCCCCAGATATAGATGTAAAAATTCGGAGACCATTGATGAATTCTACTTACAGTACTTCAGCACCAAAAAATTGGGCAGTTATGCTGATATATGTATGTACAGTTCAACATTTGTCAGTCTTAAAACGCTTATTTATAGTGAAATCTATATAAAACCGTTAAAAATTTTTCTATTTACATTTAAAAAAAATGAAAAGTATAGTTTCCTTTGCCACAACTTGTCAAAACTGACTCTTACCCTCCCACCCTCTTACCCCTCACTCTACTTGTGACAGACAGTGATCACAAGACCAAACATATTGCTTTAACAAATTGTGTCCTAAAAAGGTAGAATGTTTAAAACCATTATACTTAGAACTGTAAATGAACTTTTTATACATTTCAAAGGGGGGTAAACAAAATTATGTAAAAGTTATTTTCAAAGTCTCAGTCCAACATGAATGTGCAATTTCAATGTTAAGATAGCATCATATGAATAATTTGTTTTCCTGAACATAACTGAACATTTCCTTTGGATCAGAAAATGTTTCTTTTCCTCTGTTTCACAATGAAACATTTTCTCATTAAGTTTTCTTAAAGGAGAAGAGGGAGGTTTGGAGATGGAAAAGGTAGGCAATCCCAGCGTACAGGAAATTTGTCAGAAGGAATATGGCCTGCTTTGAAATGTTTACATTTAAATAAATAGAAGGCAAGTGTGCTGCCTAGAGCACAAAGGAACAACAACACAATAAATTAGCATACAATTGGTGAGAATGTACAAGCCACCCAAAAAGTATTTCCCACGGGTTAGGGACCTGATTTCTACCATCTAACAAGGTTTCTTTAATGCCAGTATTAAAGAACTAGTTATTTTATAAAATATGAACTGAGCAGATGTAAAATGTTAACCAATTCAGCACTTGCAGGGATTTGCAAAAACATACAAGATTTAAAAAAAAACTGTTCCTGACACACTGTTTCAAAATACAAACTATTCACATTCTCCTTTTTTGATGGTGTTTTGCTCAGTAGAAACCAGCTGAGGAACATTCACAGGAAAAGTCGCTTTCCACTGCAAGACAAACTTTTCCATTAGCCATGGTCCGACAGAGAAAGAATATCATGTCTCACGTCACTGTAGATGTGCATCTTTTTCTTTTTTCAAAAAGAAGTACATTCCCCTGTGAATTTTATCTTGTTTTAAAATGCTACTCCTGCAGCAATCCTTGTTCAAACACTGCTGTTTCAGGGTCCACAGTCTAAGCATGGGCAAAGTGCTCTCTTTAGACATCAAAATACAAGGGCTTCCCTGGACACTTGGTAACCAAGTAGGTTTTAAAGTGCACTCCTGTGTCCAAAACACTAGGACCGTTCAGCAGAACTCTGAGAGGGGCTGGGTTCGGTTCCCTCTTCTGTGCTACTGTCTATGTCCTGCTCCATTGCCGTCTCATCGTCATCCAACTGCTGACTGGTGAAGTTGTTTAGCTCAAGGAGCCCGCTGGGCTCTACTACCACATTGGAGCTGGAGTGGCAAGGAATAGCATACTGGGGAATGGCCTGAAAGAGAAGACACAGGAGAGCTTTACAGTTTAAAAAAAAAAAAAAAGGTGACAGAAGGATTTCCTCAACAATAAGGAAGGAAAAAAGGAAACTGACATTAATTGGACAACTACTAGATGCCAGGCACTGTGCTAGATGCTTAATATTATTCCCATTTTACAAATGAGGAAACTAAGATAGTAAGCGACTTAATCAAGGTCACACAGTTGGTCAGTGTTAATGCCAGGATGCCATGATTCAAACCCAAGTCCTCTACAACTCAAAGTGATCTTTCTACTCCTTAATGGTGCCTCTTCTAACAAAGGAGGCTGAAGTCTGGGCCTAATTCAAGAGACAGACTTTGAAGGACATTTTTATTTGGTCATTAAGCATATTTTAAATGTAAATGTAATCAGATTTTGCTTATTATTATCTGTAAGATGAATGATTAATCTGCTGATACCATAATATATTTTAAGCCCTTTGGTAGTTCAAAGGGGAAGTTATTTGTTTGGGTCACATAATAACAATCTTTATTGAAAATAAGACTAGGGAGGACAAAACTGTCTTTTGAACAATAAAAATACCAATAGATAAACACATATTAGGCCATATTGCCTTGTCAGATTCTTTTTTCTCAACTTTATTATATACCTTCTTAAAAGGTGTATCAGTTCATATCATACCCCTACTTAAAACTCTACAATTGTTTCCTATTGTACTTGCTATGAAATCAAAAGCCTTACCATGGATGGCTCCAGCCTTATGCCAAACTCACTGGTACCATAGGGTGTTTGCACTAGTTCTTCCCTTCTTCCTGGAATACTCCTCCTCCAAATCCTTACATGGTTGGTTCCAGCTTGTCATCTGCATCTTAGCTCAAATGGTTAGAGTAAAAGGCTTTGAAAAGCCTTTCTTCTATGAAAGGAAACCAGAGTACTGGCTCGATCCCACCCCCCACTCCTATTATGTTCTGTTACATTTTCTTCATTGCATTTATCATCTCTTTGTTTTCTTCTCACCCTTAGAATGTAAGATCCAAGACAGTACGGACCAGAGCACAGAACTCGACTATCTTTTTCAGTGTTAGATGCCCATAACTTTAAACAGGGCCCAGCACACATTAGATGCTCAATAAATACTTTCCAAATGAATAATGTATCTTTAACATAAAAACCCCAGAGCAAAGCTGAATATCAGCACTTTGAAAATATACCTAACCAAAACAACCATCTACTGAGGGAAGATGCAAATTTAAGTTTAATACTATCAAGAAAATAGTGTAAGATGCCTAGGCATTGATTCTAGGGTGCTGAAGTTTTTTTGTTTTTCCTCCCTCACCCTCCTGCCCCTGTTCCATATAGCTAATCATTGTGAAAAAGTCTCAGGTAGGGTCAGAATTTTAGTTCAGCTCTGGCTTTGACTTGCTGTGGACCTCTGAAAAAGTCACTTCACTTCCTTGAGCTTTAGTTTAATCTTGTGTAAAATAAGATAATTAGAGAAGATATGCTCTAAAGATCATTGCAGTTCTAAAATTCTATCAATTCCACATATATAGACTCCTTCAGAACAGAAGATACATTCCTTTTGTTTACTCCTCTATCCTCACAACTAGCACAGTGCCTGGAAGACAGAGGTTAAATAATACATGTGGAATGAATGAATGAATGAATAAATGAAATACAGATTATCTGTCTACAAAGCGTTTAATATTAAACATGCTGAATTTTTACAGAATAGTTTTTAAGGAATCAAAGAACTTCTGCAGACTTCCTTCACTCATGTCAACAGGTTCTTTACTAAATCAGTAAAAATCAATACTTTGGGTCAAAGCTAAGCATAACTAGTGAGACCTGAAAATGTTCTAACCGTATATTAGTGATGATTATAATAACAGAAGCTATCCTTATTGAGTATTACTCTGTATCAGACACTTAACCAGCTGCTTTATATACATTTTCTCAATCCTCAAAACAACCCTGTGAGTTAAGTGTTATTGTTTCCATTTCATCACAGGGACAGAGGTTAACTCTGTTGCTCCAAGCCACAATGTGGTTAAGGAGTACAGGTGAGATTCAAATCTAGGCATTTCTGACTCCAAAAGCTTGGTTCTTAATCACTATGCTGCTCTTCCCTCTGGCACAGCAACCCAGCATATGGTACATGCTAAAAGTTAGTTGATATTCTTGTAGAGAACCCACTCATTAGCTGTCACCCTTGATACATGAAGCAAATTACATTTTCACCCCTTTTCACAAAGTACAGAAAATAATTTCTAAATAAGTTATTCAAAATTATTTTCACTTTAGTGAGTATACCAATTTAAACTCCCAGGAGCCACAGTAAATTTTAGTAAAAATAGTAATAGCTACCATTTATTGGGCAATCACTACAAGCCAGGTACTGTGCTAGGTGCTTCATCTCAATTTTGTGTAATCCTTATGTCAATCGTGTAAAGTAGGCATTCCTTACTCCCATTTTACTGATGAGGAAACGAAGGCACAGTGAGGTTAAGTAGTCTTGCCCAAAGTCACACAGTGAATGGCAAAGCCAGGAAACTTCGTTTTTCACCAAACCCTACCTCTGCAGGTGGAAAGAAAACGTAACCAATCCTTTGGTCAAGGATTATTTAGTTCACTAACATTTGTTCTGACAGGAAGGAACAAATTATTTGAATAATTTAATGGCCAGATCTATTTGCATTTAAGCATTTCCCCCATATTAAGTTAAATCATATTTGGATTAATATTGGTCAATTTGCATTCTCTCATGGCTTGGCATCGCAGGAAAGGCAAAATTTACTATAGGAACACCTAAGTCACACAATAGTGAGTCTACGGTAAATACTAGACTATCCACGTTTCAATATATCCAAATTCTCAATTAACTAAAATGTGCTGCTCTGACACCTTCCAAGCAAAAACGATAAATGTCAAGAGAACAACCTGATACCTTGCAAGGAGAGAGGGAAATAAAACACAACTTCTAAAAGCTACTCTGGACCCAGTGTAACTTTTCAGTCTGGACCTGTTATACAAGATGACAGATGAGTTTTAAAATGAAGGGAATGTGAGGCATAGTTAGATCTACTGTCAATGAATAATCCATCATGTTCACTAGCCTGTACTTACCAGGGCAGGACAGTAACCATAATAAGATTTTTCAATAACACAATGATTGAAATAAAAAGCAAAGCTTTACGGTTAATCCCAGGTTAGACATAAAATTAAATTACTAAGAAACATTTTCTTACAACATGTTTCTCCAGACATTTCAGTTAATTAAGGTTTTATTGTCCTGAAAACCATAAATTTGGATCAAGAACTGTGTTTCTGCAAGGAAAGGGTCCCTGAAACTAACTTGAAATAGGAGTACAATCCAGTTATATCCCAGAAGTACAAACTACTTATATTCTTTGGGCAAAGACTGGGGAGCCCAAAGTTTGACCTGGGAAGTTGCTGATCTTGTAGGTTGACTTGCTGAGTCAACACTGGCAAGTGTGGCTTGCATCTATGAATCAAGCAGACACATGGGCCCAGGGCCCTTGACTGCCTCTAAGGTGTGCTGTTGTGACAATATCCATCAATTTTCTAGGACTTTGTTTCAGAAAATAAGTATAAATTTGTAACAGGTAGTAAACCAAGTTTGTCATATGCCATCTCAAAGATAAATCTCTTTCCCATTTTGGCTTGACTTTTCCTGTGACATCCCAAAACACACCAAACCCACAACCCCCAATATGCTCAAGATTTCTGGTGTTCCTTCCGATTCTTACCTGGATGATAATTTCTGCTGGGCTCTCTTCAGCTTTCTTTTGGACTACATTCTGAATACGCATGAACTGGCCTGTCGTAGGCACTCCTGGTGCATCGATTTTCCTTGTCGTTAGGGGAGGGCCAACAGCAGATGGACTTGAACAGGACTCTCTACATTTCTGTTGCTGGGGAGTGGAATTCGCCATCCCTGCCACCACCACATGGGTGGAGGGTAATGATCCTGCTTCACCAGTGAGCATACTAGTGGCAAGAGCCTTCTTTGGGGGATCCACTACCATATGCTCTACATTTGTATCAATCTGAGCTTCCATCAAAGACATTTTCAAAATGTCTGACACTGCTGTCTTCTCAGAGGCCTGAATGGGAGATATGCTTGTAACTGGTGATGTCAACTTAGGCACAGAACTGCCACCAGTTATCTTTGTAACTGTGGGAGGCTGGCGCCCCTCAAAAGTTATCTTTGTAACAGAGGATCCTTGGGTTATAACTGGCTGCTCCACCTGAAAACAAATTGGGGTTGTGTGTGTTACAGCTACATATCTTTGAGAAAACCTATCAAACACCCCAGACAATATGGCAAAAGAAACATTCGTGCAGTATACTAGGAAGATATTTTGAAGCTCGGTGTTTTAAGAAGAGGGCTGATGGGAAAGTATCTGATTACTTGTCAGAAACCTAGTAAAAGAGGAGGGGTCAAAAGAACCTTTGTTCAGCCAGCCAAGGTTCATAACAGTAAAGGAAAAAAAAGTCACAGCAGCCTTGTTTTCCTTTGGGATTTACATCCCCACACAGTATACCTTCAACCGATCTCAAGTTATTTCATATAATCTTCAGCTTTTTAAAATAAAAAGTAGGGTTTTTTTTCAATCTTCTGCTTCAAAATACATTTATACAAACATATTCTATATATATGTATTTATAATACACACATACATCACTTCAAAGCCACTGATTTTCCATAATATAATTTTTTTTCAATATTCACAGATAATTCCTCCAAAATCTAGAAGATAAATCTAGAAGATAAATTTATTAACCAAATCGTGATGATGTAAAACTACAAAGGAAGATGGTCAATGAAGCTCCTTAAAAGACTGTATTTTACTTAGCATTATTGCCACAGAAATAGAGTTTACAGGCATGGAAATAAATATTTTATACCTAAAAATTAAAAATAATTTAGGGATATCGCTTCTAGGCACTGTTGATCAATGCTGAAGTTATTTCATTAAAAACTGCCTGGAAAATCAAGTTCTGAGAGCTATGCTTTTTTTTCTTCCTATATTAACGCGTGCATTTCTTCCCTAATGTCAACCTTCTGATGGGGTAAAGTAATACCAGTGTAATGAGGCTTTTGAGTTTCCTCTTGCCAGGAGAATGCACTGCTAATCACGATAGGGCCATGATGTTCTCATTTTTTCCGTGAACAGAGAAGTTTAACTTTGCATGCTATCAATATTCCGTTACCTGGCTTGCCGGCTGTTTCTCTGACGAGGCTGGGAGCGGCATTTGGCTCTGGGGGGTTTGGGGCTGCACGTAGATTTTTGGTTGGTTCGGAGCCTGCTGCAGTTTGGGGAGCTGCTGCGTGGTTTTCACTGCAAGCACCTGTACTACAGTTTGTGGGGGCTGTGCCATTAAGGTAGGAAGCTGCCTGTCTTTGGCCACCATGGGATGCTGTGTGTGCTGTACATCTGGCTTGGGCTGTGCTTGTTCTTGCTGGAGAGGGGTGAGTTTTTGATGCCTGATGGAAAGCTGGGGCATTTGCGGGAGTTTGTGCTGGAGCTGGTCTGCCTGCAGGTGGATGGTCTGCTTCTGTTTAGTCTGGAAGCACTGCAGAGTTTTCACTTGCAGCTGAGTCTGTTCCAGCTGTGGCTGGCTAAGTTTCTGCTGTTTAGCTGACTGTGACTGAGTCAGGGCAGATCGATAAAACAGACCTGTCTGAGGGTCTAAAGTGTCCATCTCTTCAACCTCGCCCTCCTCAGTTCCAAGTTCCTCGCTGTGTTTGGTAAAAGCAGTGTGACTGCTTAATGCCTAAGTAAAAAAGGCACAAAGTAAGAATGAAATAAGAAAAACACCTATATTGCTACATTTTCCTCAAATTGGAAAAGACTTGATTACAAGAATCATTCAAAAAAATTTCAGAAGGGAGAACCTAAAAAGACCAAAAAACCCCAAGGTTTCTAAACCTAAAGGGGGCCTTAGATTGAGACTCTTATAATTTCAACTCTTAGTACTTCAACATTAAGTACTGCAAAAACTGGCCAAACTCACTGCAATAAGCAAAGTCCTAGAGGGCCCAGAACTTATAGGTAAGAGAAATAAGGATGCCCTGCAAGCACAGCACGACACAGAAAAAGAAAAGGCTCCCTGGCTCAGGACACAGCTCTCCAGCCTGGTCATCAGAGCTCTTCACCTGTCCAAAGGAAGAACGCAGCAACCCAGGAGTGAGGCAGCCAGAGAAAAGCCAAGGTTCAGAGAAGCCCACTTTGGCCGTGTGCCCATCCATCCAGCACGGTCCAGAGGTAGGCGTTATCTGAAGGCCGTGCCCATCCCAGTCCCCACAGAGGGCCTCTCGGCTCCGAGTGGAGACGGTTCGTCAGGCTTCACGCCAAGGTCTGCATGAACTGCTCGCTGCCCCAGCCCTCCTCGCTCTTTGCTTGGGTTCTAGGCCCACCAGGCAATGGCTCCCCAGAGACCTGGCTCCCAGGAGGGAAGGAGACCGGGGAGGGGACAAGAGTGTTCCTATCAGTAGAAAGGGAGATGGCCTGGTGTCAGTTATAACAGTGTTGGGAGGAGGCAGCGATCTTGAGTGACATGGTTAGGGTCAGCTGTCCGACCTCTCTGGGTGTCTTGAGGAAGGTCAATGTCAGGACAGCCAGACGAGGGCCAGACTCCAGGCTGAGAGCGGACACCCAGCAAAACCTCTGGCCATCTGGCTTCCCTCACTGACAGAAGATCCACCCCAACCCCATCCTTCCCACTGCCTTGTCAAAGGCTACACATCTACTCTAAACTTTAAAACTTTGAGATTCAACTGAAACCCTGCCCTATCTCATAATGACCTTACGCATATAGGTTTTTAATTCAACAATTTCTTCACTGCCTTTCCGGTAGTTTGCCTGTAATTAGGGTCAACCTCTACCAGCTGAGTAATGATAATTTATGTGGCTACTAATAATAAGTCATGCTTAAATCTGATATTTATGATATAACTTTATAATAGAGGCAGGATGCTTTGGGTTTAAATCCTGGCTCTGCCACCCAGAATAGGTTATTTAATTTCTATGAGCATGAGTTTCCTCATTTGTAAGAGAGATAATTCACCCACCTTGCAGGATCATACCAAGAATTAAACAAGTTAAAGTATTTAAAGCTCAAAGCACAGTATCTGGCACAAAATCAATGTCATCAATATATTTTTTCCTTTTCCCCATTACCCTTGGTACCAGATTTTCTGTTTCATACTAATTCATTCTCCTTCCTGTGAGTCTCTTCCTCAACTGATCACACACAGTAAAAGAAGTAAAATATTCAATAAATATGTTAAAAAATGAAAGAAGTCAAATATTTATTTACCTACTTAATGTTTCCATAAGGATTCATTATAAAAGCAAAGAGTAAAACAAATGAAAAACCCAGCAACAGCAACAAACAGCTAAACGAGCCAAATTCTGTTTCATCTGAAAATCTTACCTCAGTGATAAATCCTTCCATAACAATAAAATACATAGAAACAGTGACCAATTCTGATGTCATAGATTCATCTAGATAGCCTCACCCTTTTGAAATGTTAAGAGTTCACAGAAGATCCAAGAATACTATTTCTTAATTACTTTCTGGTGTTAAGACTCTCAGTTCATTTCCCTTACTCACTCCTCACAGATGAAAGAACTATATACAAACACTCCTCAACTCAGTTATTTCCCCTCTTATAAAAGGAGATGAAACTAAACCTTATTTCAGGAAGGAGGCAGTTACAGAAGGTAGGAGGAAAAAGAAGAGATACAACCTGCTGCATGATGTGGGTGATTGCTCCAGGGGAAGATGCTGGGATGGACTTCACCACCACCGAAGTCTGTGTTGCAGTCTGTGACTGAGCCACGTGTTGGAGGAGGGTCCGCTGAGGCTGGGAGGGCTGCTGGGGCTGGGAGCGATGGCTGACTGAAAATAGAGAAGGTGATGATATTTCTCTAGAAATCACCACAGCATCTGTAACCAGCAGTCATTTGAAACAAACGTCTGTGAGATTGCATCACAGAGAGAAAGTGTGGTACTAGGAGGCAGAAGACCAGAGTCTGCCCACTTATGAGCTGTGTGACTCTGAAAAAGTCACTTAGCTTCTCTGAGACTCTGTGTCCTCATCTGTAAAACGGGAATAACAGAGCTATTAGAAGGATGAGATGAGAAATGTATGTGGAAGCACTGTGAAAACTATTATCACAAAGGAGGAACAAATCCCTTAAAGTTATATCCTCTTGTGAGTTGTACTCTTTCTCCAGTGACCTTTACCCCATTAAGGTAACAAAACAACAATCAGTTTCTGCAATCAAATCCCAGACTAATATCTTTAAGGACAGTGAGACAGTACAAGTTCTTTAATCTCTTGGTCCCCGTTCCAGATGCAATACAAAAACCAGAAGCATTCACTCCTTTATATATAAAGTGACACTGTCTCATATCTTAAAGATGTAAGAGGTCAAGGTGATACTGCAGAAAGCGAACTGGACCAAGAGTCACAACTGGATTCTGTCCCGCTCTGCCACCAACCAGCTATGTGAATTTGAAGAGGTCACTTAAACTCTATGTTATTAACCTCTAAAATTTAGAGGTTTTATTTGTGTTTGTTTTATTTTTGTTTTTTTATTGGGATAAAAACTTATTTTTTAGAAGAGGACCAAATGAAGTAATGAATTGAAAATTGTCCTTAAATTGTTAAGTACTAAAATATAAAGTTAACAAAATAACAGAAAAGTCAGTGTTCTTTCTTTCATCTATTCAAATTTAGCTCATCTGACACAAATGAGTGAGAGTATAGTTTAGGAAACAACCCCACCTCTTAGTCTCTTGCTACAAGGTCCCATGGAGTAAACTATACATTTATATTTACATTTATATATAGATGTAAAACGATACATCTATGTTGATGCCAAACTACCATTTTTAATCAGCCTCAATTTCAACTTTTTTTTTCTTTTTTAAATGTATTTATTTTTGTATTTATTTATTTTTTTATATTTGGGTCTTGGTTGCTGTATGCAGGCTTTCTCTAGTTGTGACGAGCGGGGGCTACTCTGTTGAAGTGCGTGGGCTTCTCATTGCTATGGCTTCTCTTGTCACGGAGCACGGGCTCTAGGCACGCAGGCTTCAGTAGTTGTGGCGTGCGGGCTCAGTAGTTCTGGCGCACGGCCTTAGTTGCTCCACGACGTGGGATCTTCCTGGTCCAGGGCTCGAACCCGTGTCCCCTGCATTGGCAGGCGGATTCTCAACCACTGTGCCACCAGGGAAGTCTTCTCAATTTCAACTTTTTAAACAGTATAAACAATTATCACTTCTTATTCTACAGACCTTTAAAAATGCTTATGGTCACTAGGAAACCAACTTTTTGAATCAGGAACAGATTAAAACAAATCTGTAAAATTAGCTAAGGATTTTGAGAGTATCAAAACTCTCTCAATAATCCGTGGTTCTAATTCTCATATATCTTGATCTACAATTTCAAGTAGTAGTGGTTCCATACTTCAAAAAGTCATAGTGGAGTGACCCAGGGTAAGGTGAACACTACAAAAATCAGTGTAAAAGTGCCATTTATGTGTTACAGTACAGAACTTTAAAACTAGCCAGTGAAATATAAACAAGCTTTATTTTTATAACATATTCTATCTAAATTCACAAATGCAGTTTTTCTATTGTTGCTATACATATGCCTACATGTGATATGAGGTTATAGGTAGCACCAGCAGTATTCTTTTATAAATGTACTACAGTATCTTACTGTATTTCACAAATGCTTTATATGTACATTTTAAATTATATGTGTTAATAAAATCTTTCATATGTGTTCAAACTGAAAAAAGGTTTATATTAAAATAAGTATTGAATCATTTATAATATAACTGAAAAAGAGAAAAAACAAATCATACTAATAATATTAAAATTAAGCAAGCAAATTAATGAAGTTTTTTACTGATGTAAGCATCATCAGAAATGAATGACATTTGAAAAATAAATAGTACATAAATATAATTTCTGATGAAATTATCAGATTATATGGCAGATTTCTGTTGCCCACACTAATCTTCATAATTATTACATTAAATTTATTAAGAAATGAAATGGATTTAATAGATGATCAGCTAAAACCATTTAAAAATAATCCTCATTCAAGACACTATAAATCTCTTCATAGTAATTCCCCAGAGTGCAGAAAAGTTAGAGAAAAATAATATCCACTGCAGGATGATACAAGAGGCCAGGGCCAGGAAGCTGGCTTTGAAGTCAAAGAAAAAACTCAGTGAGGCTGAGGATATATATGATGGGAGGAGATTATGGAAGGGAGGTCACAGAGTGCATACTTGGAAAACAGCTGAAGTGACCTTAACTGGGCCATGTAAACACCATAAAACAGTCACTTATTTCTTTAAACAACTCATTTTTCCAATGTCAAACTGCTCATTTCTGAGAAAGAATCCTAGTATTCTGCAAAAGGAAAGTCTCTCTCCCTTTCACTGAGTAGAGCTTACCTTTCCTCTACCAGATCAGAGTAGAGCGCATCCATTTAAGTGGTTCCCCCTCAAACAATCATATTTTACCTTAGGTTATACTACAAATGGATGCACACCACTTACCTAGAAGGGGAAAAGCAACCTCTGTCCCCTCATCAGTGCGTTCTGAAAAGGATAAGTAAGGGAAGAAATCATAGGTCTTTTCATCTATTTACTGTTTGATAATCTAGTCTATCCCCAGAGGTTATTATTGATTTCCCCAACATACTATGCTCTGCTTTTTGCTAAATAGCTCTAAAGAAAGATACTAGATGGCTTTCCATAATCTTTAATTGGATTTTCCCTTTAGGCAATTTTAACCCATTAATCTTAACAATATCTCCTAAAATGATACCAAAGAATTCCTTTTCCACGTTGTTATTTACATCCTTCAAATATTTGTAACTTTATGTTCTTTTTCAATCACTGCTAAAGAAAACGTAAGACAGGTGTTCTTTACATACTGCCTCATAAATTATCTCTCCTAACCCCTAATTATTCACATTGCTACTCTCTGAACTATTTCAAATCTCAAGGTAATGAAGTGTCCAAAACAGAAAGCAGTATTCCAGGTGTGGTCTCACCAGAATATGAAAGAATCTATTATCCTTCTTGCTCCACTTCTCTACATATGCCATCCAAAAACCTCAATAGTGTTTTGCTGCCAGACCACATTTTAAACAAATACCTAATGTGCTTTCCACCAGAACTCCTAAGTATTTACAGGGATTTAAAAATTTCCACATTTTTTTCTTTATATTTTAAAAAAATTATTTTAATTTTCCACATTTTTTTCTTTACATTTAAAAAAAGAAAGAGGCTTTTATACCTTATTTCTCCCTTGACCCACCTCCCCTTCCCCAAAACTAAAAAATCCAGATGCATATGAATATTTATTCTTATATAAAAGATATTCTATCCTCTCACTGCAACTATTGCCCTATGTTCACAGATGTTATTTATGGCCAACTTGCAGTTTTATATTACTAGCAAACTTTCTAACAACCTATTGATTTTTTCCCCCTGGTCATTAAAGACAGGGTAAATCCCAAGGACAATGTGAATTTGCTCTCAGAGAAAACTGGAAGAGATCTAGAAATATAAAAAATATATTCTCCCCAAAACAACCATCTCATGAAATCCAGAAATGTAGCTCTCCTACCTTAATACTGCTTTTTAAGAGGACACCTACCAGTAGTGATGTATTCAGCAACTAGTTCGGACTCTACCACGGCAATTGATGGACTCTCAGGAGAATGTCTCTTTTCCTGGGTCATCTGAATAGGCACTGCCATTTGACTCAAGTCAATAGTGGGTTGTCTTGGTTTAGATTCCAATTTTTCCTTTACTGTATAAAAAAGTCAGGGGAAAAATTAACTTTTATTACAAACAAGTACTAAAATCAGAGTTGTTCTCGGGAATAATGAACAAGACCTCTGGGGTGCCACATGGGCAGTAACTAAGGAGTCAGTGAATTGAAAACAAAAAAGCAGACTGCTATGTATGGCTGTAGAGTGCACAACTTGTGCAACCATACCCAGTAGCCTAGCAAGAACTCATATGCAATCAGACTAAAATCCGCCCCTATTATCACTAGGCCAAACAATTGCATCTGTTTCCCCTGTACATACTCCCCTTAGAACATTTCCTTTACCCTTCTTCAAGGCAGTACCTGGTATTGTGGAGTTCACCAACCTGAAAACAAAGGGTGAGTAAGCAGTACACGGCATGATTTGCTCTAGGGCACACCTGCCCAGAAGAGCACAACACAGTGAATAGTGACCAGTTTAATTTGATCTATTAAAAATTCAAGATAATCTCCAAAGAAATGTTACAATATTTTTAGTGACTCTTAAAGAATAAAAATTTTCAGTGTCAGGAAAATATGGCCTCTCTGTTACTGCAAAAATGTCAATGGAATGGTCTGGAGTCAAGAATGGTTTCCATGGATAGAATAACTTTCTATATTATCACTTTTTCTACAAAATCATTTGGTTTCTACCCTCTATAAGGCTTTAATGGAAATAGCTGAGTATGTAAAAGATAAGGAGCTGAGGAAATGCCTAAAGCCAAAAATAACACCAATAGAAAGATTAACCAAAGACTTACAATAAAAGCTAGTATTCTTTGGGTAGTGTTGAGTGGATGTTACAAACAAATAGTAACCAGTAATTAAGTACACTGAATGATCATTCAGATTATTCTCACCAAGCATATAATGTAACAAAATCAAGATAATCATTTAAACAAAGAAAGCAAAACAAAACCAAAGGAATACAAAAGTCACCCCACAAATAGAGAGGACATTGAACTAGGAATCAAAAGACATGGACTCTCACTCTGCCACTAACCAACTGGGTAACCTCTCTAGGTCTCGGTTTATTTATCCATAATGAAAGGGTTGGATGAGATCATCGCTAAGGTCCCTTAAATACTCTGACAATATTTGACCTATTATAATAAAAGTCAGTATAACTAACACAGTTTTGCCTAGAGCTTATCAAAGATATTTAGTAACTAGAAATACTGATTGGATCTTGTTAAATAAGAATAGCTTTGCATGGAAGCTCAAGTTGTTAAATTACACAAAGAAGTATGAAGATAAAAAAACAAATTAGAATGCTAGCAAGGCCATTAATGGTGTTTTAGGACCACAAAACTGCCCCATCAATATCAAGGAGGATGGCAGGGGCCCTCCAATCTGCCTCCTACTATTCTTGAATAGAACTGGCAACTGTACTGCATTTATCTCCGTGCTTAGAACTCATAGACCTACTCCTTTCTGGTGACAAAAGGCAACAGGATTGTCCGTTTTAAGCAGCAGACAGAGAAGAAAGAGCTCTGCCATTTTTTTCTTCTTTCTACTGATTATAGTCTGTCTATCCTTCAGTACTCCTGTGAACATCCTACTGAACTGACAAGTAAACAGACTGCACCAATGATTATAGACAAGTCCAGAGGGGGGAAATGTGCTCAAATAATAACAAAGAAAATATAACAGTAGTAGTATTTTAGCACAACCCATCTCTAGAGAAAACATGCTTCATTCAATTGAGCATGTGAATTCATACCTGTTGTCTGTTGGAGTTCTAACAGAGCTTTGATTGTTGAAGTAGCTGATTGTGATTCACTGGATACATCCTGATAAATTATGGTGGGGCTAGTCTCCATTGCAATCTCATGTTCTGACCAATCCTGACGCCGGGAAGCAATTACATGAACTACAGGCTGGGAATCTGTTTTATATTAGTTAAAAAAAAAAAACCCTATAAACAAAGTTTCTCTTAAAAAAAAACAATTTGTTTTTTTTTTAATCTTTGTTTTACTATAAACTTCATGCTTTATCTCCCCAAGAAGACTGTAAGCCCCCAGAGGGCATAATGTCTTTCATGTCTGTATTCACTTATTCATTCACTCACTGATTCAACAGACTAGGCACCCATGTGCCTGAGTCAACATTTGGCACTGAGGATATAAAGGAGCTCACAGAATAATCAAAGGATGCTCAAGAAGCACACAATCTGGTTGGAGAGACAGACATGTAAAGAGACAAATTACAATTCAATGTTATAATTGCTATAATAAATAGGTGTGCGTTTGTGTGGGTGGGTGCATGTTTGTGTACAGTAAGAACAAAACGCTGTATGAGTCTTGTTTTCCCCAGTGCACCTAAAAATGTGTTCTGTATTATAACCTGAGCATTCAGTGAACACTTATTGGATGGCTGAGTTACTGAAAGGAAATCCTGTCCATGACAACAAGAATGGATAAATGATCTAGAAGTAGCATGATATGACACGTATAACATTTGGAGTTCAAAGGCTTATGTTACAGTCCTAGCTCTATCAATTATCAGCAAGTTAATTCTCTGGGTCTCAGTATCATTATTTCTAAAATGGCAACACTAAAATTACCTCTCTACCTCACAGGATTTCTAAGGATATAATGAAATGACATACATAAAAGAGCTTTATAAACTATGAAGGACAATAGAAGTGTTTTATTTTGTTGTTGTGGGTTGAAAAGTTCTAAGCCTTTTTGTTAGTTTCCAAATAAATTATAGCCGTAACTCAAGGCGTATTATATTCATGCTATATAAGTATGCATGTAAATACTAAATACACATCAAATCAAACAACAAATTATTTATTGAGTTTTCCGTCTACAGAATAAGTAGGTTGTATTAGACTATTGTTAAGTTCCTACACTCCTTGGTCCAACATACCACACAGGAAATTATACAGGCTATAAAAGCATGACTCTTACTCGCAAGTTTAGATTATAATGGAGGAGACATAAAATAAAGATATACATATAGCTTTGTATTTTGGGATAAAGTCAAATGATTAGGGCAAATAGGGCAACTATATAGAAAGAAAAAGACTATTGTGAATTGGAATGGTCAGTGAAAGCATCACAGAAAAGAATTCATGCAGCCCTAAAACCAAGAATAAACAACTTAAGTTCAACCTTCTATGAACTTTGTATTTTCAAAAACCACAAAGTTGTCCAAAAAGGTAAAGCGGGGGGCGGGGGGGGAATGACTCTTAAAAAAACAAAAACAAAAAAACTGTCTTCCTAAAGAAAACAAAATCAATATACAAAATATCTGGAATTTTTATTTACCATTAACAAATTGTATTTCCGCTCCCCACCCTAGCCTCTAAACACTAGGTAGAATATATACCACACCAGGGATGTATAATTTCCATTAAACTTAAAAAAAATCTAGATGACTGAAGGACAATATCCCGTAGTAATATCAAATGCCACATGAGGCATGTAACAGTTTTTCTTTACTCATTCTAAGTTGATATATAGAATTTAAACTTAAGAGAACTGATTATATTAGGGAATCATTAGTTTTATATAAACTAAGTTCTCAATTTTAAGAATTTCTCATGATGCTATAAGTACCCCTGGCTAGGTGAGAGGACCTATAGGCAAAGAATGACTTTGCAACCCAACTCTGTAAAATACACACACTGAATACCCAGAAGAAAGCAAAAACTGCACCGGTAGAGAGATAAGGTAGAGTAAGACTGGAAAAGGAGAACAAATTTCCACATGGGACCACCTGTCAGAGACATCACCCCACATAACATCATCCCATAGGGACTGGGGAGATTGGTCTTTCTCTTTCTGCCCATACTCAGAAAGTGTAGCTGACCATACAAAGCACCAATGCAGCAAACCCAAATGCTGTGACACAGAATGAGGGTGTGAACCTAAATGTGAAAAACATTCCTTGAGTGATTTTCCTCTCTACTTTTGGCTTATGCTTAGACTAGATAAATCTACTGCCTACCAAATCTGATGCTGGGGTCAGAGTGCAATGACTGAGACACCAGGAGCCTGATCTAACAGTTCCATTTGATTATGCAGTGTGCATCCATCTAGACTTTCCTATGTCTCTTGAGGATGATGGCCTACTGACCCTCAGATATCTTTCCCCACAGGTCATTTAACAAATATTTATTGGGCATCTACTACATGTTAGGTACTAGAGATAAACACTGTATTGCTATATTCAAAGGCAGATTCAGGCATCTCTATGGAAGAATGTCTCCTATGTCTTTACAATAAAAAGCCTATATCACATTTGCAAAGAATCATAAGATCTCTCAGTTAGAAAAGACAATCTAAAAGTATACTATCATCAATGATAGTATGATCATTGATAGATGATGATATCATCAACTATCATCAAGTAATACTATCATCAATCCTATGCTAAAATCTTCAAAATATCCCTAACAATCTAGGAATCCCACACCACAGAACTCACTGTTTTCTAAGACAGTTTCTTTCCATCTTTGCACTGTTAGGACAATTAGAAAATTTTCTTATATAGAGTGGAAACAGGTCTTCTGATCGCTACTCAATGGTTCTAGTTCTGTCCATGTACCTACCAAAGACCAATTCTTTTCCCTCTTCCATGTCACAGTCCTCAAGATAACTGACAACAGTTCCGTGTCCCCCACAACCCCACCCAATTTTCATCTTCTCTTCTCCATGATAAATGTCCTTTCTCCACCTACCATTCTTCATATAAAATAATTCCCAGATGCCTTATGCATCTAAACCATCTCTTCTAAACTAAACCCAAGATGTCTATATCCCTTCCATGATATAATAGGTACCTTCCCTCTGAAGTACTGTCATAAAGCCCAAGGTCTTCACAGTATTTAACTGCTTATACAGCTTTGCCCCACATGTTCCAGAGAACATTAATTCCTCAAGATGTTCTGCAAAAGGGACTTCCCTGGTGGCGCAGTGGTTAAGAATCTGCCTGCCGATGCAGGGGACACGAGTTCGAGCCCTGGTCCGGGAAGATCCCACATGCCGCAGAGCAACTAAGCCCCTGCGCCACAACTGCTGACCCTGTGCTCTAGAGCCCACGAGCCACAACTACTGAATCCGCATGCCTACAGCCCGTACTCCGCCACAAGAAAAGCCACTACGATGAGAAGCGTGCGCACCACAATGAAGAGTAGCTCCCACTCATCGCAACTAGAGAAAGCCCGTGAGCAGCAACAGACCCAACACAGCCAAAAGTAAATAAATAATTTTTTTTAAAAAAGATGTTCTGCAAAAGAAGGGTTCCATGGCCAAAAAAGTTGGGGGCATTTTACATTATATCCTTCATCTTTCACAACATATATTAGCATATAATGGCTCTGAAAAGTTCTGCAATAAGTATGTTTTGCTTAACCTCGATTTATTCCTCACCCTCACCATGACCTACCAAGATCATGAAGCTTCTGGAAAAACCATCCTAGAAACCAAGTTGTGGCCTACTTAAAGCAATGTCTTTACAGGATGCATTTTTATATTTGCCTCATGCCATGTTCCATCTTAAAGCCTTACTCTTGGTTTTGTCTCCTTTTTCTCTTCCATTTTACTTCACATAATCTTATATTCTAGCTAATCTACCTTAAAACCTTTTGGAAATAAAGAGAATATAAATAAAGAAAACTTTTAACATTTTTTCTTTCTTTTTTAAAAAAAATCTATAACCCAATAAGCCCAATAACCCTATTCCCAAGTGAGAAAGGGAAAATAAGAAGATCCAAATAGGAAGGAAAGCTCAGGCGCTGTGGAAGGCATACGGTCCAATCTTCAGTAAGTGATCTAGGCAAGTATGACCTTGAACTATTAGGGTTGGTCATCTAGCTATCAGTATGTAAAAATACTTCAGGGGTATACAGCTTAAAAGGCCCACCCACTAGGTTAGGGGAAACGCCAAAAAGGAAAAAATGTTTTGGACTCAGGCAACAGAAATTAGTTTATAAGGCTGAAGTTTAACTCCGTATCACAGTTATTATGGTTGCTGTTCTGCTGTTTGTTCATTCAGGGACTTTTACTGGGTGTCTACTTAGAGCTAGCTAACCTCTTCGCTAATTATTGAATATATAGAGATGAATATGATCCTTGCCTTTGAGAAGCTAGTAGCCTAGTGGAAAGGAAAATAATTATATTAAACAAACAAAAAAAAGTACAAAATAAAATGATCAATGATAAAATAGCTGGTAGTACAAAGCAACTTCGGAAGCGTAGTATATAGAAGGAGTGATGAACCCTCCTAGGGTGATCAAGGAAAGTGCCACAACAAGGTGAAGGTGAAGGTCTCTATTCTAGACTGTGAGGAGATAGTTCAGAAATAAGGTATAAAAAAAAAAAGAAGAAAGAAATAAGGTATAAGGCCTAAATTGCTCCTCCTTGCGGGTGGGGAATGGTGGGGAAAGTTTCGAAACCACAAGTAGAATCAAGAAATTCCTTGGCATAAAAGACATCCTTATTCTAAGACTTGTGTAAAGGAAGTCACCAGAAAAAGGATATGAAGTCAAGCAAAGTTGATTCATTATTACAGTAGAATGCCAACTATCTAACAAATAATGGGCTTTAGAAAATTATCAATGGATGCTTAAACTAGTAGATAAATGTTTTATGAGGAATATGATATTTATATAGTCTCAAAGCATCTCCCATAAATTACCATTAATCTCAGAGGGAAATATGGTAACTTCATAATGCAAAAAAAACGGGAAGACATCATCTTAATTAACCAAGAGATCGACATTAACGACATCAATATTGGGACAAACTGACATCAGTGCCTCCTGATAAGACAAAGCTAAGGATATATCACATCTGTGGAATCCTGCTGAATCAAACGATAAAGAAACATCAGACAATACCAAATTGAAGACTATTCTACAAAGTAACTGATTATTTCCTTCAAAAATGTCAAGATCAAGAAACACAAAGAAAGGCTGGAGGATTATCCAAATTTAAGGGGAAAAAAGAGCCATGACAATTAAATGCAACTAAATGTAATGCATGATCCTAATTTGGATTGTGGACTGGTGGGGGGGGCAGGTGGTGGTAAAACTTCAAAGAACATGATTGGACAGCTGATGACATTTGAGTGGATTGTAGATTACAGAACTGTAACTTCATATGTCTTGATTTTGATAACTGTATTTTAGTTATGAACAGACTAACCCTTAAGAAATATAAACCTACAAATGTAAGTATTTAGAGGTAAAGGACATAATATCTACAACTTGCTCTCAAATGGTTAAAAAATTTAAAAATTATAGACACAGGGAGGACAGAAAGAGAATCAACAACAAAGCAAATAGGGCAAAATATAAATAAGTGGTGAATCTAGGTAAAGAATATACACAGGAGTTTTTTTTTTTTTTTTTCGGTACATGGGCCTCTCACTGTTGTGGCCTCTCCCATTGCGGAGCACAGGCTCCAGACGCACAGGCTCAGCGGCCATGGCTCACGGGCCCAGCCGCTCCGCGGCATGTGGGATCCTCCCAGACCGGGGCACGAACCCGTGTCCCTTGCATTGGCAGGCGGACTCTCAACCACTGCGCCACCAGGGAAGCCCACAGGAGTTCTTTTTAATCTTCTTGCAACTTTTTGTAAGTTTGAAATTACATTAAAATTTACTAAAAAGAGGTGCACTAAAAACTACAAAAGCGATATAAAGAAAGAATGGACTCTTATATAGTGCTTCTATTCCCCGTTAAGTATGACCCTCTTATACCTTGAAAACCAAACATAAGTCTTAGACTGATCAAAACCTTTATCCCTTTCCCTGGCGGTCCAGTGGTTAAGATTCTGCATTTCCACGGCAGGGGGCGTGGGTTTGATCCCTGGTCGAGGAGCTAAGATCCCACATGCCCTGAGGTGTGGCCAAAAAAAACCCCAAAAAACCCAAAAAAGCCCTTTATCCCTTTCTCTTAAATCATAGCATATGTATTCCCAGTCTCTTGTCTTTGTGAGAATGTACTAAGGAACTATACAAGGATATGGTGAGAGGAGTAAATGCAGACTATAAAAACTGGCTTTATAGGCAACTATATTACATATACCTACTTTGAATGGTGAATTTTTTCTGTATTACAGAATATTTTAAAAAGAAGTAATATGCAATGAAAGATAAACAACAAAAATAAATGAGGCCATATATAATAACAGATCAAAGAGCAGAAAACTTTACACTCAATCAGTTCCAAAAATAGCCAAATTTTTGTCCCTTTCTTAGAATGAAAATTGAAGGCTCACTAATGAAATGGCATGTTAGGGAAGTAATGATTGGCTTATAGCTCTTTTGGGAAAAAACTAGCAATTTCAAAAGATAACCTGAGATTATGTATACACAGACATCTACTGTTCAGGTCCCCATTTCAGCACCAATTCATAACCTAAACATTTTACTGGCCCACTATGAAAATATTTCTCAAGGGAAAAAAAAGGCTGGTATCATTCAAATAACTACAGACTTAAAAATAAAAGAGGGAAAAAAACATCTGATGAGTTAAACTAAGAATGGAATCTATACATATCAAATCAGTAAGTCTAAAAGAAATAGAGAATAAGCATCATCTTACTATAACTAGACATAAACTGATTCATAATCAATACAGAATAATAAATTAAATCTTAGCAAATTGATTCAGAAAATATTACTATTATTGATAATATGCAGAAGAAAATTATCCATTTTCTAAAATGAGTGCCATATTGTCTGTTTGTTAAAATCAACATTTTAATTTTTAACTGATGAGTTTTCAAAGACCATTTCAAATGCTACCTCCTTCATGAAGCTTTCTCATGAAGTTTAATACATAATATAAACTAATAAATAAATGTCAAATTGAATTAATGGAATAATCAGCAATGTGAACCATTAGTAAGACTAATCTAGGAAGATTCCACTGAAGAGTTAAAATAATAATTCCTGCACAATATGAAGAAGCTGTATTAGAAAAGTGAAGGTGCCAAGAAAGCATTCCAGAGACAATAATGGAGAGGTGAGGAGAGGAAATGGAGTGAGTGAGGAATGATCAAGAGAAGATAAACAGTTTTGTTTGGATATATCAGAGCTTCTAAGTACAGGTATAAATATACTACCTGACAATATGGGTGGTTAAGGTAACTGACAGACATGGGTACTAGATTTGTAGAAAGTCTCAAAGCTTATGATCATGAGTCTATTTCAAATGACTTCCTAGAACAACATAATTAAAATAGCACTAAGGACAATGATTTTCCCTATTATGGAGTCTGGCTTCATAGCACCTTCCTTATAATTAGGACAACCATATAATTATCACTAAACTGGAACACTTTTGAGAGTGAAAGCGAATGCTATTAATAATTATTCTAGAACAGAAATAAACTAAGACTTGTCCCATGCAAACTGCAATGTATGATCACCCACTTACAGCCCACTTATGGCCCCATCTCTGACCACCTTGATCCTTTCTCAAGATTCAGCAACAACCATTTCAAAAGGTATATTCACTTTCTTGCATACTTCTCCTACTTACTCAAAGCAAACAGAAGGAATCACAGCTCTATCCAGTTTGATAATACCTACCTGCCAAAATCATCATCTAAAATTTACCAATTACTTGATGAACATATGCCAGGCAGGAAAGAATGGTAATAAGCCTTACCAAAAACAAAACTTCAGCTCACTGATTACATATCAAACAAAAGACAATAAAATCAAAAGAACTAACAAGTCAAAGCATACATGTTTATTTGAGATCCCTAGATTCAACTATTTTAGGACTAGGGCACTATGTCAGCAGTAATTACATAAATCAGAAGTAAAATGGATCTTACCTTGGGAACTTTGGGAGGACTCCGTAGAAGAGGAACTACTATCTGTATAACTCTGTGGTTCTTCTTTTCCCTCCTGAATAGATGAATTACCAGCCTCTGCCACCCTGGATGCTTGCTGTAATGTTTCCGTGACCAGCTGCCTTGTTTGTTCACTAACAACTGTAGCTTGAAACGTCACTGGTTTAGGTTTAATAAGAACCTAGAACACAAGCAAAAATACAACCAGTATAAATTTAGAGCATTTAAAAAATGCTTAACTTCTAGGTCATGATGAAACAAATATTTTCCTGACACAGAAAACGGTGCTCTGTACATTTATTATACTTTGGGCACAGCACTGTTCATCAAAGACTAATTCAATCTATGAACAAATTATAGCAGGCCACATACAAAATTTCAAGCGGTACATGCTACATTACAACAGCTATGATTCTAACAAGAGCCTTTGACCCTGTTTTTTCTTGCCTGTAATGACTTCAGGAGTCATTTTACAGTCTGTAGGCTATACAGTAGAAAGATAGTCACAAACTAAGGATGGCAGAACAGAAAGACACAAGGAGCCTAGATTCCTAGGGGAATTTTTGAGTCACAATAACAGTCCAGGATTTCCTTCCTCTGAATATTTATCAACATAATAAAAATAAAACCCTAATTTGTTTAAGCCACTGTTCTTCAGGTTTCTTTTCTTTAGCAACCAAATGAAATTCCTAATTAACACAACTGCCCAAAGTAAAATTGCTAAGGACCTAAGTCATCTTTGAAGAAATCCCCAGAGGAACACTAATTTAGACAACTATTACAATCGATAAGGAACATGCGATAGATCAACTCTTGGCAAAGGTCAAAACCACAGACACTACAACAAGTGAAATGGGAGAAAAGTTTCACAGTGAACCATTCCACTTCAAAATCTGGACTCTGGGAGTTAACTTCAATTGGGTACATGGAATAAAAATATTATTTCACCACAATTATTTTTTATTTCTCCCATATATAAGTTTCTAAACCTTTTCAGACTCTTTAAGTCACCATTTCCAAAAATTCAAGAATGAAAACATGGGTTATGACTTAGATGATAGAGCAAATGAAACTGTTACAGTTGAAATTTAAAGGCAATTTGAACTTATTAGAAAATCACAAAACTTATTGTTTAGATATGTAAACTATTTGGCTATAATACTGAGGGAACTGATTCTAAAGGCAAATTATTAGTTTATAGGTAAATTAGTAGCTTTTACAAAAATTCTAGGATAGCATTTCTCAACCAAAGCTGACATCGATTCCTTTGATATTCTCAGAAAAGTAAAGTACCTGCAAAATAAACAGTAGCCCAGCAACACAGGATTAAATCCTGAGCCTCAATTTCCCAGACAAATCTCCAGAAAAGCTCCCTTATCGTTTACTTGTTGAAAAATGAATGGATCTTCAGCTTCTCCATTATTTAGGTTTCAAGTAAATCAAATTTTATAATATCCAAAGTGCTTTCAAAGGCCATATAAGCTTATAAAAAATACTTTTGAGAGATTATGAATAACCATCATCCCTCAACCATCTTCTTCTCAAAAAACAATATATACCTTCAGCAAATTTCATTCCAAGGGGATTCTTTTTTTTTTTTTTCAAAGATTTAATTTTATTTATTTTTTTGGCTGTGTTGCGTCTTCGTTGTTGTGCACAGGCTTTCTCTAGTTGTGGCGAGCAGAGGCCACTCTCGTTATGGTGCGTGGGCTTCTACTTGCAATGGCTTCTCTTATTGTGGGGCACCGGCTTCAGTAGTTGTGGCTCACGGGCTCTAGAGCGCAGGCTCAGTAGTTGTGGCACACGGGCTTAGTTGCTCTGCGGCCTGTGGGATCTTCCCAGACCAGGGATCAAACCCGTGTCCCCTGCGTTGGCAGGCAGATTCTCATCCACCGCGCCACCAGGGAAGTCCTCCAAGGGGATTCTGTTCTCTAAGCTTTGCTCATGACATGACACAAATATTTAAGATGTATATTTTTTTAAGTACTGAAAAGTACTATTTTGAAAACAGATGATTATACACATTCAATCATAACTTTTAATAATCTGATTCTTTAAATATTACTGATCTTTTCTAGGAATTTGAAATATACCAGAGTCAAGAAAAATCACCATATCTTAGCATACCTGTGTTTTCCCTTGCTGCCCATAAACAATTTTCGTTGGGATGATTTTAGCTGCTGGTTGAACTGTGGAACCTATTCCTTTTGGCTGAGTTACAATCATTTTGGTGATGGGTCTTGTAGCAGTGATAATAGCTGGCTTTGCTCCTGTTGGTACCGTCTGAATAGTCTTTTCTCCCTAAATTGAAGTCAGTAAATATATGAGATTTATATGCATTTTTTCACTGAAAATCACAGAAAGGTTTTACCAGGATGATGGGCAAAGGGCTGTAAACTCTGCAACAAAGTACAATGTTTCCAGGTGATCAAAAATCTTAGATCTAGTTGAAATGATCTCAGAAGTCCTCTGACCAACCTTCTGTCCTATGAAGGCATTAAATACTTCTTGGTGAGTGAATTTAAAAAATCACCTTATGTAAGAATACTTATTATACTGTCTCATTCATAGAATATGTACATAAAATAAGAGTCAAAAATTATAGAAGAATATATACTAAAATGCTAACAATGGTTATCTCTAAGTGTTGGGACTATAGGTCTTGTCCCCCCAACATTCATCTTTATTGACGTTTATCTGAAATGAACATATGTGTAATAAAAAAATTACTGTGCACTTTACCAATAGCTAAATGTTCACATACAAAATAAACTACCTCAGTTCCCCAAACATGAAATTATAAGGATATATAGCAGAAGGCCTCTGTGAAACAGTATGGGCAAAAGATGAAATCAGCAGAGATATTAACATTCTTTCTGAGGTTACATGGGAAAATACAAAGAAAAAACATAGGACTTCTCCCACGTCAGCATGTTACTAATATCACTTTAGTCTATTAACTAGATAGTTTAAGCCCATTAACTTTTCACCATTTTCATGGTGCTTTATTCTTTATTCTTTCTTCTTTATTCTGCTTTATTCTTAAGTACCATTTTCTGGTCAGTTATGGAGTCAATACTTGAGCTTAACTAAATTAAATTCAAATACAGTCATTTTACTAAACTATTAAAATTTTAAAAATTAAAATCCATAAAAAGTAAAGGATCTGAAATTTTTTCACCTTATCAGTTTTTCTTTTTAGTCATCATCACCTAAATGTGTGGCCATCTAAACTTAGCAGCCAGTAAAAACAAAGCACCCAGGTGAGCTGGCAAAAAGGTAATCACTCTGTGAATTTAGAGCTAAATGAAAATAAATAAACATATCTGCCGCAGTTATCTAAGGGAAACATGGAGTGTCTGCCAATCATGTGATTACTTATTTTAATACATGTACACCCTTCACAGCAGCATCTCTGGAAAGAGCTCTAGTTCATTTGCCAAGAGCTGCTAGTTTGCAAGTGGGCATGCCCTTCTATTAAGTAGCTCAATGGGGCCTGTCCAAGTATAATTAAAGACCATTCAAAACCAATCAAAACCAACTAGTAGGCTATTTTTTGAAAAAGCTCTTCTGGTGTGTGTGTGTGTGTGCTTACGCATACACAGGTAAGCAAGTTATGAGTACAGGTACATGTACATATGTGGTTAAGCTGATGGTCTTATACTCTGATCTGCTTGTTTGACTATCATTTCCTGTGTCAAACTGTTGCTATTAGATGTATATAGCAGCTAGTACTCACACACACTATTCTTAGATCTATGTGACCATAGGACCTAGAGTACATGGCACTCCCCTCTTTTAATATCAAGTTCCATGAAATTACAAACCAAAAGATAAAGCATTCTGAAAATCTGAATTCTAATCCTGGCTTTACTTTTGGCTTACTATGTGAACTAAGGCAAGGAACAATCTATGTTTTCCCACATGATGAAAAAATCTAATACTAGACCCCTACCAACATTGTAAAGACTGTGATGCCTAGGAAGCTACTAGAGATCAACTACAATGAAGTATAGCATTTTTTTTCTAGCAAAGTAGGGACACTACCAAACCTAGATAGTTAAGTACAAAGAGTAATAACAGTAAGAAAAAAAAATTATTGAGGACTTCCTATGTGCCAGGCACTGTTCTAAGCACTTTCAACAGCTACCAGTTAGTTACTCAACAAATTCACTGGTAGAGATCATCATCCCCAACGTACAAATGAGGAAATTAAGGATGAGAGAAGTCGAATAAGTTAGCCAAAGTCAAACAATTATGATACTCAGAGACAAAGCCTAGGTTTGGCTAACTCCAAATCTCTTAACCTCTTAACAACTGCCTTCAGAACTATAAATGAATCTGTTATTTATTTGATTTTTTTTCACTAGCTCAAAGACGTAAAAATGAAAGTAACAAATCATTGTCATTAATTTAGTCTTAGTCCCAAATATTTCTCTTTGCCTAGCCTAGGCGAAATACTAGACTGGTATCTATTGGCCAAAAGCAGGAATAAACTGTCCTCTGACAGAAGTCCCTCTGTAGTTAACCCAGTGGAAACTTCCATCTGGACCAAGCTAAGCATCTAAATCATGGTCATAAGCAACTTAGCTATGAACAACATGTTTTAGAAATTACTATAAAAAATGGCATCAGTAGGTGGTGTTTTTTAACAGTTATTACATCACAGCAGGGGTAAATCAAGCCATTCTGGCCATTGTGGGTTCTGAAGTCCTTAGACAAATATTTGTATAGCTGGTCTTTAAAATCCTTAGTGGATTGCTGACTCTGCAGTTCAAGCTCTTACTTACTCCAGCATTTAGCAATGTTGTGACAACGTTTTTGCCCGGGAGGCCTTGAATGGTGGTTCCTTTTCCTGTAGTCTTTTGCACAACAATCACATTGGGCTTGGAAGTCATTGGGATTGTAGTGATTTTGGTAGTCGTTCCTTAGAGAAGGGGGGAGAAAAGGAGGCCCGAGTTAAGGACTAGTGATATTTGGTTACTTCTGTTTATGTTGTATACAATTAATACATGTAGTTGATGTCATCCCTAGATGACGTGAAAGCTGTCATGAGGATGAAAATGAAGGCCTGGAATAATAAATTACAAGTTGTCCTAGAATGAGAGAATATTAAGAATTGACTCTTACAGCATTCATCTTTTTGGAATCTGAGGGCCTACACACCAAACTCAGAATCTAAAAATATCACTATCTGCTTCCCCATCAATATTCCTCTCCTGACTAGTTAACTGAAACAAATTAGAAGCTCTATTCCATGACAAACATTTCTCCCAAACTCAATGGTATTACCTATGTGACTAGTGTGATAGGAAAACTCTTCAAAAAATAACATAGAAAAGAGGTAAATATGTATCAAAATTCTCATGTAACACTAGACTATAGAGAAAATTGATGAAATGTCATTTATTTTTATGTGACAAGAAAAACACAAAATAAACACAGTCACAGACCAAGTCAGATGAAACGTATACTCATCACCTGCAACACTCTGAAAAGTCAGAGGACGAAACCCTAATTTATATACTTATATATATAAACTTATATTTTCCATCATTAACATCTATGTAGTAGATCTATATCTACTGATCCAAACATATTATTATCTTACCCTCTCCCCCACATTCTTCCACAAACTGCTTCTCTTCCACCTATCAAATCTATCTACCTATCAAATTTATACCCTATATTCTTCTGATTGTTCAAGTTGGAAATCCTGGTGTCAATCTTTGCTTCTTGCCTTGTCTTCATTCCCTGTACCCTCTAACAAAATGAAAGCCCCTTGGCTCCACACTGTATCTTTTCACGCCACTGAGTCCTCAGTGCTTAGCACACACTGTACGGCAATTACTCAAGTAATCATTCAACGAGTATGTGAATGAACTAAATTTGTCACCAACATATGTCTTCTTTCAAAATGTTATCAATGCCAGCTCAATAGACAGGCCCACATCTCTTTTGGCTTCCCATATTTTCTCCCTATTTCAAGTTTCTCTATCATTCAAATAGCTCTGATGCATCCTGCCATAGCAAACATCCTAAAAAAACAAAAAAAACTCATTTCACCATATCAAGAACCAACAACATGTGAAATTGGTCAAAAACCTTCCAAATCCCCATTGTATTTAGTTCCAACTTCCTGTCTTGAGTTTCAGAATCCTTTATAATCTGGCCTTAAATCCACCAATTAGATCTTATTTGTTCCTACTCCAAAATACACACCATAAACTCTAGTTTAACAAGTAACTCCTTTTACTATGGCTTCCTATTACCTACCACACAAAGACCAAACTGCTCTGCTTAGCCCTCCAGGTTCCATCAGACCTTAATTTTCAGGATTATCCAATATATACCTCTCCTTCAATGTGCTGGTTTCCACACTGGTCCTTGAGCACACCAATCCCAGTGCTACTTCTGCACCTATAATTTTCTCTGCCTATGAAAACAGGCAAGTCATATTTTTCTGCTATAGGCCTGCATATCATTTATCAAATGACTAAGCACAGAATGGGTACACATTAAAAACACAACTGATTAATATACTCTCAAGAATAAAAGTTAAAATTTAATCTTTTCTACTGAGAAAACTTAGCATTCCTTACTAGTTTTAGAAATAAGATTGCACAAGAATAAGAATATTCTAGTTATATGTCAGTTTTTGGCCATCTTGTTACAATATCTTTATAATACACTTGCCATCATCTAATGCCTCATCAGTCCAAGGTAACATGCTCAGGTAACATAAAAAAGCACTTTTATCCGTGGGCCAGTTTCACAAATGTTTTTCCCTTTACCTGCAGTCTCTGAATAGTGAACTGTTAAGAGCCACAAAAACCAAGCTGCCTCTTATCCACTTATATCAACTTTAACTCTTAATTAACTCCAGTCCCTCATATGTGATTATGATGCCTCCTCTGACAATGCTCCCTCACCAAATAATTGGTTAATAAAAAAGTGTTCTTAGAAAGTAAGCATTAAGAACTATCTCAAGGAAATGTAAACCAAGATTTAACTCCATACCAAAGTACAAGGATCACTTTTTTGACAAAACTTGCTTAACAAATGAATTATATTTATAACTATGAAAATGTCAAATCCTTTCCATTACGGGTGTGTCAATTTATGAGACAGTTGCAAACCAAGTTCACCAGCTTAACAAAATGGGAGGTGGGGGCAATGTTAGAAAACAGAAGAAAAAGGCATAGCATAAGGAAAAGCAAGTACAGCATTATATTACAATTATGAATAAATTAAGAATACAATTTATGACTAGAATTATCAAATTATAAAAGTTTAAAATTTCAATAGCATGTTTCTATATCTCAGGTGACATCTACATTATACTGAAGAAAGAAGTATTACTCATTTAAAAAAAAGTCTTCCTCGGACTTCCCTGGTGGCACAGCAGTTAAGAATTAGCCTACCAATGCAGGGGACATGGGTTCAATTCCTGGTCCAGGAGGATCCTACATGCCGCGGAGCACCTGAGCTCATGTACCACAACTACTGAGCCTGTGCTCTAGACCCCGCAAGCCACAACTACTGAGCCCATGTGCCACAACTACTGAAGCCCACATGCCTAGAGCCCGCGCTCCACAACAAGAGGAGCCACTGCAATGAGAAGCCCGTGCACTGCAACGAAGAGTAGTCCCTGCTCACCCCAACTAGAGAAAGCCCACACGCAGCAACAAAGACCCAACACAGCCAAAAATAAACAAATAAATAAATAAATAAAGTCTTCCTCTATGTTTTCACAGTATTCAGTGTATAGTTCTCATGTTACAAGAGACTATACAAGTTCACCTGTTTAGCATTCTTAAGGCAGAGAATGCACCTCATGTACATCACGGTGTATCACAGCATCCGACCACATATCTAGTTCATAGCGTATTAGAGAACTCACCTATACATAGTCTTTACTTATAAGGAGTCAAGATACAATGGGTGCAAGTAAATGTGAATCACATTTGGATCATGGGCCATGATACTGACGCATTCCAGAGATTCCTATTCAAAAATAAGATGCCTGTAAAAGTTTGAGCATTATGGTAGGTAGGCTTAAAGAACACAAATTTATTGGCCCAGATTTTACTATTCACAGATTCTTAAATCACTCTGACAATCTTGGTTTTTTGGATAATGTTTTATGTGTTCCTTTGCTCAAAGAATGAGCAAATGAATGAACAAATGGACAAGTATATAGACGCAAGCCTTGCCTGGACGTTGTACTAAAGATCAAGGGAATCAAAATCAAGTCCTGCCATTGTCAAAGGTTCTCATAATGTCCTTAGAGTCAAGATAATGAGTTTACCTCTGGGTTCTGAAGGAACCCATCTTCTGCATAAAATAGGCATGATTTTTCAACAAAGCTCTCCAAAAGACTTACATATCTAATAGTTCTCTCTATATATACACATATAAGTAAATATTTGATTCCATAAGACATGAATTAAATAACTGCAAAAATAGTCATGCCTTCCACTTAATTGCTTATTCTAATAAAAACTTGACCTTTCTAGAAAGCACTTTGAAAGCATGAACTTGCCTTCCAAGATATTATACAAAGAAAATAAGAACTTCACATAATAATTTATGTATAATGATGTTTGTCACAGGATTACTTATGACAAAAAAAATTGTTAAGTAACCTAAAACATTCAACAATGAATAAACAGTTAAATCATGGTGCATCGTATGAGAGAACACTGTATAGTAATTAATCTGGGGAGGGGGTGGGGTGTCAAAATACATTTAATGGAATGGGAAAATGATATTATTATATGAAAAAAGATTAAAACTGATAGTATTAGATCTAAATTTAATTTTAAAAATATACATATATACACAAAAACATTTATACAAAAATCTAAATAGAAAAAGGAATAAACAGAAATATATACACTTAAATTTTAACATATTTCTCTAGATGGCGAAAATTACAGGTTTTTAATTTTCTTTGTATACCTTTCTGTATTTTCCAAATTCCCCACAATAAAGGGGAAAATATCATTTTTTTAAAGCCTTCTATGCTTACAACCAGGTGTTTGAGTATATTTTAAGAAAAGCATTTCTTTATGGTTGTGGGTTGGTGGGGGCATGGACTCTAGTATCCAGCATCTGATCATGGATGAAGGCAGAAAACTATCTAAATTCATCCAACCAGGCTTATCGGTTTACTGTGAAAAGACAGGGATTGAAAACTACTAATAAACTAACCGATAATCCCAGTATCATAGAGCAACAAGAGTATTATAAAATAAGAAAACTATCTTTATAAAGAATACTGATATGTAACGTAAGGATCAGTTTAAAGCAGTCAGAAATGAGAGAAGTTCTTTAGAATTAAAGTGTCAAATAGTGAAGCAAAGGTTGAGGCAAAATGAGCTCCATGCAATGAATAAAGCTATTTCAGCTGTGAGCCCAGTACATCCTATAGTGCTGAAAAAGTTTAAGAACTCTTCCTCTGTACACCCATACACTTGAAATAGTGACTAACCATGAGTTACTTCATATTTAAAAACAAAGGTGGATGAAATGTATACATGTGTAGGGTATATATCTCACCGCCTCTTTGCTTCTAGGGCAATGTGCTTGCCTGTATTGCTCTAACCTCATACAAAGCAGCTAAATCATAAATAAGGTTTGAAAACAGAGGCTTTATGACATGTAGACATTCCTCCAAGCTATATGGTATTAAGAATTCATATGTAAGTAAAGAAAAACCCTTATGGTCATAAAAAGCTATACACTAATAAGAAACATGATTACTTTTTGAAAAATGTTTAAGTATGCGCTCTATACTATTTAAAGATATTGTCAGGTAATAAATTATAATTTGAGTTTTAACTGTGTTATTTAAAATATACTCTTAAAAGCTGGAGTATGATGATTCTTTCCCTACTGATTTCACCCTCCTCAGTTTGGCAAACATTGAAACTTACACTTAAAAAGTAGAGCCAAATTTACCAGCTTTAAATGTAGTGCTTTATGCCAATACCATGCCCTGCTTTTTTTTTCACTCCTTGAGTTATCAGCAACATCATATTACTGCCAGGAACTTCAATCCCTTCACTTTAAAATGTTAGAACAATTCACCTGGGGCATACAAAATATGGCTAGTCTACAAAAATGGTAGACAGTTAAAGTCCACAGGGCTTGCTTGGTCAGAGATTATTCACATCATTTTAATTAAAAAATAATAATCAATGAAAATGGATACCATGTTAACATTCCAGTTCAGGATACACAACGCAAATATTGCAGGAATAAATGAGCCAATAAAAACCAGGTAAGGTTCCAAAATACCAATAAATATTAGCCTTCACTATCTGAGTAAAACATTTTTAAAAAGTAAATAGCCAATATAAATGGTGAAAAGCAAATAAAAATATTCAAGTATTTTTATTTTTAATATGCTAAAGTGACATTAGTAATTGAAATTATGAGATATGATCCCTCAAACATATTTAGACTAATAAATACTAGTTCTTCCTCTATCTAGCTTGTATGGTTTTGGACAGGTCAAGTTCATCCTCTAAACTTAAATATGTCTGTACCTGTAGACTGGGGCTGATACCAACTATTTCAGAGTTATGAGGTATGAATTGATAAATGGGGCAATACTTTGTAAATGAAAAATCTCTAAGCAAATGTAAACCATAATCCTTCCATTCTGATTAAATGCAACTAAATGTTCTAAAACTCTCAAAAGTTTAACATATGAAGATTTAATACTAGAACTAAAAAACTATACTTAATCACTAAAACATCAGGACTAAAAACAAAGCTCTAGATTTCTAAGCAGAAAACTGCGATCAAACAGAATCCTTCCAACAGTGAAATGTTTTTTCCTCTTATTGGTCACCTATACCTTTAATGTACTTCAGATATACCTACCAGAAACTATATTACTGCTAATTATCTTGCCCCCCAAGGTAGCTAATGATTTGGGTACTACTGTAATAATGCTACCACTGGTAGTTTTCACGTAGGTTGCAGCTCCAGGGGTTGCAGCCATCCGACCTATAGATGGGCTCACTGTTGGCCGAGTATAGGTTGCCTGTGTGCCTATAAAAGGGAAAAGCCAAGAGAAAAACTTGTCATAACTTTTAGAAGAATGACGATTTATACAGTTTAACTATAATTCAACATAATCTACATTGCTTTAACTTGAAAATGGAATTTCAAGGTGTCAAGCCATTAAGTAACAATTTATAGCCAGTTTTCAATGCACATAGCAAGAACTATAGCCAACTCAATTTGAATTAATTTTACATGTAAAATTTTGTAATGTGTTGCATCAAATTACTAACCCCAAGAAAAAGTATAACCAAGTCTGTTCCCTTCTTCCATTACCCTTCTTCCACTAGTTTGATGCCAAAAGAAACTTAAATTTAATCATCTTTCCTGCCAGAGCATTTTAGATATTTCTGTTATAGATTTCAAGGTCTCTGCATCTGTTTTATGCCGTCTCAGTGCCAAACCCAACGGCAGCACTCAGCAAATAAGGCAGTATATTGTTTGACTAAAATTTTATAAATTTTTAGGGCTTCCCTGGTGGCACAGTGGTTGGGGGTCCGCCTGCCGATGCAGGGGACGCGGGTTCGTGCCCCGGTCCGGGAGGATCCCGCATGCCGCGGAGCGGCTGGGCCCGTGAGCCGTGGCCGCTGGGCCTACGCGTCCGGGGCCTGTGCTCCGCGGCGGGAGGGGCCCCGGCAGTGAGAGGCCCGCGTACCGCAAAAAAAAAAAAAAAATTTTATAAATTTTTACTGTTTTGTACTCTGCTACCCTCTAAATATATTTCAATCTTTTAAAGAGATATTCCATCATTTTACTAGAGATTAAAATTGAAGCTGCCAAGAGTTACCTGGAATATTTCTTCTTAGCCTAAAAAGTTCACTATTTACATATTTCCTCTTAACTGACCCATTAGAATATTTTTCTTCATATCTCTCAAAGGACTTTACATTCTTCCCCACTATTTCTAGAACTTTTTCCTTTCCCCAAACAGGAATTAAAAATTAACCAGATAAGCCTGTTGTAGTTTGTCACAAATCTGGTAACTCAGAAACACTATTCCTAAGCACTGTTCCTAAATTCCTAACACTGTTCCTAAGAGCCGTTAGTTTTGGGGAGAATGAAGATAACTCAGATAAACACATTCTTCAACTGAAAAAAATTTTTTCATGATAATTAGATTCAGGGGTCACTGTGATAACTATTTCAACAACCCCCTCCCAAAAATGGTTTTACTCAGTTAGTATTTACCGTTTTAAAATATAATCACTACCCAAAAAAGGGAGAAGTGGAAGAACATTAAGTAGAATTACTTTAAATTGATTACAAACATACATCTAAATCAGAAAAAAAATCTAGTGCAAAATAATTATGCTATGAAGATACATAGTTAGAATTAGTTAATTATAGCTGGAAAATATTTCAACTTAAGCTTTTGTTTTAAAATTAGAAACACTTATTCTAATATATATACATAAGCAAAGACACAATATTATTTTTCACTACCTTTCCCTAACATGAGGAATCATATCTACATAACACTACTATCTTTGTACTAAATGGAGAAAAGTTTTGGGTGAAGAATGATAGATTTAATGCAAGAATAACAGTGTTTTTAAAGCATAGGCTTTGCAAAGAGACAGAAAGTTAGAATGGCAGTTACCAGGGACTGGGGAAAGGTGGGAATGCAGAGTTATTGTTTAATGGGCACAGAGTTTCAGTTTGGGAAGATGTAAAAAGTTCTGGAGCGGGCTTTCCTGGTGGCGCAGTGGTTCAGAGTCCGCCTGCCGATGCAGGGGACACGGGTTAGTGCCCTGGTCCAGGAAGATCCCACATGCCGCGGAGCGGCTAGGCCCGTGAGCCATGGCCGCTGAGCCTGCGCGTCCAGAGCCTGTGCTCCACAACGGGAGAGGCCACAACAATGAGAGGCCCACGTGCCGCAAAAAAAAAAAAAAAAAAAAAAAGTTCTGGAGCTAGACGGTTGTAATGGTTGTAAAACAATGTGAATGTACTTAATGCCAATGAACTGTACACTTAAAAATGGTGAAAATGGTAAATTTCATGTTATCTACATTTTACCAGTTTTTTTTTTTTAAAGCAGTTTTGGGAGTCAAACAGATCTGGATTCAAATCCCAGTCTTGTCTTTTATTGGCTGTGTGGCCTTGTGCATATTGCTTAACATAAGCCTCTGTTTTGTCTCTGAGAATGAAGATATTAAAGCCTAAGGGAGATTAAGGGTAATGCTTATACATACTTTTATATAATGGCCAATAGATGATAGCTTATAAACTTGAGAAAGGAATCATTTTACACTCTAGATTCTATTATCTAAATCTGGCCCTCTTCAAAAAGTCTGGTAAGAGTTATACAAATTTAAAATAATGGTACTGGCTAATTCTAACATTAATTAATCGTAATGGCTATTGAGCACTCTGCTGGGGACTTTCCATACCTGATTTAACACTTACAATAACTTTATGATCACATTGAAATAGACAATGGAAAAGACTGAGAGGAATTAAAGTAAACTGCTCAGGGTCACAAAAGGTGGTACTATTTAAAATGTTCTATACTGTCACTTCCTTGGGCATAGCCTGGATGCTCTCATAACTGGATAAAATGGCATCCTATGCTTTTCTCAGTCTGAGTAATGCTTACTACACTGTAATGTTATATAGATTCTCAACCTCATCAGTGTGAGATCCTTGCAGGCGGGGACTGTGTTTTCATTCACTCAACAAATCCTGACTAAACACCTACTTACCGACTAGCTCTACATATATATGGTGAATAAAACAGATAAAGTCCCTTATCCTCATGGAGCTCATGGTCTAATAAGGTGAATAACATTAAACAAATCGACAAAAAGTAGCTAAGTAATTAGAAATTATAGTATGTGTTATAAAGGAAAAGAAGAGGACCATGACAATAGCAGAGAGCTAATTTCAGTTGGGAGGAGGAAAGAGTCAAGAAAGACCTCTTTGAAGAACTGTCTCATTAATTTCTATATTCCCAATGTCAAGTGTATTGCTAGTACAGAGAAATTACTCAATAAGTATGATGAATGAATGGACTGACGCTCAAGAAAACTTACCAGTAGGAGTGGTTACAAGTTTAGTTGTCATAATTGCACCATTACTGCTAACCACCATAATAGGGGAATTGCTACTGGTGGGCAGAGTTGCTGTCACTGGTTTGGGTAAGATTTTACTTGGTTGAACTTGTTGTGTGATGATTTTAACACCTTTGAAAGAAGAAAGATAAATCTCAGTACAAATTATTTTTAATAACATGTGCTTTGTATCAACCCAAGAGGGCAGCAGTTACACACATTTACTGAGTCTTGCCTAAAAAGAGGCTTTTGTTCATACTGATGAAAGATATTCTTTTAACTTTTATTCCTCAAATTCCTATCTTCCCAAATTTCTCTCATTCAGAAATATAATTAAAATACCACAAAAGCTATTAACAAGTTTTAATGAAAAACAATTTTTCTTTTGTCTATGATCACATCATATAAGAGCTTTCAAACCAAATTAGCCATTGATCTGAACTTTTACAAACAATCTGTGTTCCATGCAAATACTTGGGATGAAAGGACTAGGATAAGAAGTCAAAAATAAAAGCAGGGCAGGAATACTGATGCAGACATAGAGAACGGACGTGTGGACACAGGGTGGGAAGGGGAGGGTGGGATGAATTGGGAGATTAGGATTGACATATATACACTACCATGTGTAAAATAGATAGCCGGTGGGAACCTGCTGTATAGCACAGGGAGCTCAGCTGGGTGCTCTGTGATGACCTAGGTGGGCAGGATTGGGGGGTGGGGGTGAGGGGTGGGAAGGAGGTCCAAAACGGAGGGGATATATGTATACATATAGCTGATTCACTTCGTTGTATAGCAGAAACTAACACAATATTATGAAGTAATTATACTCCAATAAAAAAATTTAATGTAGCTTTTATATATTCTCAACTCTACCAAAGATTTCTCTAACCTCTTAAGACTGTAAAGAGCAAGAACATTTTGTTTTTTGAACATTTATTTTTAAATTGACTTCTTTTAAAAGTATTTAAATAGCTCACTTTGTCAAAAGTAAAGAACGCACTATTATTGCACCTACATAAAATATGCATGTGGACAAGAACTTGAAGGCAGTATATAAAAATAAAATTAAAATGTTAGGGTGGTGATGTTATGGTAGTTTTTACATTTTTCAACTTTTTAATTTAAATGTTATAAGTGTTACACTGCCTTTTCAAATGTAAGATGTCCATTTAAAAGAAATCTCTCATGTTAACTACAAATTTAAGTACTAATAATTGTTAATCAAGGAAGGAAATTTTTGGTAACACTTTTTCCCCACTAAACTTCACTGAAATAATTCATGGGATAGAATACATTTCAACAGACAACTAAAATTTTTATTACTTTTTTGGATGGTGATTCAGGTTAAGACATTAGGAAGCAAACAAATTTATTTATTTAATAGCCTTAAATAATTTCAAAATACTTGTAGCCAACAAAGAAGTTAAAATTATGACATCCAGGCATAATTAGGCAAATTACTTAATAATCTCTATGACTCAGTTTTCTCATTTATAAAATAAAGATACTATTAGTATATACCTTCTAGGGCTATGTGAAGATTAATTACATCACAGTTGTGAAGTGCCTAATACATAGCAAGAGTTCAATAAATAAAGTATTATTATTGTATAAATAAATTCTGATTACAATACATCATAAACTGTGAAGTTGTAGGGAAAAAATGATTTCTAATATTATCTTATTAATGAATTACAATAATGCTTAAGGTACATAAAAAGAAACCCCCAAAGAAATAACCACAGAGATAAAAATTAAGGAAATCATAAGACACTACTTTGCTTAGTCCTACACAAACAAGTTGAAAATTTGGATCAAATGGATAATTTTCTAGAAAAACAGTATTTATCAAAAATTGACCTCAAAAAAGATATATAAATAGACAAGTTTCCTTGAAACAAAATTTTAAGAGCTCCTCCCCCTTTCCCCCCAACATAGCAGGCCCAGATAGTTTCACAGGACAATTCTATGGTCCTTTAAAAAGAAAATAACTCCAATGTATTTAAAACCATTCCTCTCATCACAAGAAAAAAAATATGTAACTATGTGGTGATGGATATTAATTAAACTTATTGGGGTAATCATTTCATAATATACGCATATATCAAATCATTATGCTGTACACCTCAAACTAATACAATGTTATATGTGAATTATATCTCCACTTAAAATAAACCAACAACAAAAACCATTCCAGAGAGTGATTTCTGACAAGAGAGCATAAGGAGCTCTGCTAACCTGCTAACCCAATGAAACTGGCAAAAATGATTTAAAAAAACAACCAATGAAAAGCTCTGGAAACGGTCCTAAGACCAAATGAAGAAACATCTATTCAAGAATACACAAAGGGCTTCCCTGGTGGCGCAGTGGTTGAGGGTCTGCCTGCCGATGCGGGGGACGTGGGTTTGAGCCCTGGTCTGGGAGGATCCCACATGCCGTGGAGCAACTAGGCCCGTGAGCCACAACTACTGAGCCTGCGCGTCTGGAGCTTGTGCTCCGCAACAAGATAGGCCGTGACAGTGAGAGGCCTGCATACCACAATGAAGAGTGGCCCCCGCTCGCTGCAACTAGAGAAAGCCCACGCACAGATATGAAGACCCAACACAGCCAAACATAAATAAATAAATAAATAAAAATTTTTTAAAAAGAAAACACAGAAATATTTGCTAAGAACAGTGAAATCTATGACATTTAAACTAACACCTGTTCCTCCTCCCTCCCTATAGGTGAAGCAAGGACTGCTCTCCAGACTGCTGCAGTCAAGAACACAGGGTTTCCTCCTACCCCAGCTCCCAGTTGGCGGGCTTTCTTCTGAGGAGCAGAAGGACTTCAGCTTATCTCTTTCTGCTCCCAGGCACCTGTTTTAAGTCCCAGGCAACTGCAGTCAATAGATGGGTACTCCCTGCTTCTGCCCAGCCCCCAGTTCATGGAACAAAGGCTCTATCTTGGGCACAGAGCCACTGAGAATACTGGGGTCCTGACCACCACTGCCCTGGCTTGTGAGGGAGTGGCTCCACCAACCAGGGGAAGCAAGCTGAGAGGATCTCAGGCTGCTTGCCCAACCTCCCACACTTGCCTTCACTGAGTGCTCAGCAGAGGTATCATTCAGAGAGAAGTCTACCATTGACCCTACCCCCAGAGCTCCAGAGCTGCCTGAGGATAGAAACATGTCCTAAAACATATAGCTCCTAGCCTCTTCCCAGAGGAACTGACTTCATATGTAACAGAGCATGAAGAAGTTCAAGCCTAAGGGTGCTCTCAAAAACAGTGGAGGATGTGAATGAAAGGCAACTAGAAGGAGAATCATGGATTTAATTAAGATACCTTTTAGACTATAGGCCAGTTTGCAGGACAGAACTGAATAGTAAGGAAGCTGAGAGGAACGCTCCTATGGTCAGAACAAATATCAAAAATGGACCTTTGAGATTATTCCTTCAAAGAAGCCACAATTTGGATGAGTTCACAGAGCAACTTATGCTCCAGGAATTGTTGAAAAAAATAGAGCAATCAGTTAGTGGAGTTTAACAGCTGGGTGTGGTCAGGAAAAGAGGAAAAAGCCATACCAATATCACTGTCACCTCAGAATGACTGGGCATACCCAGAGCTGTACCTCCCTGAGGAACAACAGCAGAGACTTAACTTCAGCAACATAATTGATCTAGTCACTAAACAACAAAGAACCATGCCAATAACAATAATAAATCAGGGGTGGGGATAGGGGAAGATCAGTACCCAGCTACAATATATAATGTCTAATATCTATATATCTAATATCTAAAATATCAATGTAAATATCTAAAATGTCCAGTTTCCAACAAAAACTTGCAAAGAAACATGAAAGTATGACCCACACAGTGGAAAAAAAGCAGGCAACAGAAACTGTGAGAGCAACCAGATGTCAGACTTAACAACAACAAAAACACTTCAAAATAGCCATTACACATACGTTCACAGAAGTAGAGGGAAGCATGATTAAAAAAGTAAAAGAGGGTATGATGACAAAGTTGCATCAAATAGAGAATATTAATTAAGCAACAGAAATTAGAAGAAAGAACCAAATGGAAAATGCAGAGTTGAAAAGTACAATAACTGAAATAAAAAATTCACTAGAAGGGCTCAAGAATAGATTTGAACTGGCAGAAGAAAGAATTAGCAAATTTAAAGACAGATCAATTAGAGATTATGCAAGCTGAAGAATGGAAAGAAAAAAGAATGAAGAAAATGAACAGAAATGTGGAACACCATTAAGTGCACAACATATGCAATGTAACTACAAAAAGGAAGGAATAGAGAGAAAAGAGAAAAAGAAGTATTCAAAGAAGTAATGGCTGAAAATGTTCCATATTTATTGAAAAGCAATAACTTACACATCCAGGAAGCTAGACAAACACTGAAGAAGATAAATATAAAGAGAACCACAAACAGGCACATCACACTAAAAATGCTGAAAGTCAAAGACAAGGAGAAAATCCTGAGACCATCAAGAGAACAACAATTTCCATTTACAATGGGATTTCATTAAGGTTAGCAACTGACTTTTCAGTGGAAACAATGGAGACCAGTAGGCAGCAGAATAACGTATTCAAAGTGCTCAAAGAAAATCTGTCAACCAAGAATTCGATATTCAGCAAAGCTATCTTTCAAAAAATGCAGATGAAATAGTCTTTACCAGATAAACAAAAACGGAGAGAGTTTGTTGCTAGCAGACCACCTTACAACAGACACTCAAGGAAGTTCTATGAATAGAAGGAACAAGAAACAAAACAATGATATCCACTCTTGCCAGCTATATTCAACATTTTACCAGAGGTTCTAGTTAGGGAAATTAGGCAAGAAAAAGAAATACAAGGCATCCAGACTGTAACAGAAATTATCTCTTTGCAGATGATTTGATCTTTTATATAGAAAATCCTAAGGAATTCACTATAAACTACTAGAACTAAAAAGTGAGTTCAGCTAAGTTGCAGGTACAAAATCAACAAAAAATCACTTGCATCTCTATACATTAGCAATGAGTAATCCAAAAGATGAAGTTAACAGTTCCACTTACAACAGCTACAAAAATAAAATACTTAGAAATAAATTAACAAAAGAAGTGTAAAATTTATACACTAAGAACCACACATTTCAACACGTTGAAAGAAATTAAAGATCTAAATAAACACAAAAACATCCCATGTTCATGGATCAGAAGATTTAACATTATAAAGATGGTAATACTCTTCAATTGATCTACAGATTCAATGCAAACCCCATGAGATTCTCGGCTGATTTCTTTGTAGAAATTGACAAGCTGATTCCAAAATTCATACAGAATTGCAAGGGACCCAGAATAGCCAAAACTATCTTTTAAAAAAGAACAAAACAGGAATACTCACACTTCCTCATCAAAACAATGTAAATCAATGTAATCAAATCAGCATACAAATAGACATATAATGGAACAGAATTGAGAATCCAGAAATAAAGTCATACATGTGCTCAGTGGATTTTCAACAAGGGTGTTGAGACCATTCAATGGGGGGGAAGACAGTCTTTTTAACAAATGGTATTGGGACAATCGAAGAGCCATGCATGAAAGAATGAAGTGGGATCCTTATTTCACACCTTAACAAAATTAATCAAAATAGATCAAAGACCTAAATTTAAGAGGCAAAATTATCAATCTCTTAGGGGAAAAAATAAGGATAAATCTTTATAACCTGGGATTTGGCAAAAGATTCTTAAATACAATACCAAAAGCACAAGCAACAAAAGAAAAAATAAACTGTACATTACCAAAATTAAACATGTTTGTGTTTCAAAGGACATCATCAAGAAAGTGAAAAGACAACCCACAGAATGGGAGGAAATATTTGTAATTCATGTACCTGATAAAGGTTTAATATCTAAAATATGTATAGTAAAAAAAAAAAAAAAACTCATACAATTCAATGATAAAAAGACAAATAACTCAATTAAAAAGTGGCAAAGGATATAAATAGGTATTTCTCCAAGGAAGGTATATAAAGGGCCAATAAGCATTATGAAAAGATGGTCAACACCATTAGTCATCAGAGAAATGCAAATCAAAACCACAATGAAATACCACTTCACACAAACTGGGATGGCTAGAACCAAAAAGTCACAGACTAGCAAGTGTTATCAATGGACAAGTGGATAAACAAAATGTGAATTATTATTTGGCCATAAGGAGGAATGAAGTACTAATACATGCTACTTCATGGATGAAACTTAAACATTGTTAAGTAAAAGAAGCCAGTCACAAAAGATCACATATTATATGATTCCATTCACATAAAAATCCAGAATATAGAAATCTATAGACAGAAAGTAGATTAGTGGTTGCTTAGGGCTGGAGAGGTTGTCACGGTGAGTAGGGAGTGATAGCTAAATGGTACAGGGTTTCTTTTGGAACTGATGAAAATGTTCTAAAATCAATGGTAGTGATGGTTGCACATATCTGTGAATATACTACCTACCACTGAACTGTACACTTTAAATCAGTTAATTGAATGGTATGTGAATTATATCTCAATAAAGCTGTCCTTTAATAGAAAAAGTTCCAGAGCGTTTTAAAAAGGAAAACTTTACAATTCTTTCTTGGAAGCACACATATCATTGAAACTAAAGCCTGACAGAGACTGCAGGCAAAGAGAAAACTACAGACCAATTTCCCTATGTCTATCAATGCATTACTATCCATACCTCATACTAGGTATGAGGCAGAGGTGAAATGGTACAAACTTCCAGTTATGAGATAAATAAGTGCTGGGGACATAATAATGTACAGCATGATGACTATAGTTAACAATACTGCATTGTATATTTGAAAGTTGCTAAGAGAGTAAATCTTAAAAGTTCTCATCACAAGAAAAAAAATTGTAACTATGTGTGGTAATAGATGCTAACCTATTGTGATAGTCATTTTGCAATAGATACATATATCAAATCATTATGTTACACCTAAAACTAATACAAAGTTATGTGTCAATTACATCTCAAAAAATAATAATAAAATGTTCCTATCAAAAAATAAAACAAGGGACTTCCTTAGTGGTGCAGTGGTTAAGAATCCACCTACCAACGCAGGGGACATGGGTTCGATCCCTGGTCCAGGAAGCTCCCACATTCCGTGGAGCAACTAAGCCTGTGTGCCACAACTACTGAGCCCACATGCCACAACTACTGAAGCCCGTGCACCTAGAGCCCATGCTCCACAACAAAAAGCAGCCACCGCAATGAGAAGCCCACACACCACAACAAAGAGCAGACCCCACTCGACGCAACTAGAGAAAGCCTGCGCACAGCAACAAAGATCCAACGCAGCCATAAATAAATAAATAAAATAAAATAAGATAAAACAAACAAAAAACTGAAAATGTCAGCATCTCCCAAAGTCCTTTTCTACCACCAAATAAAATCCAGCTTCAGTGGAGGAAAAAAATCCATTTTCTTTTCTTAAAGATATTAAGTACGTTAAGATGCTTCTTCGTCTCCCTGTATCTAAGCCTCCATCCTACCTGCCTTTCTATTCAATACTTTTATGATTCGATAACTTAACAGTAATTGCCTCCTACCCCTGCGTTCCCACTGTGCTAGAGATGCTTTCAATAAACTGCTAAATTGTTATACCACAAACTTCTTCACTGTACACAATGTCTTTTAATCTTAGCACCTCTGCCCATGACAAATTTACGCCAGATTCACAATATGGCCTCTAACACAAGACTCCCCAGACTAATTTTTCCACTGCTCACTTCCCATAACCCCAGTGGGCTCCAAAGTATAGTTCTAAAGTCTGGGTTTGTTTCCTCGGCTTCCTTTATCTCTTCTGAGAGTTCACTGAAAAAAACCTCTTCCTGCTGTGCAAACGGCTTTTTTCTCCCTTCTCTATTCCCAAGCACCAGTTCTCTCTATGTAAGTATTTCCAACAGGAGGGTCTCAAAATATATTTTGGAATTAAAACTCTAATGCTTGAGGAAACTGTATGTGGAAGTGAATCCATATATATTGCAATCTTCAGAGAACTGGTGACTGGGGAAGAATTACCATCTCCTGAAACATTTTCCATTTACCTGACTCCTGTTTGATTTGAATGGTAGGCTTGATACCAGGTGGCAAAGGAGACTGCTGAGGCTGTTGCTGATGAGATACCGGAGAAGGCTGGGCCACCTGTTGCTGTGTCTGTTGCTGTACTTGATGTAACTGCTGCTTAGGAGACTGTTGATGCTGTTTAGGAAACTGTGCAAGAATCTGAGTTGGGGCACCCACTAAGCTTTTGGGAGAAGGAAGTCTGGTTGATGCCATTTTGATTGCTGATGTAGATACACCTATAGAAGAGTAAGGATTAGAACATTTAATAGTAAAACATAATTAAAGCTACTTCTGGTTATTGTAGGAAGTAATAGCTTAAAACTAGGTAAATCAACAAAAATAATGATTATTAAGCACCTAGTGTCAGATATAATGTCTATGGTATTTTACATATTTTTATACCTAGTCCTCAAACTTTGCAAGGGAAGCATCATTGCTCTAACACTCAAGAAACTAACTGATTTTCCCTTGGTGAAGAGTCAAAACAAAAGAAACAAAGTATCAGGCAGGATGTTCTCACACATGTTTCTCAATAGGTTTTTCTCTTAAAAAACACAGGTTCTCAATGTGAATAAAAGAACACGGGTCGGACAGGGAGGGTGGGAGGGAGACGCAAGAGGGAGGGGATATGGGGATATATGTATACGTATAGCTGATTCACCTTGTTACACAGCAGCAACTAACAACAATGTAAAGCAATTATACTCCAATAAAGATGTTTTTTAAAAAAAAAAGGACAAAGCAAACTAGGTTTTGAATCTTATTTGTAGTACAGTTTTTCGAATATTATTTTTCAGGTTCTAATGAGTCAATTTAAACATAGCATTAGACAAAATAATTCACACTGAAACATTCACCTTTCGAATTATTCAGCATGGCAAAGTACAACAGCTTTTCTATGTCTCATTTCCAATTATCTATAAATAAAATCATTTCTTGAGAACTGGGTCATTACATAATCATGTGAAAAGTTACAAGTGGGCATACTACTCAATATATCCACAGCAAAAAAATTCTCGTGATACAAGGTTTTAAGACACTTCTTTTCAATGCAATACTAATATTAGCAACCATGCGTAGGTAGCAAATACCAACAATTTTCAGTAAAGATGTGTGAGTCTGACAGAAATTCTTCCCTCTCCAAGATTTTTCATCAGTAATCTTATAATTCATCAACAACACAATAGGACTATTATCTGTAAGTAAATTAATACTCCTCACAGAAAGAACCTAGATAGAATATAACTCTCCGTATCAACTTTTTGAGCACTGATAAAACAATGAAAAGAAACTGATAATTTGATGGCCTAATTACCAAGTTCCAATTATCAAACAGGCTATTTCACTCCTTCCTCCACCACAGCCCCACTATGACATTTACATTGTATTACAGAAAAAAATTTAAATAATATCACATTTTTATGTAAAATGTTTCTGGAGAATAATAAAAATGAAGAAGAAGCCTTGAGAAGTCACTCTGACCCTCTCAGGTTCCCCATATGTTGAATTTTCCTTGCCCTATAATTCTCTAAGGGTTGCTATATGGATCAGGTAAAAATCATAGATTGAGGAATAGTTTGAGAGAAAACAAAAGAAAGATGTAGTCAGAATCACCTGGAGGGCTGACTCACATTACTTACACATTCTCCTGCCTTGCCCACTCCCATCCCTCCCTGAATGCTAGGATCTTGGTGACATGTGTATGTTATACTGCTTAGTTGTACTGAACTAGATTATCTCTGGAGCCCTTTTCAGTACCAACATTTTATAACTTAATGAATATAAAGTGCTATTCAAGTAAAACACACTATTTTTAAACGATGTGAAAACTTTAACCTTTATATTGCATTCATAATGAACTCTTGTATTTATTGAGGTAAACTGTGCACATGAGTAACTCCCTAACTAATCTACGTTCTCTATATCCTATTATATAGGAAAAGTATCTAATGTAAAGGCAGTCAGGGTGACTTCAGAATCAGAGAACTGTGTTCAAATTATGTCTTCAGGGCTTCCCTGGTGGCGCAGTGGTTGAGAGTCCACCTGCCGATGCAAGGGACATGGGTTCGTGCCCTGGTCCGGGAAGATCCCACATGCCGCGGAGCGGCTAGGCCCGTGAGCCATGGCCGCTGAGCCTGCACGTCCGGAGCCTGTGCTCCGCAACGGGAGAGGCCGCAACAGTGAGAGGCCCGCGTACCGCAAAAAAAAAAAAAAAAATATGTCTTCAACACATAAACTCATAATAGCTGTGTGATCTTATTAAAGTATTTAATTCCTTTAGATATTTATTCATTCAATAAAAACTTACTGAGCATATACTTTATGCTATATCCTTGGGAAACTCTTTTGTATCCATGAAACAGTCCCTACCTTCAGGAAGGTTAGAGAAGACAATCAAATGATCACACAAATCTATCATTACAAATTGTAATAAATGTTATTTTTGTTTTAACAAATAAAAAGCCCCCTTCCTCTTCCTTTTGCTCTTCGATTCACAAAAATTTAGTGCTAAAGCCATCAGATGCTGCAAAGCACGATGAACAACTAGATGGCTAAGCAGAATAATGGCTAAGCATGGGGTGTTAGAACCCACTGCAGAGACTGACTGAGCATGGGAGTCAGAGTCCAAGTAGGTTGAGGAGGGAGTACATGCTGTGGGAGCTCAGGGTACAGTGCCACATATAGAGTTAGAACTCAAGTAGGATAAACAGGGGTTCCATGAATGTGAGCCACCTAGCACAGGTTCTCAAAGCTTGAGCAGGATGTCCACAGGAAGGGGTGGGATCAGAGTCCAAACTGGGTGAAGAAGACTTCTGGGTAGGAGGGTGGCCTGGCACAGGTGTCAAAATTGAGCAGGGTGAGAAAGACATCACGCAAAAGGGTGACATGGGGAAAGTGTCAGAACTCAGGTGGAGTGAAGTAGAAGTCTGCAAGATGTTAGAACCTGAGTGGAATGAGGAAGGTATCTGCATGAAGGTAGAGGCAACAGCAGCAACAATGACAGATTGGTTATAGAGTGGGGAACTGATAAAATAAGTAAGTATATGAAAGATAATGGAAGCGAGGTTTTTGAAGAAGGGAGAAAACTAGAATTAACAAGCAGAGTTTGAAATTGGACATATCAGTATGGACCCGAAGTTTTCAACATATAGAAATAAATACAGATGTATATACGTGTGTGTATAAATCTACATGCAGACACACACACACACACACACACACACACACACACACACACACACACACACACACACACACACACCCCTTAGCAATGAGCATATCTAGCACCCAAATTTTCTTCTAATTATCACTTTCCACTAAAATGAATCAGGGCTCCTTAGAGAAATGGCTAAACCAAGGACTAGAGTAGGAAAAGTACATGAGGTTGGTGAATATAAAAGACTCCCCCCCCACCTTTCCGTAATTTCTTTAAAAGAAAATTGACTGTTTAAAGCAAAAGTAGTAACAATGCAATGTGGGGTTTATGATATATATAATTAAAATGTATGATAACCAGAGTGCAAGGATGAGAGAGCAGAAATAGAAATAGAAGTGTATTATTCGAAGATTCAAATACAATATGAGAAGTTGAAGACAGACTGTTACAATTTACAATGTATAATGTAAGCTCTAGAGCTGAGTTCTTAACCAGGGCAATTGTGCTCTCCCTTTTGCCCCTGGATATTTGGTAATCACTAGAGACATTTTTTATTGTTATGACAGGAGGGTGTGCTACTGGTATCTAGTAGGTAAAAGCCAGGAATGCTGCTAAACATCCTATAATGCACAAGTCAGCCCCTCATAACAAAAAATTATCTGGTCCAAAATGTCCATATGTGGAGGTTGAGAACCCTACCCTAAGCAATTATTAAAAAAGAACAAAAAAGTAGAGCTAATAAGCCAATGTGTAAGAGATAAAATAGAATCCTTTTTCTTAAAAAACTCAATAAATCCAAAAGAAGACAGTAAAATGGGAGAAAAGAAAGCAAAGAATACAGAAAACAAATAAAAAACAATTATTAAGATAGTAGACCTAAACTCAATCATATTGATAATTATATCGAATATAAATGGACTAAACACTTCAATTAAAAGGCAAAGATGGTCAGAATGGATAAAAAAGTAAGCCCTGACTATACAATGTTCATAAGAGATGTATTTTAAATACAAAGGCACAGATGGGTTAAAAGTAAACAGATGAAAAATATGATGCAAACCCTAATTACGAGAAAGTTGGAGTAGCTACATTAATATCAGAAAAGGTAAACACCAAAATAAGGAGTACTGAGAGAAAAAGAGCAATGTTTCATAATAAAAAGGAAGTCAATTCATCAAGAATATACAACGTTTCATAATAAAAAGGAAGTCAACTCATCAAGAATATACAACAATCCTAAACGTGCATACACCTAATAACAGAGCTCAAAATACATGTGACAACAACCGACAAAGGGAAAAATGTACAAACCCACAATTACAGCTGGAGGTTTTTACACTCCTCTCAATAACTGATACTACAAATAGACGCCGCCCAAAAAAGGAAAATTTGATCAATTTGTCTTTTGTGGTTGTGTCAAAAGAATTTAGAAGCCAACTTGAAGAGGCTCCCACTGCAACAGATTGGACAATTTGAGCACCAAAAGAATATTTGTGATGGATTGACAGACATCAGAAATCTTAATGATACGGGGAACAAAAATCTTATTGGTCACTGAACCATCTCATTATCTGAAAACATATAAATAAACAGAAATAATTCCTGTATGAACTGTACCTCAGGATAACCCATGGTAGTAAGTTAAAGTTCTTTAAGAATTCCAGCTAATAAATGAAGAAAATGAAGATAAAATTCATTTTGCAACTACCAATAAAATAATGATCTAGGGAAAGATTACCAATAGCTATAAAAACATTTGGTAATACTTATATCTACCGATTAATGTTAATATCATTAGAGACCAGACATGTGCCTCCTAAAATGATGCACAGGAAGTACACTTAAATACACTTATAGGTACACATCAGGAATACCACTTATCGAACGTTCATTCCCCATATCTCCAAAAACAATCAGACTTGAATCTGATCAAGTTTCTTGATTTAACTACCAGTTTTATGGAAATATAAACAGGAGAGGGGCTTCCCTGGTAGCACAGCGGTTAAGAATCCGTCTGCCAATACAGGGGACATGGGTTTGAGCCCTGGTCCGGGAAGATCCCACATGCCGTGGAGCAACTAAGCCCGTGCGCCACAACTACTGAGCCTGCGCTCTAGAGCCCGTGAGCCACAACTACTGAAGCCCACATGCCTAGAGCCCGTGCTCCACAACAAGAGAAGCCTGCGCACCTCAAGGAAGAGTAGCCCCTGCCCGCCACAACCAGAGAAAAGCCCGTGTGCAGCAACAAAGACCCAATGCAGCCAAAAATAAAATAAATAAAATAAAATAAATAAATTTAATAAAAAAATAATAAATAGGAGAACTTGTTAAACCATGGGAATTAAAATCAGCAAAACCCAGACTACGGGAAACTCTCAGGAAAAATGACTGATTTCTTCAACAAATAATTTGAAAAGAAAAGAAAAAAACAGAAGAGGGACCCATGAGTTAAAAAAGATATAACCATATCAATGTGTGGACCTTATTTAGATCTTACTTTTAAAAAATTCTTTTATGACATAATCAAGGAAATTTGGATACTAACTAAATATTTTATTATATGAAGAAACTTAAAAATTCTAGATGTGATAGTGGTATTGTGAGTTTTGATACATACTGAAGTATTTATAACTGAAATTATATGATATTTGGGATTTGCTTCAAAATATTCCGGGTCACTGATGTGTAGAGGAAAATAGCAGGTACAGATGAAACAAGACTGATGATGTGTTGCTCATCCTTGAAGCTGGGTAATGGGTACAATGAGGGTTCATTTTACTATTCTATCCACTTATGTATTTGGAATTTTCCATAATAAAAAAGAAAATTTCAGTTATCCTGTTTCGTGGATGACCAATTCAGAATAAGCATTCTAATTGGTAGAATTTAAGACTTCCTGTATGAGCCAACCATACACAATCCCCCTACTCCCTACCTCTGGAACCATCTCTACACTTATAAACATGGAGTTAGCCACGAAGTTATTGCTACTAAGACTCTTCCCCCTCTATGACCAGCTGCCCCTATAAGACTAACCAGAGACAGATACATCAGCTCTGAAACAGTCTGTCTCTAGTCCCCAACAGAAGCAGACACTGAATGCCCTTGTCCCCTAGGTACCCACACAAGAGCTGCTAAAGAAGCCCTGCAGTCAGAATCACAACTGCAGTTTATATATTACCACTTCCACTAACATTTACCTTTTTAAAAGAAAATGGCTTAATTTCCTTAGCACTTATATCTAAATTAAATATCTCAAACAAAACCCCAAAATAATCATATAGTTTCCTTGAGTATCTACATTCAGATAGTTTACTTTTACATCTTTCATGCTGTATTGAATTTATGAGAAATCTTTGAGATGTCTAGCTCCCCTAAAATGACGTAGGACTCAAAGAGATATAGGATGCTAAGAAACAAAGGAGAAAATAGGGAAGTCATAAGTTCCCAAGAGATTCAGAAGATAGTTGGAGAAATATAAGAATGCAAAACAGAAGCATGGAATATTCATTTTGCTTAAAAATATTTCGATAGTAACTAAGAGAGATACCCCTCTTATCTCAAATAATAACAATTTCCTTGGAAGAACAGTAATCCTTCTACTACAGCAACACTTTGGCAAACTGTGTGATGAGCACTAGAAGGGAACAACTATCAATGGATGACAACTTTGATACAGGGGTCAGTCAGGTGAGGAAACAGGTGGTCTTTCCTTCTCTCATCACCTTGAAATTTTGAAATGGTGAATTTGGATCATGTTTGCAACCAACATTTATACAGATTTTCTATATAAAAATTATTTCTATTTTTAATAATACTATGTTGTAGTTTACTGCTGTACAAACAGAAAGGCTGGAATGGTTTATTTAAATTACTTAAGGTAACAAATAAAAGAAAATTTCAAGCCTACTATTTCCTATCATTGACTGAGACATTAAATGGGTATTGGAGACAGAAAAGGACAGATGCTCTCACATTCTACCAGTTAGACCTGCAGAATGAATGAATACTGACTGCATCTGCATCTATGTAACCTCTTCCTTGCTAACAGTTATATGGAACACACTAAAATTACTAAAGCAATTATGAAAAACACTGTTTGCCTATTTGAGTGCCTGCATCACCACTAGTTCATAAACTAGGATATTTCCAAGTCTCAGCCTATCTTAAGCTATATATTGTGCAAGTAAAATTCAATGAAAACGAACACTAAATACTGTTCTATATTGCTTCTGTGCTCCCTTTGAAAGACTACAACCATGGCTATGAATTCTGTATTATAAATGGCTCCCTCTGATTCCCATCTTAAGACTTACCAACACTATAAAAAGAAAATTCTGACAGTGTGCTATCTGCTCTTTATATGAGAGGAAAACAAAGATTTGGAAGAGAGCTCAAGTGATTTAAGCTAACATGGAACTGAGGTTTCCACATTTCCTTTCCTCTGCTATTAAGCAGCAATTGTCCTTCAGTTCAGCCTCAGTTCCTCTCAATACTTTCCATCATCCTCCCATACAGAAAAATTTAGAAGCTGAAGAAAAGGTGAATGGCATGTCCTTGAAATCATCCTCTTCCCCCTACTTCTTATCATTGGGTAACTTACTTTGAAGAGGTTGTAGGTTGTATATTTAATGTTTCTTCTGAAAAAACCTATAGTAAAATAATTTCAAGTTCCTCACTTAAAATTTTCATTATATTACAGATATTTGTATATGCCTTTGAAATTTGTGGTGACAAGATTTAACCTACATAATTGCCTAGGTGACTAGGTACTGTGCATTTGAAAAAAAAAACTCAAAGTAAGGATATTAATGTAAGGAAACTGAGTAACCCACTATCTTGACATTCTCAAACTAGGGGAGGGAAAGTGGTAATCTCTGATATAACAGATGGTACCTTCACACCCAAAGCATACAAACACACCCACAAAGTCTTCTTCAAAATTCCCACACCCTAATGTTCATTGCAGCATTGTTTACAATAGCCAAGACATGGAAGCAACCTAAATGCAACCTAAATTCGTCAACAGAGGAATGGATAAAGAAGATGTGGTACATATATACAATGGAATATTACTCAGCCATAAAGAAGAATGAAATAATGCCATTTGCAGCAACATGGATGGATCTAGAGATTTTCATACTGAGTGAAGTAAGTCAGGCAGAGAAAGACAAATATCATATGATATCACTCATGTGGAATCTAATTTTAAAAAAAAAAATACAAATGAACTTATTTACAAAACAGAAAGAGACTTACAGATACCGAAAACAAACTTATGGTTACCGAAGGGGAAACGTTGCGGGGAGGGATACATCAGGAGCTTGGGATGAACATACACACACTACTATATATAAAATAGGTAACCAGCAAGGACCTACTGTATAGCACAGGGAACTCTGTGATATTCTGTGATAACCTATATGAGAAAAGAATCTAAAAATGAATGAATATATGCATATGTATAACTGAATCACTTTGCTCTATACCTGAAACTAACACAACACTGTAAATCAACTATACTCCAATAAAATTAAAATATTTAAAAAGAAAGAAATTCCCATAAACACAGGGACAGAATTACCTGATGAATTACCACTTACCTTGTGCTACTGTTGACATGACCACAGATGGTGTGGAAGAAACCACAGCTGTTACTGCAACTGTATTAGGAATAGGTGATGGTGTAGAACTGCTGCTGCCACTGCTGCTACTACTAACCAGAGAGGACTGTGAAGCAGTTATAACCACTGGCGGCTTCTGAGTTGTGGAAGCAATGACTGATGTTGGTACAAGCTTAGTGACTGCTGCATAGTTATGGGATTTGGAGAGAATGTTGGGCACGAAGGTTGAACTTGGTGATGTGGTCACTATAATAACCTAAGGGAGATAAAATAAGTTATTTTCATGTACCTACCATACTACTAATGTATCTAGACTCACAGTTACATACAATTTAAAAATAGCTTATGAAACGTGATGAAGCAATTCAAGAAAAAGAAATTTACAACTAAAAATATACAAAAGCTCTCCTTTACTAGTAATCATCAAAATGTATTTAAAAGAAACAATTTTTACCAACCAAACATTTTAATAGACAATATTCAATGCTGTACAAGATCAAGTAAAGTAAGCATTTCAATATACTGCTTAGGGAGTATAAATTGGCACAATTTTTCTAGAAAATAATTTGGATAGTCATTCATTTATAAATATTTGTTGAGCATCTACTATGTGCCAGGCATGGTTCTAGAGGCTGAGGATAGTGGAATGAACAAAACAGACAAAGTTCTTATTTTCATGGAGCTACATTCCAGTAAGGGGAGAAAAACAATAAACAAATAAAAAAGTAAATATATGTCATGTAGAGATAAATGGAAGAGACAATAAAGCAGGGCAGGAAATAAAAGAAAATGGAAGTGGTACATGATTTTTTATAAAACATTCAATGAAGATCTCTCTGATAAGGTGACAACTAAGCAGAAACTAGAAGTAGGGGTTGATCCATGTTGCTACCTAGAGGAAGAGCATCCAATGGAAGCAGGAGTAGCAAATACAAAGCCCCTGAGGCAGAAGCAAGCTTGGTATGTTCAAGAAACCTCTAGGACCCTAATGAACGGGATTGAAATTTATAAGGTAGAGAGCAGTAGGAGACACATTTAGCAAAGTAATGGGGGACTAGGTGGTGTAAGATCTTGTTGATAGCATATCAACATGTTATGACGAAAATGGCACTTTATCTCTGTGGTCTTCCTTCCAAAAACCTATAACCTTAGTCTAATCATGAGAAAAACATGAGATAAATTGCAGTAGTGGGGCATCCTACAAAATACTTGACTAGTAATCCTCAAAACTGTCAAGGTCATCAAACACAAGGAAGTTTGAGAAACTTTCACAGCCAAGAGGAGCCTAAGGAGACATGACGAGAAAATATAATGTGGTATCCTGGAACAGAGAAAGACAATAGGTAAAAACTAAACAAATCTGAATAAACCATGGACTTTAGTTAATATTAATGCATCAATATCGGTTCATTAATTGTAACAAATGTACCATACTAATATAAATTGTTTAGAACAGGGGACACTGAATACAGGGTATATGAGAACTCTCTGTACTATCTTTTCAATTTTCCTATAAATCCAAAACTGTTCTAAAAAATAAAGTACTTTTAAAAAAGCATTACTTGATCTGCTAGGTGAAAAGTACAGCAGGGCAGAGACAGTAGAAACAGGCAGACAAATTAGGAGGCTCTTTCAATGACCAAAATGTTTGTGGTAGAACTGATGAAAAGTGAACAGATTCTGAATATATTTAAAGGTAAAACCAACAGGATTTGCTCATAGATACACAGAATGGAGGAAAAAAGCGGCAGGAAAGAGACTTCAAGGTTAGCCAGTATGACTAGAAAAGTGTAGATGATACGGGACAAAGCATTTCAGACGGAGAGAACAGGATGGGGCAAAGGACCTAAGGTAGGAATTAGCTTGATGTATTTAAAAACAGAAAAGAGAACCAGTATAGCAAAAGCATATAGGGTAAAGAGGGGTTGCAAAAGTAAGCAGAGTCCAGATCAAATTTGTAAACCAGAGTAAAGAATCTAAGTTTTATTCTAAGTATAATGGGAAGCCATGAGAGGATTTTAAGTAAGGAAACAACAAAACTTGATTTATATTTTAAAAGATCATTCTAGCTGCTATGTGGTAAGAGGTAAGAGCAGAAGCAGTGAAACTAGTAAAGAAGCCACTGCAGTAGACTAGGCAAGAAATGGTAGAGGCTGGTTGGACTGGGGTGTTAGTAGTCAAAATAAAGAGAAGTGATCAGATTCAGATTATCTTAAGAGGTAGAGTCAACAGGACTTGATGTATGGAAATGGCAGGGTTGAGGAAAAGAACAGAAACAAGATTAGCTCCTAGAGCTAATACACATTGGCCTATTTAAATCTCCCAACAATCCTATGACAGAGATACTATTATTATCCCCATTTTACAGCTGAGAACACAAAAATTACTTATAAATCTGTAGTATCAGTTTTATTCTGGGCAAGTATAATGGTAGTTTAATGATATCCCCAAACAACACAGAGTGTCTTCTTCCTCTTTCACCAAAATTATTTTCACCTACCTAGGAGAGAAAATTGTTTTGAAAAATCCAAACAATTTAAGGGGGAAATTCTTTTGCATTTTTGTACCAGTCCTAAAGAAGTTCTGAAATTAAATCAGTCAGTCAAACTTACTGAGTATGTCTGTACTCAGTATTGACATCTCAAAGAAGCTTTGATTATATCATCATAATTATATATTTCAGTGTTAGAGAATTCTAAGTATGTGTCCATTACTTTAAGGAGTTTGTTGATTATCTGAGGAGTCAAGAGAGACATACAAGTCTTGACCAGCAAACACCTCTATAGAGTTGACCAGCATACTTCTACATAGACTCAACCAGTAAACACATATATAGCACTATTACAAACACAACCATCAGCCATCATATAAACCGAGAAGTAGACTAATATGGCAAAAAGACCAGAAGTTAAGAGTCAAATGAACCTGAGCCGAATCCTGCCTCTGCCACTAACAAATGGCAGGGCCCTGGACATGTTAAAATCTCTGGGTTCCACTTTTCATCTATAAAATAGGGATAATAATACCTACCTTGCAAATCATTATAAGGATTAAATGAGATAATGATGTGAAGCATCTAACATAGTGCTAGGCACATAGCAGGTGGTCAATATTTGGCAGTTCACAAATGGTACTTATTAGTATCTTGTTATTACTACTTAATAAATGTTAGAAGGATATCAGTAAAGGTGTTATAGATCAAATCAAACTGGAAATTTATTTTAATGTACTCTATTTTTGTTTCATTAAAAAATTTTATATATCTTTTTCCCAAATTCTGATACCCTTGAGAATCCAAAGAGCTCACAGTTACTAGCACAGCCAAGCCAATTAAGAGTAGTAATAGCAAGTAGGTTTCATATTTGCCAATTCTGAACTAATAGTAGTGCCTTCCTAGAGTACAGTTTTTATAAGGACTCTGTGACACAGCTGAGGATTCACCAAGGCTTGGCAGGAAAGTAGGCCACAGTTAATAAACAATCTCTGTCATGGGTAGGGAAGGGGAAGCATTCACACTTGGGTCAAACATTTGCAATTTTAGAACTAGAGTATGCATGTAGACTTCTAACATTAAAACAATAACTTCAGCAAAATAAATCTAGAGTCTTTGAGAGCATGTTTTAGGTTACAGGTACAAATGATAAAACATATTTTGAGATTTCAGTCTACAAACTAATTTCTGATCTGAAAAGGGGTTATCCAAAATTAGAGATCCACCTTGAAGAAAATTTACTTGCACTTTAGTTACATGTTACAACAAGGGAAACAAAGGGATTTTGAAACCAAGTGAACCAAACAGTGTTTATTCAGGCCATAATTCAAATTACTGACCTTCTAGCACTCACAAAAACTCCTTAAGAGTGCTGGGACTTGCACCCTAAGGATAAAATGAAAAATATCAATCAAGCATGTGAAAGCATAAAGCTATATTCTGTTGCTTTGTTTATATAAGTGTTGTACCAATGTTATACTCAAAATGAAGGCACCACATTAACACAGGTGGAAATTTGTCTACCCTGAAAATATATGACCTACTTGAATTTGAATCAAGTCCACAAATTCATAAGTAATTATACTTAATGTAAAAGTAACTTTAACTAAAGTAATTTCCTAAGTTGACTTCCATATGATTTGTGAGAAATCCAAGGTGAATGTATAATGGCAACAGTCTTACAGAGATTTCAAAAAAAATCCAATTATCCAGCAAAAGGAAAACAAAAAACACACAAAAAATCCCAAAGAATATCTATTAGTCCTACCCACACTCAGTTTGTCCAAGAAATAACAAAAGTAATGGCACTGAGTACACATGAAGTAAGAGTACAGTTTTACATCTAGAACATAATAGATACTTAGCAAATATTTGTGGAATGAATGAGTCTTTTTTTTTTTTTTTTTTTGCGGTATGCGGGCCTCTCACTGTTGTGGCCTCTCCCGTTGTGGAGCACAGGCTCCGGATGCGCAGGCTCAGCGGCCATGGCTCACGGGCCCAGCCGCTCCGCGGCATGTAGGATCTTCCCGGACCGGGGCACGAACCCGTGTCCCCTGCATCGGCAGGTGGACTCTCAACCACTGCGCCACCAGGGAAGCCCTGAATGAGTCTTATTTTTAATTTAATTTGTTTTAAATGTTTATTTTTTAAACACAGTAGGACAAATCTAAGGTTCTGAGCCTGGAATCTCATGGTATGACTCATATATGACTTTGGAGATAAATATGTCCTCTTATGAGCATTACAAGTCTGACAATCTCAACCATCCACTCTCAACTGACAATTCAGAAGAAAAGAAAAAATTAAAATATGGTAACGTCAGTGAATCAAAAAAAAAAGTTCATCAATTTCACTTACAGGTAAGCCCCCATCTACTACAAGTATTTTTACATAGGTCAACTAAGAAGATTGGAAAGTTAATAATGTTAGGTGACATTTACTGAACACTCATCATTAGCACTATGTTAAGCACTTTCCATGAATCATCTCATTTAATTATCTAGTAAGCACTATTATTATCTTTGTTTTATAAGGAAGCTGAGGCTCAAGAGAGGTGGAGAGCCAGTACTGGAACCAGATATACTTATTCATTTATTCATTCATTCATTCAACAAATATTAGTCAACACCTATTGCATGTCAGGCACTGTTCTAAACATTACGGAATAGTAATAAATAAGACAAAGTCTCTACCTTCAGTAATTTATACTCTATGGGAGAAATGGGAAATAAATAAATATAATGTCAACTAGTTATAAGCAAAACAGAATAAGGAAATAAAAGGACATGGATTTGAGATGGGTACTCTTTTAGCTATAACTTTGCTGCATTATTTTCTCAAATATCAAATTAAAAGAGAAGATGAGAAGGGGGAGAAGAGAGAAGAATTACTGATAAAATAGATCCAGCAAAGAAGGTAGTAAAAAATTACAAAAGTAGATTTAAAAATTCTTAGAGTATAGCAGGCTGAAGACACCTAATATGCAGCTTGCCCAGAAAGCAATATTATAATAATATATAAAAATTGATATTCAGAAAGATTACCTTGGAGCCATTAAATACAAAAATTATGTTCAGTGTAACATTTAAGAAACCACCAAAAATAGTCAAATTCTATATATTAAGGGGTAAGCTTCAGTGAACTGATAAATTCATTATTTGGAACAGCACATTCTCAACACTGCAATTAATTTTTATTTTTAAAGTTCACTGACTTCACTTATAGGTTTACCCCTTCTATTAAAATATTTTTATACAGGTCTACCAAAGAAGACTGGAAAGTTCATAAAGTTAGGTAACACTGCTTTCCATAAAATACCTGCAAGGGAAGGGACCTAACATTTTCTGAGTACATACATTACGCTGTACTTTAAAATACCCAATCCCATTTAATCCTCACGACAGCCTTATAAAATTGGCGTTACTCTCATCTCACAGATGGGTAAACAGATTTAGAAAGACTAATTTATCTCAGGTCATACTGGAAGAACTGGGGTTCTAATCCAGGCCTCTTTGACTACAAAAATTCTTACTTGATTTTAACACTAAATTATAATGCCTCATCCTAAGACTGAAGCTAGAATTATATTACACAGATCAACTCACTGTCATTTCTAGTTTGTTAAGAAAATTGTAATTTTTTATATATTATATAATGACATATTTCCAAGAAACTCAAGGAGTTTCTTTAAATGAAAATTATCATGAACCTGAAGATTTAAAAGTAGGAAAGACCGTCTATTGAAAACAAGAATTCATCTCTACTCCTTCCCCAAAATCCCTCTAAAACAGTATGAAGGGATTTTTTAGAAGAGGCACATAAACCCATAAGGTCAAAATGGAAAGGAGACAATAGCTATCAACTTCTGGAAAGTGGAAAACAAACAGACAAGTAGTAACTGATCAAGCATACTCAAGAAAGTGGAAATCTAAGACAGCAAACAGAAGAAAAAACAAGACAGCTTTCAGAGAACCACAGAAAGACTCAGTAATTTGAGAACACCAGATACTTCTGAAGTGGGGATAAAAGTGGGACTAAAAAGATGTAAATTAGTTGAAAATCTGTTTAAGCAGCATTAAGATCCCCAGCTATCCTCCCTTATCCTCAAGGAAGATTTAAAACTTATTCTCTTGAGGGAGAGATTGAATCCAAAGGAATCTGATGATACCAGGCAGAGGCAGGTAGGTGCTATGCTGAAAACAGAGAGGTTAGGTAAAGTCTATATACTGAATGATGAGACTATCCAGCCCACTCCTTGCCTTTACTCCCAAAATACTAGCAGACAGGCTTACTACTGTAGGCAAAAGACTGGAAGATTCTTCTCTGAGGAAACTGTCCAGTCCATGAAAAAGCCCTAAAGAGAATGACAACTGGTGGAGGTAAAGGGGTGGCGGGTGTTCATCAACAAAACAGCCCAGCTAGCTCAACCTACAATGAAAGTTAGCATGTCCCACCCTACACACAGAGCCTTCTGTCAGCTTTTAGTGTCCGTTTCCACAACCAGCATTTAAGGAAACTGAAATGGAAGAGATAAAATGAAAAAATAAAAGAAATTTACAGGTAAGAGAGAAAACATGAAAGAAGAAAACATCAAAAAAAATTATCATGAATATCATCAGAAAAGAGAACATAGTGACTATGAAAGAGCAGGATGCTATTTTAAAAAAAAAGAAAGAAACTTTCAGAAAACCAGACAGAGTTACTAGAAATTTAAAATAGGATAGCAAAAATGAAAAATTCCAGAGAAGTAATGAAGGATAAAGTTAAAAGATAAAGAAAATAATACTTACAGAGCATTTACTATGTGCTAGGCTCTGTTCTACTGGTTTGTATTTATTATCTCATTTATTTACACCCCAAAACCCTATAAAATAGATATATTATTTTCCCTATTTTACAAGAGAAAAACTTAGGTCTAGAGTTTAGTTTTCCCAAAGTCACATAGCTAGTAAGTAGCATAAAATGGGATTCAAATTCAGGAAGTCTAGTTCTAAAATCCAGGCTTTTAACTACTATACTACAGTAGAAAAAGCAAACAAATGGAAATTGGGGGTGAGAAAGACTGAAAAATTAAAGGATGAATCTAGGCATTCAACATCCAGAATAACAGGTGATCCAAAAAGAGAGGACAGAGAAAAATCAAAGAAATAATTCAAGAAATTTCCCAGAATGGAAGGATATGAGTGTTATTCTATGAGTGTTATTCTAGAATAACAGGGGCCACTGAGTATGTAACCCAATGGATAAAATAAAGACCCACACCAAGGAAAATTACCTTGAACTTTCAGAACTCTGACTTCTTCCAAGAGAAAAAGAGGATCTGGAATTAGAATGGCATTACTGGGCTTCTCAAAAGCAATACTGGAAGCCAACAGCCCATGAAGCAATACCTTCAAAATTCTCAAGGAAAATGACTTCTCACCTAGAATACTTACCTAGTTAAACTTATATCAAAACAGTAGGAGGGTAGAATAAAGAAATTTTCAGTCTACCATACAAGATCTTAAAAACTTTACTTTCCATCCCACCCATATACCAAGAAGCTACTGGAAGATATGCTCCAGTAAATCAGTAAATAAACCAAGAAAGAGGAAGATCAGAATGAAAGTGAAGGGAGATCTCGGACACAGAGGTATATAACAAGCCTAGGGTACCATCAGCATCCAGATCAGTGTGGCAAGTAGAGGGCTCTAATAACAAAATTGACAGAATATTGATGATTTGAACATACTGACAGAAGAGTTTAGAAATGAATTAATGATAGCATTTAAGAATTAAAAAGAAGATAACAATTATTCATTTAATCATATCCTTCCTTTCGTCTATGAAACACCTAACTCTGACAACTTCATTACTCTGGCAATATAAGAACTAAGTTCCTAAAGGTAAAGTTATCCAAATACAGGCTGAAAGAATCCTTTATATTTTAATTATTTCCCAAATGGAATCACAATGGTAAAATATAATGAAAGTCTTAGAAGATCTGCTAGCTGTGTCATATTAGGCAAGTCATTTGGCATCTCTGAGCCTCATATACAAAAATATACACAAAAAGTGAAATAATAATACCTAACCCAAAGCTTTATGTGCAGAATTAAAGAAAGAGATGTGAACATTCCCACCATAATGCCAAGCACATAGTAAGCACTCAGTGCATGTTTGTTAAATCTGAATCATATTGACTGAAAGAGATAAAAACAGCAATTGGCAGACAGACTCCCTCCACCACGTACCTTCTGTGTTGTTGTGTTTGTTGTCTGTGTTGATGGCTTGGTGAAGGTTATTTTCACAGGAGACATGTGAGGTGGTAAGGAGTTGGCAATGCTCTGCATGATGTTGCTCATCTTAGGACTGCCACTCACAGGTACAGTGATCGTCTTTGAGACCGGAACAACAGCCTTTGGAACTTCCTTTAGGACAACGGGGGAGGAGCTAGAAGAGTTTGTTCGCCTTCGTTTTCTGGGTTTTTCATCTTCATCTGAACAGCTAACACCTGTAAGGCAGTGACAATATTGCTACATTTATAGCAATATAACCTTGTATTTTATACTTTATTTTTAAATCATTGCATCATCAGTCATCCTTGACCTCTCCCTTTGCCTCATGCCCAATCAGACAGTAAGTTCTATCAATCCTCCCTCAGGGAAGCTGTCTCTGAATGCCTTCCCTTTTTTCTTTAACCCTATGGCCATGTCAGGCCTTCTTATCTTCTGCCTGTATTTTAGCGACAACCTCCTAAAAGGTGTACGTGCTTCTAATCTCTCCACTTCCATTCTACCCTTCATCCTACTACCAGCTATAAAAATCTCACACATCTAATAAAGCCAATGCCCTGCCTCAAATCCTTTAGTAGTTTTTATCTCCCTACAAGATGAGGCACAAAAATCATTTCTTTATCATTCAAGGTCCCATATCTTTCTAAGAACACAATACCCTATTCCACCCACCTTATCCTGGCACACTAAACTGCTCACCATTCCCCAAAGCCACCTTATCACATATTCTATCCATCTGGAGTCTCTATATACTACTGTTCTTTGGGGAACACCACATACATTCAATGACCTCTTCATCATCCAGCAATCATGATCCTGCAAGCCATCTCCTCGGTGAAGCTTTCCCTTACTCCTCTAAGCAAAGCGAATTCATGTCTCCTCTGAGCTTATAAAGCACTTTGTACATTCTCTTCTGTATCACTTACCCCATGGTAATGTGGCTGTCAGTCTGCACATCTCCTGTTATTAAGGGGCTCCCAAAGGACAACGACTAAGTCTTATCGGTTTGTTTCCCTGGTATAGTGTCTTGCACATATGAAGTTAGGTGAATGTATAATTATATCTCAAACTAATGTTGCCTGTGTGACTTCTGAGAATGAAACAATAAACTTCCTGTTACTTCAAACTATATATTGTGTGAAATGGTTTCTTCATGTTTGGAATTCACTTTCAACATTTAAAAAAACAATTAAAAAATAGACCTCTATGGTTATTTTAAAAGATCATCTTGGCTAAATCCACAGAAATCTGATATAAACTTAATATTCCCAGATTCTTAGTTTTTTCTTAATGCACTAAAGCCTCAACTGTTTTTGTACTTTTTTAAAAAATCAAGTGAGAAACATAAAATCTTGCAATATACATAGGAAATCTCTATAAAGCAGACATTTAAAAAATGACTCATGGAATTGGTAATAAAACATAACTCCTTATACTCTCAATTTTTAAACCCTAAGCAAGACTGAAAATGACCTAAAATCATTTGTCTAAAACAGCTAAGTCCATCTCTAAAAGCTACAAAGAAATCAAGTTTATAACTATACTGAGAAAAATGAAAGTCAAATATTAATGATCTCCAGTTGATACCAAAAGCAAATCAATACTGACATAACAGACATTAAAAAAAAAAATGAACTGGACATTAAACTGCTTCACAGCGTAGAATCAAAGGGGTTAAAAATTGCAAATAAATTTCAAAAAATTACAGTCAACTAGAAATATGAAAGGACTCTCTAGAATGCTTCACTGAATTTAACAGTTGAATGATATGGTACATAAATAATTTTTTAAAACACTACAAAGATTACATTATAGGAGTAAACACTACATAAATGACATAAGCACATTCCTTTAGTTTCTATTCACATTTCTATTCCATGAAAACCAAAACAAGTGAATCTTAGAGTATAGCACTGTTCAAGGCAGATTCCCCACAGAAAACAAAAAAGAAGTAATTTCTCAACCCCCAGAACTGATTAAAAAGCAATATATACCTAGTTACATGTAAAGAAAGGAATTCTTTACAACCTTCAAAAACTAACCACTGCTAATAGCCAGTGGACCAATGAATTAATCAGGAAGGCAGATCTAATCAGAGCCTATGCTGCAGCTTTTAGTCAAGATGGCCCTGATAACACCGAGAGTATCACTTACTTTTGACATAAACAGTACTTCCACTTGGCAAGACAACTACATTGGAGGCAGGACTGGCAGGTCTTGGAGACTTAACCGTTGCTATGCTGCCACTTGGAACAGGGGTAGAGGTTGGGGTTGACGTGGTACTTGTGTAGGAATAGCAAACCACTACTGAAGGAACGATAAAAAAGTCTGCTGTTAACTTTCACCAAAACTGTCCATGCATACAGTAAAATTATTTTTTTTCTGCAGGCCAATTTTAACACTTTTATATAATCAGAAGTTAGAGGCCAGTACTAGGTTAAAACGTATTAATAAGCTTTCCTGAAAATCATCACTTAACTAGGTTTCCCCCAAGTATTTCGCAGCTGTCTACAGGTGACACTGACAATGGAGAAGAGGACAGTTACAAAGAGACCAAGTTTAAAACTGAGAAAAATGAAAATCATTTTTCCTTCATGGCAGGAGTTGGACAAAAAGCATATACTTGTATTCTTTTTTAATACTAATAGCAGCATCAGTGATGGAGTGATGGATAATTTTTCCCTAACCATAGCAATTTCCAACTTGGCTCCTGGAGAGAAACAAGGTAAGTTTCTTTTATCATAAACAACTCACTAGTCACTTGCCATCTAAGCAGTGCAATAATAACTAAAGTAATGACAACATCATATTTCAATTTATTGAATAACAACAAGCAGAAGTAGCTCATAGGCACTATTTACTGAGTACCATACATTATGCTAAATCCTTTCCATATATTATCACTAATTCTCACAACACTACATCCTCATTTTAAAGATGAGGAACCCAAGGCTCACAGAAGCTACAAAGACTTGCTGGAGGTCACAAAGCAAAGAAATGGCAAACTAGGATTCAAACATAGATTAGACTATTGAAAATTCTATATTCTTTCCAGTGAACCAGAGAGGTGGTAAACAGAAAAGACAAAAGTCGGAAGAGAAGAAAGATAGCTCTCCTGCAACAAAGAAAACAGGAACTCAGTGGAGGCCAAGTTTGCACACTGATAACTGTCTCTCCCTAAATATAGCTTCCTTCCGTGTAAAACAGAGTCTGGCACGTATGAAAGGAATGTCTCTTCTGCTCCACAACCCATTGCTAGTCAAGAAAAGACAATTCTGCAAAGTAATCTGACAACTGCATTATTTTCAGGGTCATTTTCATGTAACACCAAACTAAGCTACCGAAGTCAACCCAAACATGCGCTCTCAAATTTAATATTACTCTTGGTGACCTCAGGAGACTCCAAGGATTTTTAAAGCATGTATCAATTATTAGATTAAATAACAATAAGAAAGCCATTCCCATCGGCCACGTAACCCCTAACAGATTCAGCACATTGACTGGAACAGAGAAGCAGCATATACCACTGATTCCAGAAGACAAAAACAGAGCTTTATTTTCTAAAGAATCAGTTCAGCATCTTTCTTCAGCAGATAAATGACTTCTATCATCTTATTAATTTTCCATGTCACCTGTTAAGGCCTCTTATCCACTTCTAACAAGACACGCTCATATGAAAAAATTCATTCCAAGAAGGCTTTTTGCAATTTTGTGATTAATATAATTCACACTTTGAACAAAAGGGATATTTAATTTTGGCTGAGACTAAAAACTTGGCAGTTTCTCGTTTCAGAACAAGTGTTGCTCATTATGTTTCACAACTTTTAAACACTGGACAAAAACAGATGAAAAATAAGACAACTTTTCTTGAAGAATCTGAGAAAAGTCATTTCTACACACAGAACTATTTCTCTACTCACCTTCCTTGCTTCCTGTTTCTGCAGGCACTGGAAGAGATGCATTGTGCTGGATAGCTGCATTGGCAACAGCATTAGCTGTTATAGTGAAGGCAGTTTGGGGAACCAGCCGAGGCATCAGGGGTACCAATCGACGACCTTCAATGGACCATTCTGAAGAGCTATTAGGTCCAGACATACTAAACAAAAAAGAAAACACTGCTACAAGAGTTCTCAATTGCTAAAAATGAAGCAAATATATACACTCAAATATAACTTTTTAAATTAGAAAAAGTGCCCTGAGTGAACAGGAGAGGCTTTATTTTAAGCAAGCAAGATCAAAATTATGAATAATAATCAGAATTCAAGGAATTTCACACACACTTAGATTTTTACACATTTTATTCCATAATCTGAATCTTATAATGAACATAATTGAAACTATGAAAAACTGTCCCATGCCTTTTAAATAAATATCAACATTATTTTCATTAGTTTAAATCTGGTATTGCTAATGAAAACTAGTATTTCTACTAACTTTTAGAACTTAATGTTATAATTAAGCTAAAAAGGTAAAAAGTACTCATTATTTCAAAAATCAGATTTTCCTGAATAATTAAGGATGGAATTCATTGAACTCTTGTAAAATTATCCTAACTGCCTGCATGGCCAGAGGTTCTAAGGCTTTCAAACAAGGGAAACTGAGGCAGTAAACGAGGGAGACTAGGTACTGGGGGATAGAAGGGAGCTGTATATATCACTGCATGTGTCACTGACAGTGTGTTATATTACTATCCTTCCTGTTAAAAAAAGTATACTAGATGTGAGGACACTGCAAGAAACCTGCCACTACTTTAATTTTACTTATTTATACCATTCTTCACTCTAAGGAATGTTTGAGGCAATTGAACTCTACCCCTAAGCAGACATTATTATCAGTTTTATTCAATTTCTTGAGCAAATTTTATCCTAGGAATCCAAACAGAGGTTGAAATATGAAAAGACAGTTGTTCACTTCCCTTGGCTTGTCTCCACAAAAGGTAGTGGTATCATTTTTCCTGACTAATGATTAGTGTCGAGGTTTAAAATTCACCCAGAATCAATCAATCAATCAACCTCTTCACTAAGTCAGAAGTATTTCTGCATCTTTTTCAAAACCAAAGATTCTACAACCCAACCTAGAGTTTAAGATTCTGTAGGTCCACTGATTCTTCAAATTTAGATAGAGTACACAAAAGCCCTTGTTAGTGGATAGTGGAATAATGATGATGATGGTAATGATGAAAATTAACATCAATTAGCACTTAGTATATGTGGGGCATTGTTCTAAACATTTTACATGTATTAACTCATACAATTCTTTCAATCTTATGAAATTGGTAATATTATTATCTCCATTTTTAAGATGGGAAAACTGAATTACCAAGAGGTTAAATAACTTGCTTATGGTCACACAGCTACTAAATGTCTCCTTCAACAAGCATACATCATGCTACTGAAAACAACTGCCACATCACAAGTGGAAGGTATAAAAATTTTCAGATGTGTTTTGTCTAACTTTTGCCTTTGAATTATACTAAGTGGGCACTGCTGTCTAATCACTAGTAACTTTCACTGAATGGAACAAATAAATTACTTTACAACTTGAGAAGAATTTACACTCAGTCAAGAAAGGAATTTCTAGGAGTTGATGAATTCAATAGAGTTACAGTGGGAAATCTGCAAATTCCTTCATGGTATAACATAGTCCTACCTAAGACATGGGAAAGAGGGATTCTTACCCCAATAACCCTCACAAATTTGTTATCACATAATCTCCAATTGATGCTAGTTCTGAAACAAAATTCGTACAAACAAGAAAGAGAGACAGAAACAGACCTATTGCTAATTGTCAAAGGAAAAAATTCTAAAAGCTATTCAGCATTTTCTTGGCTTACTCCTAGTTTGCTATCATTTTATTAGAATATCACTACTAAATTTGCTTGGTGAGAGTTTACCATACAAATAAAGTGATGTCTACACTTACCTGGTACATTGTTAAATGGTGGCAGAAATTATGGAAGATTAATAATTTAAAATACATGAATATATATGCTATTGAAAGGACAGAATTTGCAGTGCAAAAGATACAACTGCAACTTTTAGAAAGATCTATAAATCTTCCAAATTTCTACTCAGGCAAACATATTCAAACTTTTTTTAAGTGAATGAAAAATTAAACATCATGTTAGAATTAGATCAAAATTCCTATTTTGCTTACTAATGAGGGTGTATATATGCATTAGTTGCACAAATCATCTAGATAGAATTTTACAGGTTTCTGTAAACATCTTATTCCAGGGCTTTCCTGAGATTCCTAAGTTTCAAAGAACTCCTCTCTATTTATACTAAATATAGCAAGGGAGGGTGGAAACCTGGCTCCAGCCCCTTTTCTGAGAAGTCTAACAAGATACTAGTGGAACTACCTTGGCCCTCTCATCCTTTGGTATGCAGCGCACCAGCATGAAATCCTCATCCTCACATAGAAACTTAAACAGCATCCCATGAATGTCTGGCTGATGGAAAAGGAGTTAAGAGAATAGTAATTCTGGATAGCCACTTTATTTAGATACAATGCTGGCAAGAGTGGCCCAATTAAAAACTGTGAAGCCCCTTGACATTCCAGGCTTTAATACTATAATATTCTGACATGTTTCAAAACTGAATTAGAGTATCAAACTTAATAAATGGTCTCATGCCAAATAATAAACACGTGTTATGGTTCAAGCAAGGCTTTTCTTTGATCCCAGACACTCCACTCCTTTTGTTTCCATCTCCTTTGTGCTCAACCTTCTTGGCTTTCTCTTTACCTTTCAACCACATTCCTTCTGGCCTAAGCTGCTGTTTTGAGTGGGGGAGGGAAGGGAGAGGAGAAAGGGAATGCAGTCAGTTCAGATGCATTCCTCCTTGGCTCAAGTTACTTTTTTCAGGCTCAGAGTTTGAAGCCCTCCTATAGATAATCTTTAGAACTAGGTTCTGTTACTACTTCTGAGGGAAAGAGGGCAGAGGAGATGGACAGAATGAGGGATCTATGTCTTCCTCACCATTCCCCACTCATTGACCCTTGGGCTCAACAAGTAAATACGACGTCTGGTCGAACTAAAACCACAATATAAAATATTAAAACAGGAGTATAGAAAGACCTAAGTAGCTTAAAATTATACACTGAAGTAAACGGTTTTCAAAAAATTAAATTTATGTGTTAAAGAAATCAGAAAGGAGAGAAAAAAAGAGGAAACAGGTAGATAGAAGCCAACTCTCAATTATCCATGCTAACAGAGAGAGGAGGGAAAGGGAGAGGTCAAACAGATCAAAGAAACTAACATATTATCCAAAAATACTTTGGCAAATACTTGTAAGTTCTTCCATCAAACTTCTCCCAGGACAACTAACAAGTAGTAAAATGAGTAATTAAAATTTTCACCTCCTCTCCCTTCCCACCCTCTGACTAGAGGTACTTTCAAGCAGCAAAATAGCTAAAGGGTGGGCAGTATTAGGAAGGAAGGGGAGGAGGGGAAGAGAAGTAAAAGCAAGGGGCACAGTTAATTCATAAATGGAATATGTGCCCCTGAATAATTGAGAGCTTCAATTTTGAAATAAATACAAGAAAAAGCCTGAAATAATAATAACCTATTTGCATACCTGTAACTTGGTCTTTCACCCAAATATAAGGATAAATTCATTCTTTAAAGGGGAAAAAAGGAAAAGGAGACTAAATAAGTGTTATCTTTAAGTATGAAACTGATGCATCAACTTACAACTAACTGCCCCACAATACTGTTCCAATGCTTTTAAGGTACTAATTTTGTCTCTAAGTGCCTCTGAATGCAAACTATTATCTACTTCTTTATTACCTAGCACATAAGTTTCCTATTACAAGTTCTCAAATTAGAATCTAGGCTCAGTTACTATTTTTAGAGTATCCCAATTTAAAAGTTTAGAGCATTTAAAGAAGGAACACAATATGTGAATGTTTTAGCCATGTTGGCCTAACAAGTAAATACTTAATGATGCTAGAGGAAAATTTTCAAATTTCTACAGTGCATACATACCAACCACTGAAAAATCTCCAAATTCAAACAGCTTAACCTTCAAACTACACAGTTAAAAAGGTAGCACCCCATTTTATCAGTCAAGTAAAATCAGTAACATTAAAGCACCACATGAAGCTAATGGATCTTCAGGGTCAATACGATACTGCCAATTGGGTTAAAAGCATTATTTATTACATTATGGAAATGTACTGAATTTTTTCCTTTAGTTTTATTTCACATTAAAACATAAAAATAAAAAACAGATGAATATTCTATAACATACCTTATTTTATAAAATGTTCCTACCATCTTGCATTAACATTTAAAGGATAATTTCTGTTCTTTTCTGTTTTTCAGGAGGCACTGTCTCCATACATACTGTTAATGCTCAGTCTGTGTCTTCCACCACCCTCCACCCCATCTATCAAATAGTTATAATGATCTGAAAACAGTTTGATAAGAATCCTTTACAATTTTATTTTTTTGGCTTTTCAAAGTAAATTAAGGTATACTGTAGTCATATTTCTTAAAAGCAGAACATATATTTTACAATCTTTTTGCTGAATCTCAAAATACATGAAATATTAGTCAGTTAAAAAATTTATAATGCCTATTTATAAAGCAATATACATATCAAATACTATTACAAAGTAACTCTAAGGGGCTGTCAAATTTGGGGAGCACACTACTTTCTTCTTGAACTTTGCTTCGAGTAAAGGAATCATCTGCTAAACTGTGGAGGCCTTTAGTTATACAGAGATTACACTGCAACAGGATTTGACCTGAGTACTTAAAGCTTGCCTAACCAAATGCAAAAACATAACCAATTGAATAAATAGTTAACACAGCTATGGTCAGGATCCCTGAGTACAGAGATATTACTATCAAGATAAAAGACTCAGGAATCTGCTACACAATAGGAAGACTTTCAAAACTACGGTATACTACGTCATGAAAAATCAGGGGTGGTATGACTAATGGCTTACTTATGTGCAATTGTTGTTAACCGTTCATCGTTTACTGCTCTCCGAACTTCAGCACGGTGGCGCTCTGTTGAGATGCTATGAAAAAAAATAGCCATTATAGAACTCTGCCAAGCAGGCAGCTCTTTTCTATACTTTTATTAATGTTTAAGTCAACATTTTGCTTGTGGGGGGGGCAAAATTGATTTGTAAAAAGATATAGATAGGGGCCTAATATATATCTTCAAATGCTTTAATTAAAGTCATAGAAAAGGATTCAGAATGATTCTGTGTAATTGCAGAGAGAATTAGTTACAAATTAGAAATCACAGGAAGACAAATTCAGCTTGATATCAAGTCATTACATCCAAAACTCAGAAATATCAGACCATGTTCAAGATTAGCAGAGGTTCCTGTTATCTAAATGTAAAAAGCCACTGAATGACCCCTAACATGGTTACTGAGAAGAGGATTTTGGCACTTGGAAGAAAGTCTTCTAAAGTCCTTTCTAAAGCTTAAGAGTCTATAATTTTATGTTTAGTGAATATAATAAAGAAATGAAAGTGGCAAGATAATGTTTCCTGTAGATATATGCTATGAAACTTGACACTAGGATATTACTCCTTTATTACTCAACACTTGAGCTGTGTGTCTTCTACATTGTATCATGTTACCACTATAGTAAAAATGTACTTATGTTGATCCTGATTAAATACATGTAAAGTTAAATCTAAACAACTGAAAAAAGGCTATACCCATTCCATTCATAAATACTCAATAAAATGAATAGCACCCTTAAAAGTGTAATCTTTATTGCTAAGTTAAATCTATATCACGGACTAAAATATTTAAGGGGCTGGAAAGCAGAAATTTACGAGGCAATGTAAACAACAAACAAAAAATATAAATTGTTAAGTATGGAGGCAATAAGACTGATGATTTGGCTTAATAACATCCCTATTTTAATGTTAATTAAATGCAGGAAAAAAATCTCTTCCCTATTTTCACTTAAAAAAAGAATAGGACAAAATGGTCTTAAATGTAGAAAGGAAACTTCAGTTAAAACAGAACTGAATTTACTGATGTAAGATGTTAAGAATGGATCAAGGCAAAGTATCAAAGAATCCCTTTCACCAGAATTTTTTTAATGAATTTTTTTAACTCTAGTGGGAAGCTGAAGGGATAAACTATCCCTAAGGCTATGACTATTAATCACCACCCATTTCTATAAATTAAGACAACAACTTCCTAGTGTCTCCTTCTACCCCCTAACAAATGCCACTGGGCCACTCTAGATCTTCCTATCCAGTCGCTGCCAGCTCTTCTTTCCTTCACCCAGGTCAAAAATACCTCCCTTTTCCAAGCGGCCCAAACCTAAGATAACCTGCCTTAAACCTTTTCTGATTAGATTACATAATAAATGGTAAATTACAAAATTTTCTGTAACAAAGCACACAACTGGGATGGGATCTCTAAAGACCAACAACTTGACACCTCTGTCTTCACCTTAAGAGTGAAAAGTATTGAAACACCTCAAAATGAAATTTCTAGACTCATCTCTCACAAACTTTTATGATAATTTACCTAAGAACTTTTGAGAGTTCTCCAAGAAGATCTTTCTTTTCCTTGGTGAGATCTCCCTGTGCCCGAAGTGCACTGATAACTCCAGCATATGCCTCCAATTCTAGAAGAAGAAAATTATTTTATCAAGATAGGCCATCAATATTTAAGTACTATGGCTACATAGAGTGAAACTTCAGGGCAGGAAACCTAAAAATCAATATGCAAATATTTCATTAATGTCCTCTCAAAAATTTTATCTAAAACCATAGGTTAAAATGTGGCTTTTATAATCTTATTTTCTTTTTTACTGCCTCACAGAAGTCATGTATATAAAAAGTTTAGGTAGAAAAATCTAATGGTAAATATTTCGTCTTATGCATCATCCTGAAGAACATTCAACTCAGATGCTACCAACACCTGGGAACAGGTTCCAAGTGATATAATAAGGCTGATGAGAGAAGTTTTTAGCATTATTGATAGGTACCTTTACTGGCCAAACTTTGAAATAATTCCTTAGGCTTGCCTAAGAATTTGACCTATATTCTATCTGTGAATAGTGTGCAAGTGAAAAACTACTGGATCAAGAGTCAAATGACCAGATTCTGGCTCCAGCACTGACACTAGTTGTGTGACTTTGGACAAGTCCTTTCTCATCTCTGATCCTCAGTTTCTTTATCTAGAAGACACTTTGAAGGTACCTTCCATTTCTATGATCCTCTGCATCTATAAAAACCACCAGCAAAATGACTAAGGCAGATTAGCACACATGAATTGCTCTTACAGCAATCAGGACATAATACACTGAACCCTAATGCCAGACAGTTTCATTTCACTAACTTTCCACAGCAACAACTGTTATTTAATGAAACTGTCAGTCCCTAGTAGTGGTTAAAATATAAAACCAAAAAGCCCTCAATGGCTCCCAATGAACCATGCCTGCCTCTCAGTGTACTTCCTCGTGTACCACCTTCCAATAGTCCCTCCCACACTGACTCTGGGCTTGGCATGTGACTTGATTTGGCCAATGGAACATCAGCATACATGAGGCAAATAGCAACCGTGGACACAGGACCTTGCTCTCTTGTAAGCTTGAGATCACCAAGCTATGAAGAAGCCCAGGATGAAAGGTCACATGGAGAGAGAGGCCCAGCCACCTCAGCTGAGCCCAATTAACCAGCTAAGCTACCAGCTGAATAGAGCCACATGAGAGAGCTCAGGCAAGACAAGTAACCCATAGAATCATGAGAAATAATAAAATAGTTGTTTCAAACCATTAACACTATGAGACAAGTATACCTGAGCAAAACAAAATGATGGGAAATAAGTGTCCAGACTACAGTTATCTTCTTACTCAATTCAAGTTGCTACCGTATTTGCCAACGCCTTACATACAACAGATACTGAATATTAGCCAAATAATTAAGGCATGCATACCTGCATCCAAGGTACTACACCAACAATAAAACAGCAGCCTCATTCAGTTCATATTATTCACAGTTCTATCAAAAGAAAAGACTTTATATAGAAGAGTGAGCTTAAATAGAAATGTCTGGTCCAACTGAATTATCCCATGTGTAAACATCCTGCATGTTCAATCTAGGCTGGATATTACGTAGATGGTTCATGTGGTCTCTCTGGAAGGCCAAACTCTGCTTCTCTGGAGTAGTGAAGGAAATACTTTGTTCCAGGAAACACATATTTCAGCTTTTATTAGGACCTAAAGTAGAGTTCAGAAAGACACTGGGGATAACTAAGAAACCACTATATCTAAATGTTTATGCCCCATTTATGGAATATTTTATTCAACAAATCAGTATTGAGTCCTATTATATATACCAGATAGTATGCTAAATCCTGCCCTTAAGAAGTTAACTCTAGAATAAAGCTACAGTGAAACAAGTCATCAGACAATTCTAATACAGTGGTAAAGGCACAGAAGAAAAACACATCGTCTAGTCTGGAAGCATAAGCTTTAATCAGAAAGAGAACTGTGCTCTAGGCAGGCAGTGGGGGAAATGCAAATGTGCAAAAGGAACAGAGGGAGTAAAAGAGCATATAATGTTTCACAGAGACATTAAACTTCCAGTAATAGTGACTATTTTGAGAGTTTTACACTAGGGAAAGTAAAAATATGTCCATACTTGGTTAGTTGCTAATTCAAACCAAACTACTAATTGAACACTACTACTACGAGGTACCATGGAGAATCTTTATATGAACAAAACAAAGTCCTTATCCTCAAGGTGATTAAAATCCAACAAGGATAAAAATGGAAAAACTGTTTGGGGCCAGACTAAGAAAAGCCACCATTTCCAGTCTAAAAAGTTTTTGATAGAACTCAGTGACTGATTAAATGTGGAAGGAATGGCAGAAGGAAAAGAATCAGGTTTTTCAGTTTCCAAGATATTTAGTAGAATGGCAATACCATAAAAAGAAATGGAGAGGTCAGAGAGAGGAAGTGGTTTGAGGAAAATCTTCACTTTTGGCCTGTGGAATTTATGATGATCAAAATTTCACTATTTCACAATATTTCAAAAAAAGTGAAATTAACTAAAGAAAGACAAAGATTCTTGACATCTCAAGTCTCATTCCAAGTCCAACTAAAAAGTCATGCACAAAAGAGGTGGCAACCTCACACAAAACTGTAACTCAGAACACAGTTCTCATAGCTACACAATCCAATGCATACCTCCTCCCTTCATTCAATGAGAAACTCACTCATTGTAAAGAACTTTTACTAGCTTCCCAACCTCATTCACATTTGTGGATTTCATTTGATGAGAATCCTAAGATTCTGACAAATATCAAACTCAGTTGAATTTCTGGTATTATTTTTGGTACCATTCTATTACAGTGTTAACTCTAATGACGCATAAGTATAACAAAATAACACACGAAAAAACACAGAAAACAAAAGATTTGCCAAACTATTTTTATAAAGCCCTCAACCCGTTCCATTTAAAAAAACCAGCCATTCAATTATACTACAGTTCATAAAGCCTCATGTAAGAGTTACAGTTCAGGAGTGGTCATAAAAAAATAGGGCAGGGGAGAGGCAGGATAGAAGGAAGGAAGCATTTATCTATTACTGGTATGTTCAGTGTGTCATAAAGAAATTCTCTATCCCAATTTCTCTACACTTAAGTAAAATGTAATGTTTAGCATCTGATGTTAAAATAATTTATAACATTTTTAAAAAGAATTGTTTTAAAATGAATTCTTTTTTTTTTTTTTTTTTTGCGGTACGCGGGCCTCTCACCGTTGTGGCCTCTCCCGTTGCGGAGCACAGGCTCCGGACGCACAGGCTCAGCGGCCATGGCTCACGGGCCCAGCCGCTCCACGGCATGTGGGATCTTCCCGGACCGGGGCACAAACCCATGTCCCCTGCATCGGCAGGAGGACTCTCAACCACTGCACCGCCAGGGAAGCCCCTTAAAGCTAATTCTTAAAATATTTTAAGCTAATTTTTAAATGCAGTACCTTCTCTAAACTTCGGACCTAGAGCTAATGTTTGAAAGCTATTCAAAGGTTTCACTGTTATGATAATGAGCCAACGGGTGGGGAGGAAGTCTTTCCGCAAATCACTCTCAAGGCTCACCTCCCAAAAGATGATGATGTTACCCTCTAGGAAGGCTGTTTTCTTTTGTATAGAAGCAGCTCTTCAGCAATATTACCCACACAACTCTGACTAAAATTAAGGATAAATTTAGACTTAAAGGTTACAATTTTTATATTCAAACATAATCTCCTGATTCAAGGTCCCAAAAGCCCAGAAACTCTAATGCAATCAACTTCAGTTGTGATCTGCAATTATTTCAGCTATGAAATAAATAAAAATCCAACTTTATAACTGGTAGCTAGCAAGTTAGAGCAATTGCATATAAGTGTGTAGAAAATCACCCTCGAATTACTAAAAGTTTGGATATAAGGTTAAAAAAAAAAAAGAATAATTGACCCCCAAAAAAAACAACCCACCCCAAAACAAAACAAAAAACCTCTCTAGAGGTGCCAAAATACAATGCTAAGAAGTAGTTTAAAATATAGAAATCCTCATAGTGGCCTAAGGGGAAATAAAAGGGCAAAGGTTATTAGCAGGCAGGGCCATATTTGCTATGATTCAGATTTATGCATAGGAATTCCCAACAAAGATTTCCTTTGAAGAAAAGATTCACCTGCAAATAAATAAATGTCTGAAAGCAACTGCTTTAAAACGCTATATACTCATATGTCAGGCACTGTGATAGGCCCTTTTTATATACACTTAATCCACTTAAACTTATGAGGCAGATATTATTGTCCTTCATTTACAAAAGTGTCAATAAATTTAGGGAGATTAAACAACTTGTCCTTGGATCATGTCGGTCATTAGTAACAGGACCAAGACCCCAGGTCTATCTGAATTCAAGGTCCACACTTTCCCTTTCAAAGTCAGAGATATCTAAATAATTTCTATCCACTGCCAAAACATCTAATATTCTTTTTCAAATTACTTTTTCATTTACTGAGTCCCTACTATGTGCTGGCCTGAGACTACAGTGGTAAATAAGACAAAAAGGTTCCTTCTTGGACCTTACAGTCTAAGGCTGCATTTCTCAACCAAGGATACTCATGTAAACCACAGAATAAAGAAAATGATTTGAATAACTCTTTTCTTCTCAATTTTCCCAAGGATAATACATACCATTCTAGATGCATGAAAAAAGTTAGTTCATTACATACAATGGATAACTTAGTATTAGGGCTTAATTCTCTCCCTAAATGCTAGTTGAGAAAGGCTGCTCTAAAGGAAAAGAAGCACTAAATAATTCATTACAGGCGTAAATGGTGTTTTATTACTGAAAGTAAAATATAATTTGTTAAAGTCAGCATAGCTTACATTGACTTAGAATTCAGAAACAGTATGTAATTCACACATACATTCATGAAGGTTAAAAGTATGTTAACATGAGACTGGAATCCTATTCCCTGGGTTGAAATTCTGACCCCATGACTTACTATCAGCATTACTTCGGGTTCTAAGCTTCAGGTCTGTCATCTGTAAAACGGGGACAAAAGAAGAAACATACCTATCTTTTTGGTTTGAATGAGGATTAAATGAGGTGCTGAATGTAAAGGACTCAGAATAGCCCAGTAGCCCTGAAGAACTTTTAGCTGCTATTATTATTAATATGATTCATGCATCTACTGTGTACAAAGCACTATACAAAGCAGTAGAGAAATAACAGAGTAAGACAAGAACTATACCTCTAAAGAATTTCTAACCATCATGAAATAGGATATCCATGCAAACAGCCATGACCCAAACAGAAAGGGAAAAGGATCACAGGGAGGCATGAAACATCAAAAATGAAAATCATACCCAATTTTCGAAGAATCCTTTTGCATTCATCCCTGCTGAGATCCAAAAGCGTTGGCCACACAACAGGCATTGTTGCTTCTTTTTGGTAGCCCCAAAGAGCTTGTCTTCCCTACCAAAACAAAAACCAAAAACTCAAATTACAAAAGTACATTCAAAAGCCCACTCACGTGGAGATCCACACGCTAAGAAGCAAAACCAGTAAGAATATCTCACAATCCTATTTCATCTCCATGCTTTCCAACTTCTGACAAATGAAGAATTTAACCATATGCGAGCTTACTATTCCAGCCTATCATAGTGGAAAGAGCATAGGCGTTGGACACATATAGGTTCTAATTCAATCTTTCAACTTACTGGCTGTGTGATCCTGGGTAGATTGGCCTATCTGAACATAAACTTTACACATCTGTGAAACAGAGATTTTATGAATCAGTTTGTTATGAGGATTAAATAACAGTGTATGTGAAGTTCTTATCCTAGTGGCTGACACATTATTTCATAAATAGATGCCACTACCTGTGTAACCTTGGGCAAGTCACTTGACTTCTGCCGGCTTTCTCATTATGAGCTACATGAAATAAAATACGTAAAGTTCCTAGGACGTTAAGTGGGTTAATGGAACTTAATATAGTACTTTCTCCTCGAGTCTTAACAATGAAACATGAATTTACACCCAGCAGTCCTCAAAAAAACATTTACCAAAAGTTTAGATGTCAGGAACTTGGTACTGGGAATTCCCTGGTCTAGAGAAAAAGACAACAGCGCTGGGCCCTTGCACTATACCTGCTTAGCACACAGCAGATCCGCTGTAAATATCTGTTAAATAAACAGATGAATGACTGAGAAGAGCAAGTAATATGAATGAATGAATGAACGAGCGAGTGAACGTATGAATAAGCGAGCTCAGTGTCTCGTCTAGGAGTCAGGCATCGACCCGTAATAACTGCTATCTCCCGTTCCAAGAGCTGGGACTGCTAAGTCCAACTCCACGCCTGAAGTTGAGCCCCCTCCCCCTACTTCCCATAGTCCTCTCATCTAAGAACCAACCCAGAGCAAGGAGAACTGGAGTGCGCGCCCCAGCCGGCAGAATGACATAAAGAAAAGGGGTGGGGAGGAAGAAGGGGCAGAGCCAAAGGAATCCGCTCCCTCCACAAGCCAGTCCCCGCCTCCCGACAGGATCTTGGAGGCGGCCGGCGGCAGCCGGAATCAAGCACCACGTCACAGCATCCCGACGCGTCCCCGCCGGCGGACCCCATTGCGGGGCCGCATCGCACTGGAAACCTGGGCAGAGGTTGCCGGAGCCCGCTCCGAGAACCGGAATCCTGTCTAATCCTTCCCCCACTCAAGTGTCAAGGAGGCAAGCCCGCCCCGCCCCCTCCCCAAACACGCACTCTCTCGCAGCACCACAACAAGAGCAGCCCGCCCACCCTCCTCACCGGTGCCGCTCAGCGCTCACCCCAATGTCAAGCTCACGACCCAAGCCCTCTCAAGAACAGTAGCCGGAGTCAGGGGCTCCGGCAGGCATCAGCGATTCTCTCCCTCCTCAGCGGAGAGGACAACGGAGAGAAAGAGTAGACGCTCGGTCAGCCAGGCAGACGACCGAGACTCACTGGGAGGCCCCCAGAGCTGGACCCCAGCAATCTCAGTACCAGGCCTGCCAGAGTCCCCCTCAGCCCACCTCGGGAGCCCCACGATCCCGTTAGGAGACAACGGAGGATGGGGTTGGGCGCCCCAAGCCGGGCTCCGAATGCTTGGCCCGGCGCTCTTCCAGACTGGCTATCCTGCCAGTTCTTCCCAGCACCCTGTCTAAGAATCACCCACCTGCCCGGCCTTTCTGGGCTCATCTAAAAGGCTCCTCCGCCAAGACTAGGGGACACCAGGAATTGGGTTTGTTTGCTGTGCCTCAGAAGGGGCAAGATGGCGACAGGTATCAAGGCGCAGGCGCAGCCGCGCGCTGCCAGTCGGGAGGTGTAGTTCGCCTTTCCCGCCTTTCGGAGAACGGACACCAGAAGGCCTCCATTCTTCTGTCCCTCTTTTCCTGCACGTTTTGAAAGGAAAGGAGAGACATCGCGAGGGGTGCTGGGAGTTGTGGTCCGAACCCAAACTCCCTCCTCTTTCGCTCTTGGTGTGCACGCGCAAGGAAGGCTGGGATTGTAGTTTCCTTGGCTTGTCCTCCACACCTTCCTCTCCGGCTTCGCGCGCCTCGCCTCCGCCTGCAGCCTCCCAGCCAATGGGCTGCGCTCTCCGCTACGTGCGGCGTCACACGTAGTGGTCAAGATGGCGTTGGTAGCTGGAGCTGAAGGTTCCCCGCGACCTTTATTCTGCGGGGCGGGGTGAGGGACGGTGGGAAAGCACGTTAGTCGCTGAAGCGCCGTTGAGGATTAGGATCGGATTCCTCAAGAGTCTTGGGAGCAATTGTCAGCGGCCTCCAGCCCCGTCAGACGCAGCTCGAGGAGAGAGAATACACGCTACGACACCTGAGACAGTGGACGTCGCAGTTGCGCGTACCCGATCTGGGGGTTGCGGAGTTGCAAGTAGAGAAGAGGAACCCGAGCGTTCTCGACTTTGGGTTTCTCCGCGTGTGAAGTAGGAATGATAGTGCTATATCTGTCAAAGGCAAGAAGGAGAAGGGGTGTGTTTGAGGCCCTGCGACGTGGTAGGTTCACCCTTCAGCCTTTGTTCGTGTTTAATCACAAAACAGTTGTGTGAAGAGGGTATTGTTGCCCCTGTTTTACGGATGAGAAAAGGGGCCCAATATACAAATAATCGCGGCCATAAGATCGAAGCCAGTAACTGCTACTGTTGAAGATCCAATCAAGTTTTGTGATTGCTCTCCCTTTTAAATTTTGTACTTTGGGAGACATTGGATATGGTAAAAATACTCAAATGGAAAGGAGTTTTTAATGTGCTTTATGATATTAACAAAGTTTTCTTATAAAATGTTAGGTTAATATTACCCTATAGGGATGTTGTGATACACAAAGTAGAGAAAAGTTATTTGTAAATTTTGGACCACTATACAAACGTGTGAGATTGTTCATGTTCTTGAATCTCCATTGTAGGTTAGGTTAGGAAGAAAAAATAAATAACGGCATTTGTGTACTATTTGCCCATTAGCTAAAAATCCTCTCTGAGGCCCAGGAAAATTATTGTTGAAACCCAAGTCTGCCCCTTCAGAAAGTGAGGAAGTGGGACAAATAGTCTCCCGGCTTTCCCACCACTCCCTCCCTGATCTTCCAATGCATTCTTTTCCATCTATTTCCTACTGAATTGAGGTACCACCGCTTTCTGGCCAGATACTTAACTCTTGGAAAGATGATAAATTAAACTTTAATAGAAGATTTTGTAGTTGAACATATATTTTTTGATTTGAGTATCTTAGTGAGGCAGGTATAATTAAGATTACCCCCCACTAGGAGTGAGAAAAACAGATGTTCAAGAACTCACTCAATTGAAGGGAGTTGGGCTTTATAACTCCAGATCTTCGACTGGAATTCACCCAAATCCTATAGATTTGGCTGAATTCTCTTCTTGTAGTCCCCCGAATATCTTATAGTCCTTCCGCTTATGCTTGGCCTTGGTAGGTGCCAAGTACTGTTCTAAGCATTTAAAATATTTATTCCATCCTTAAAACAACTTTATGAGGTAGAAACTATTATCTAATTACAAATGAGGAAACTGAGGCATAGGAAGGAGATGAAATAGCTTGCCTAAAGTTACACATTATAAGTAAATGGTGGTTATACTCCAATAAAGATGTTTAAATAAGTAAATAAGTAAGTGGTGGGACTTCCCTGGTGATCCAGTGGTTAAGACTCCTCGCTTCCGCTGCAGGGGGCATGGGTTCCATCCCTGGTCGAGAAACTAAGATCCCCCATGCTGCAGTGGCACGACCAAATAATGATAATAAGTAAATGGTAAAGCCAGGATTGAAACCTAAGCAGCTTGGCTCCAGTGTGTGCTCTGGACTAGTGATTCTTAAATTTCAATGTTCAAAGAATCACCTGAGTATCTTGTTAAAATACAAATTTTAATTGAGTAGGTCTGGGTAGCGCCTAAGAGCCTATATTTCTAACAAGCTCTCAACTGCTGATGCTCTGGCATCAACTACTACCTCTGATCTACCACACATCCTCCCTTTCCTTGGAACCATATTTGTCTTTTGCAGCAAGAAACTGCCTTCCCCATGCTGTTGGTTACTGCTCCATATTCCCAAATGTTCCCAACATTGAATTCTCTTCTTTAAGAATCAGACTCAAACTTTACCCTCAAGAATATTGTCCTGCCCCTGCCTTTCTCTCTAGGATGAGACAGGCATTCTTGCCTCTGCTCCTACACCACTTATTATACATCTTGTTACAGAACTCAGACCACTGAGTTATGGTCATTTGTTTGAAAATATTTCTGACCAGGCAGTGAGCTCTTTAAGGAGGCACAAGAGTCTGTACACTCTTGTGCCTAGCACGTAAGAATAATAGCTAATACTTAGCGATGGCTTTCTCTGTTCCAGATGCTTTTACACACCTAATAAACTTGTTTAATCTCCACAATAGCCTTATGAGATATATCATGACCCCCATTTTATGGATGAAGAAACTAAGGCACAGAGATTTCAAGTAGTTTGCCCAGTGTAACAAGCTAGTAAGTAGCAGAGCCATGAATTCAAGTGAAGGCACTTTGACTCCAGGAAATGTATGGTAAATAAAGTAAGAACCACTCTCCTCTACCTCTGGTCTGAGAAAATGCATTGGAATATAGTACCTATCTCAAACTTTATTCCTCTATTCACAAAGCAGATTAAGCAGGTTTCTTGGAACAAACTTCAAGATGCCTACCATCCACCATTCTAATTTTGTAGTACTCTGTTGGAGAAGGTGGATTTCACCATTATCATGAAAATATCTGAATATAGCTCCTATGGTATTGTACAGGTAGGCAAATTGAAATGGATAAGACCTTAGAGATTCATTTTCTAAATTAAAAAAAAGTGAGGTCCAAAGAAGAAATGAGTTAACCAAAGTCATACAAGAATTTCATGGCAGGATTGGGACTGGGAAGCAGCCCTTTTGACTTATAGGCTGCTGCTCTTTCCACTGTATCACACTGCCCTTAGATTCTTACCATCAGAAAGTTTTATTACCACACTGGTATAGCCAGAAGGTGTACTAAAAGGGAATAGCAAGACCAAAATTTTTTAAAAATATACAAGTAGAATATCAAATAGTGGATTTGGGGGACAGAAAAGAAAGAAGGAAAGTAAACTGGAAATAACTGGCAATTACATATCCAGGCTCAATAGAGGATTAAAAGTGCTTGGAACAATCTAGAACAGGTTCAGAAAGGTAAAAGATCTGGCCACTGCCTTGTCCAATGTGTCCCTTACTCTCCCCCACTGTCCATTCAGTTCTCTAGTCTCTACTTCCTAGGTAGCTGACCCCATTGTTTTACTAGGCTGATGATGAGGCCTCATCACCTGTGTGAGATGGACCTTTATACCAACAGTTTTTCTCCAAAGGAACCTCTCTATACTCCTTGCCAGTACATCTACCATACTGCCACTACTGTCAGGGTGAGTTTTCTGAACTTCAAAGCACTTGTCAGTCCCCTGCATAAAACTTGGGAGGCTCCCAGATGCTAACAGAGTAAGGTTTAGCTTTTTTATAAGCAAACCCATGCTAATTCAAAGAAACATCCTTACACATCTAACCTGTTCCTAGAGCACTGCTGTCACCTTTTAATCTAGTATAAAATCTAATGTTTTCCTTAAGTTCACTGCTTCCCTTGAAGCCCTTTCAAATGGAGTTCTTCCTTCTCCCCCCCATCTTCAATATCCTGAACCAGAAATAAAGGCTGGCATTCTCCTAACTTGTCACTACATCTGTATTAAGGTCGTCTACCCCTGTTTTATGGCTTTCACCATTAAGCCATTCAAACTCCCTTTCACCCTCATTCCATCACTCTAGGGATGAAAGGATCTTAAGGAGAAGTTTTTTTTTTTAATAAATTTATTTATTTTGGCTGTGTTGGGTCTTCAGTGCTGTGTGCGGGCTTTCTCTAGTTGTGGTGAGCAGGGGCTACTCTTGGTTGCGGTGCGCGGGCTTATTGCAGTAGCTTCTCTTGTTGCAGAGCACGGGCTCTAGGCGCGTGGGCTTCAGTAGTTGTGGCTAGGCGCGTGGGCTTCAGTAGTTGTGGCTCGCAGGCCCTAGAGGGCAGGCTTAGTAGTTGTGGTGCAAGGGCTTAGTTGCTCCACGGCATGTGGGATCTTCCAGGACCAGGGCTCGAACCCATGTCCCCTGCATTGGCAGGTGGATTCTTAACCACTGCGCCACCAGGGAAGTCCCGTTCCACCTTTGAATCAGTAAGCAAGGTATTCCACATTCAAAACAAAACTTCCTTTTTTTGCATATTCTTACTCCTTTACCCTCACCAAACCTGCTCTTCAGCTTCAGTGAAATCTGCAGTTTACAGTCTCCCAGTTCCAAATCTGTTCCCTCATCTGGTTTTGCTTTCTTCCCTTTCTACCCTGGACTCCATGATGATTTATTTCAAACTCAGTCTCATCAACACTTTCAAGTCCATTCAGCCATCTCTGCCCTTCCACATTGACCCTGAAACAGCCCTCAACCTTGAATCAGTTTCTTCCCTGCATCCCTCCTCATGATGACTGATCTATTAGTTAACTATTAGTGCATAATACGTTATCCCAAACCTTAGTGACGTAAACCAATAATTTTTTTTTTAATTTCATACAGGTTTTGCAGTTTCTATGGGAATCAAGAGTGGCTTAGGAGGGTGGTTCTGGCTTGGGATCTCTAAAAGGTTGCAGTCATCTGAAGGCTGACTAGGGCTAGAGGATCAGCTTCCAGGTAGGTCACTCACATGGTTGGCAAGTTAGTGAGTCAAGAGGTCTGTTTCTCACTATATGGATCTCCTTATAAGGCGGCTTGAGCATCCTTATGAAATGGTAGCTGGCGTCCCCTAGAACAAGTGTTCCAAGAGAGCAATGTAGAAACTGCGGTATTGTGATGTGCCTGTGTGTGTATATACAAAATCAGGTTTTATATTTGTGTGTATATGACACATACCATGAAAGGGAATTTGTACAAAGCAGTAAATCTAGAACAACTTGACAGAAGTAAGTTGAAATAATATTAGGTAGCATTTGTTTAAGTCCCATTATAAAAAGAGCACCTTGTGTGTATTATCTCATTTAAACCTCACAACATTCCCATGATGTAGTAATTATTGTTCCATTTTACAACTGAGGAAACCAAGGCCTAGAGAGAAGAAATTATCCAAAGTCTGATATCACCAGAAGACTTCCCAAGAACACACAGATACTACAGAGTCCTAGTTATCTATTGTTGCATAACAAACCATTGCTGTGGCTTAAACGATTTATTTTGCTCTCAAATCTCCAGTTTGGGTAGGGTTTAGTGGGGACAGCTCATCTCTACTCCTCTGGGCAACTTGAAGACTAAGAGCTGGAATCATCTGAGTGCTCATTCGTTCACATGATTAGCAATTGATGTCGGCTGTTGCCTGGAATCTTTGCTGGGATTATCAACGGGAACATCTGTATGTGGCATATCCATGTGGCCTAGGCTTCCTTACAACATGTGGCCAGATTCCAAGGGTGAGTGACTTGAGAGAAGGAAACTATATCATCTTTATAATCAAGCTATGGAAGTCATAGCATTATTTCTGCCATACTCCTGATTGGAACAGTCAAGCCCACCCGGGTTCAAGGGGAAGGGAAATAGATTCCATTGCTAGATAGAAGAGTGGTAGAGTTCTGAAAGAATATGTGGGAACAGAAATGTTGCTGTGGCCATTTTTGGAAAATGTCCTCTGTCCACAATAATCCCTCTCACATGCAAAACACACTCATTCCTTCCCTGCAAAACCCAAAGTCTCTTCCCATTATGACAGCAGACCTGGGCTGTTCAGAGACTAGGATGTTGCAGTCATACTGTGAAATTCCATTTATATAAAGTTCAAAAGCAATAAAATCTGTAGTTATAGAAGTTGAAGAATAAATACCTTTAGCGGAGCAACTACTTGAATGGAGCTTGTAGGAATGTACCAGGGTGCTATAAATGTTCTATATCTTGATCTGGGTAGGAATTATATAAATAGATATGCACATGTAAAAGTTTACCAAGCTGTACATGTTTACCAAGTGCACATGTAAATTGTGTCCTTTCTGTAGATTATACCTCAATAAAAAGTAAAAGGGCACTACAGTGGTAGGTACAAGCCATTACACATTTGTCAAAACCTGTGGAATGTACAACACAAAGAGTGAACCCTAATGTAAACTGTGGACTTTGGGTGATAATGATGTATCATTATCATATCATAATCGATGTGTAGTTTCATCGATTGTAACAAATGTACCACTCTGGTGTGGGATGTTGATAGTGAGGGAGGTTAGGAGGCAAATGAGAATTTTCCACTCAATTTTGCTGTGAACATAAAACTGCTCTAAAAAATAATTAATTAATAATAAATTTTTTAAAAAGCCGTAAGTTAAAAGGATTGAAAAAAACCTATCTGTGCCAGTTAGGGGCCGTGTGTGTGTGTGTGTGTGTGTGTGTGTGTGTGTGTGTGTGTGAGAGAGAGAGAGAGAGAGAGAGAGAGAGACAAATGATAGATGAATGAATATATGGATGGGTGAATGAGTGAGTGAGTAAAATGATTTAAGGAACAATGGAAATTTTTGGTTCACTTAAAAGTGAGTGCTGGCGTAGTTCTGGCTTCAGGCATTACTGAATCTAGGATTCTAACAGGGCCAGTCTTAGTATCTCTCCATCCCTCAGCTCTGTCTTCTACTGTGTTGGCTTCATTCTCAGGCTACATGTGTTGGCTCCCAGCAGTTCCAACCTAATATGTTCCGCCTGCTTATAGGCTCAGAAGAAAAGAGCACATGTCATTTCTTCCAGCAGTCTTAACAAAAGTCTTCTTGCTCTGTTGCTGTTGACTCCATCTGAGTCACATGCCAATCCCTGAACTGTGGCCAGGGGAATGTAATGCTCTGATTTGCCAGGCCTGAACCACGTTACTCTCTGGGAAAGGAGGAAGGGTGTGGGTAAAGTCAGTTATTCCCAAAGCACAGGGAGTGGGTGTGAGCGTGGGCTTGGTTTCCCTTAGGAAAGTTAGAGTACTATAATCAGAGGAAAATAAAAGAATGCCGCACAGCAAAATCACAGATGCTTACTAAAGTAAAAGATGGCAATGTGATAAGAGTCATAAAAATGTTCCTACCCTTAGATATAGGATTCCCATCTGTGGGAATAATCCAAAATATGGGAACACTTACATATACAAAGATTTTAATTTCAATGCTATCTAAAAAGATTGACAACTTAATTGTCTTACAATAGGAGAGTATTTACACACCCCATACATCTGTTTCAGTATGTAGTCATTTAAGATGAAAATTACAAATAATTAACATCAAGGAATATGCTTATGATAAGTGGTAAAACCACGTACATATAAACATCAAAAAAATAATGGAAGAAAAACACACCAAAACAATAGCATACTAGAGTGGTAGAACCATGGACGATCCTTTTCCCTTCACTGTATTTCCAAGTCTTCTTTTAGTATTTATATTATTGTTATGATTTAATGTATTTTGTAAAACTCCTTAGTGTCTTACCAAGAATATTTCTTTCTCTTAAGTATGGAGTAGAGCCAGAATAAACAAACTGCTACATCAGTTGGCTAGTGATTGTGGTTAAGGTCATAGATCCTCAGAGTTAGAAGAAACCTCAGAGGTATTCAGTTTAAACCCCCCCCCCCATTTTACAGGAGAGGTGTCTGAAACCCAGAGAGGTAGATTGAACCAATCAATTAAGATTTGGATTTTGGTGAGATTGTCTGCTTTTCTGAAAACCCATCCTCAAGTTCAAGTTGATATCTAGCCTTCCTAATTCAAATTAAAGCAGTTACCGTGTTTGTTGGGAAAGTGGTGTTCTTAAAAGAATATTAAAAACTAACATCATGGCCCTTTAGGTCCTTCCCTTTCACATCCTTGCACTCTTTCTTTGTAAACAACTTAGTGAATAAATGCAAAGGAAGCCCAGATCTGGCTAAATTTAATGGGCCAATGTTTACTTCTTTTGGGTATCAACTTATTCATTCAATGAATGTCAGGCCATGAAATTATGAAGATGAATAAGATACAACAGTTATCCTCCTGGAGCTCACAGTTGAGTGGGGAAGTTAGACACATGCAGATAGCTCTATATACCATAGGAGACTGTGGTAACACAGAACGTTCACAGAAGCATTTAAGGAGTGCTATGGGATCAGGGAGAAAAAGATTGTTTCCATCACAGAAGGCTTCTAAGGAGAGGTAGCATTTGAGCTGGGCCTCACAAAGTAACAGGATTTTACCAGGCAGAGAAGTAAGGAGAGGGTATCAAGGGTGTCATGGCAGAGAAAATAGGAGAAGCAAAGGCATGGAAGCATAAAAGGACACATAGAAATGAAATGAGAGATATTGGATTCTTAGTGGTCCTCAACTGGGAGTACCTGTCAGAACAACTTGGGGAGCTCTATCAAATTTCAGAAGATTGTGATGTACACTCTTGGCTAAAAGCCTTAGGTGGCCACTGAGATCTTGTCCGTACCCTAAATAATTACCACAGTACCTCACAAGAGAGCACCAGACCTAATAACACAAGTTATTGCCATTTAATCCTCGTTGGAACCCAAGTGGCAAAAATACTGTCTGCTCTGGGCGGTGATTTGACACTGATTAATGACTTGATCATTAGAAAGCCAAAGGGAATTGCAAATGAAAATAGAAATAAAGACATAATCTCACACATTAAGTTTTCCCTAGTTCATTTTTGAAAAAAAAAATTCAGGTTCACCCAAGTGCTAAGGTGCCTCAGGTGAGGAGCTGATTATAATCAGTGATTATCCAAGGTGAGATCCAAAATATTTCATGAAGATGGAAATAATAACCCTGTCGGAAATGGAAATCAGCTATCATGGGGGAGGGGGCTATAAATCCAAACATAATATTCAACTTGTCTTCACCTCAGAGAGTTTCCAGCTGTTTATGACATTTGCTGTGATTTGCCAGAGATGAAATGCATTTTTTAAAACTCTGCTCCAGCCAGCAGAATGAAAGCCTTGGAGCCATAGTCTCTTTCAAAAAGTGTTGAGCACTTGTGAAGTCTTCAGAGAAATGGTAGAAAGTGTCTGCTTTCTTGTCAGTTCCAGTGAAGGTTTTTTTCCTGTAACCCTAGGATTGATCACTATTTTCTAGGTGAGCTAGTGGAAGACCAAGTCAGGTCTCTCATGGGTGAAAGGGCACTTATTGAGATGCTATGGACTTTAAACTTATCACATGAAAAAAACCCCACAAACTTAACCACATCAAGGCCAGCAGTTCAAATCCAAGCCTTGCTAAAGGCAGAGAGATAATAAAGGAACACATGCTTATGAAGAGCCTGAGGAATATATGTGTTGAGAAATGATTGTGGGAAGGAAATGGTCCAAACAACGCTTGTGTGAGTGTGCTCATGTGCGCGCGCGCGCACACACACACACACGCGCGCGCGCGCGCACCCTGAGCTGAAGTGTACAAGGCAATCAGTGCTGATAACAGTTATCTCACCAGACTCTCATTAGATTGGAGACTCCTTGAGAGCAAGGACTGAGGTTTTTGGCTTCTGAGTCCCCAGCACTGTTGACTGAATTACTGAATGGTGTGTTGAACCCAAAAGTACAGTGGTGTGGGCATGTGGCAATGTCTTCCCACAGTCACCCAGACTGCCTAAGTTTCCCCAGGCAGGCGTTACACCTTCATGCTCTGCCCTAGGGCTGTTCTCCTTCCATTCTTCCTCTGCCTGGAATGCTTTTACCCTGTCCCTTCATCCACCCCCTTGCCTTTTGAAGCCTATCAAAATCCTTCTTATTCTTTATAGTCCATCTCAAAATGTCTTTTGAAAATAATTCTCCAAGCACAGATAGGAGCAGGGCATGTTCTTGAAAGTCAGAAAGATTTGGGTTTGAATCCAGTTCTACCTCATTCAAATTCTTGAACAAGTTACCTCATGTCCTTGTGCCTCTGTTTCCTCCAGATGGGCTTTGGGGAAGATTTAATGTGAAAACGTATGTACGGTGCCTGGGTCAGTGACCAGCACAGGATAGATTATCAGTAAGTGTTAGCTCTCTGAAACCCAGCTCAGTTCTTTAAAAATGTTAGGTCCCGCTGCCCATACATTCTTTAGGTTTCCATTAGACTTCTTCCCCCTCCCCAACCCCAACTCCCTCATCAAGAATAACTGCTCCCTCCTCTGTTCTGTAGTGCTTTGTTTATGCCTGTTTTCTAGCACTTAGTATAAACTGACGTGTGCTGTAACTCATTGTGTTTCCCTCCCACTTTCGCTGAAAATGCCTCAAGGGCAGTATCTCCAGCAACTACATTAGGGACTAGCTTAGGACAGACATTTCATAAATGGTTATCTAATTGAAACAACATTTAACCCAGCTTTCCAGGAGGCAAAGTGAGCATGTAACATGTCTCCTCTCAACCAGCGTTGAATGGTCTAAGTAGCAAGGAGGAAATTCCCCTGCAATTAAGTGGTTCAGAGTTGATTGCTGTCCATCCAGCCCAAGTGAGCAGAGCCTCCACTTCCAGATGTCTTTGTTTCTCTCACTTCCAACTCAGCCCGGCCAGAGGAGCATTCCCATAAGGGTAACTCAATATATGGTGGTTGTTTGTTGTGTTTTTTTTTTTTTTTTTGCTGATCTGATTAGAGTGTGAAATATTTTCTTTGGAGAAAATGCACAAGAGTGAGGTTTTCTTCTTTTTCACAAGGGATAGAAGGTGAGGGAGAAAGAGGAAAATTGAAGCCAGAGGAAAATCTGTTGTAACCCAGGAGATGAACACATACAGTCAACACATCAGATACTGTCCTGGGTCAAAACTTCAGAGCCTGAGCCATAAAGGACTCCATACCTTTGCACTGATCCTAGGAAAAGAATTAAACAGAAGCAAAAGCAAAAAAATTTAAAAATCTCTTCCCCAGAAGCTATTCTTTGCAGTGATATCTATACCAGTGAACTGGAAGCAACCTAAAAATTGAGTCCAATTCAACAAATATTTACTGAACTGCTAAGTGCAAGGGCATTGGATTTATGGAGATAATGGTGAAGATAGACTTTTAACCTTAGTCTGTTCTTCTATTCACTCAATTATTTTCATCCTTGGGAAAAACACAGTATTTCAGTCAGTGTTCACCTAAGGAAGCAGAACTCTTATGAATTATGGGATAAGGGGTTTATTATAGGAATTGGAACTTGCACAATTGTGGGAGAAGCTGGGGCAGTGTAGCTCTGAAAGTGGAGGGGGGCGGGGATCAGTGAAGTCACCAACCAGAAGAAAGCAAGCACACCCAGCTGCAGAATGGGGCTGTGATGGGGGAGCTCCTGGAGAAGTCTAAGGGGGAAGTCTGTGGGTGCTCAGCCAAGTGTCTGGTGGTGGGCTTGGAGCTATGATGGGCCAGCAGAGTCAGCAGTGGGAGGAGCTGGATGTGGAGTGGAGGAGAGTGAAGACAAGCTGGCACCTGCCGGCACCTCCATGTCTGCTGTCAGACCCATGACTTCAGAGAGCAATGGCTGCTGATTCACTTCTGCTTCCCAAATCTCAAGCAACTGTTCTTTTTAAACCAAGTTTAACCTAGAATCATACAGTTGCAGCTTAAGCAAGCGGACACACATAAATTGCCTCCATCATCACAAAGTCATTTCTGTCTTTTCCCAATTTTCTACAATGGAAAAAGAGTGTCCTTTTAAGTCTAACAGGACCTGAGTTCTAATCCTCCCTAGCTGTATGTTCTCAGGTAAATTACATTTCTGGACCTGAATGGATCAGGAGCCCTTGCTCTGTGCTACCATAGCTCTCTGCTTCTCTTCTGTTGTAGCATTTACTTCACTTTCTTGTCATTATCTATTTATGCCTCCATTTCCTCCACCAGACCACAAGCCCAAGCACGGGGATCATATCTGATTCTGCTCTATAGTTATGGTACCTAACAGAACCTGGCACAGAATAGATGCTCCACAGATGCTTGCTGAGAAGGAATCCTTGAAATGGAGAAGAGAAACTCATCAGACTGTCAAGCTAATAGTGGAGTCCGGCACAAAGACATTAAGGAAGTGTACCCTTCTCTGTCCCTATCATGCTCTCAGCACACTGTAAAAACAGGCTCCAGATACCCTTACTTCATCCATAGCTTCTATCTTAAACCATTCCACTTCCCAGCCTGTTTTAATCATCCCGATTCCTAGCTCCTGGGCTTGTCTTCTCTTTACTACCTGCAATCACCTCTTGGACTTTTACTTGAAATGTTCAGGGCTTTGGCTCTCTATCTTGTTTTCCCCTCTGATTAAACTATTTCTACTTTCTTGACATATTTCTCACCCTCTGAACCCTAGATTCTCAGGTCAAAGACTACAAAAGTTCCTGCCCTCAAGGAGTTCTCAGGCTGGCGAACAAAAGACAAGGAAACCAGCAACTCCGGGACAGTGTAGTAAGAGGTCTGGTTGAAGTATGTGCAGGGTACTGTGGGAGCAGAGAGAGAATGACGAGCACCTAATCTTACAAAGAGAAGGGTAGCTGTTAGAAGGAAGTATAGTTTGATCTGGGTCTTAAGAAATTGCTTAAGAAATTCCCAGGCAGAGAAAAGGAGGACATGCATTGCAGACTGAGACCAACAATGCAGAGGTGTGAAGACAGGAGAGATCAAGTTCTGGGGGGGCTGCAGGCGGGTTGGTGTGGTGGGAAGGGCTTGGAAGCACAGTTGGGAAGTGGAGGGAAATGAGCCAATGTTTTAAAATTCAGAGATTTCACATAAAATCCTGGATTTCCAGCTTCTGTTGAAAAATCAGAAGATCTGGCCACACCAGGCTCTCATTCTCATGTTAGCTGAGTATTGTTTGTCCTTCTTAGATGCCAGGGGTGTTTTATAACTTGCAAGTCTCTACCACACCCTTTTATCATCACACTTGCACTCTTGTTTTTCTTTAAGGGAAGAAATATTTCTTAGTACCCATGTCTCTGTGAAAAGTGGGGAAATGGAGGTTAGATCACAAGGGGCAGGCAATAAAAAAAAAAAAAGCAACGAGGACTAGCATGTTTCTTTGTGGACGTGAAGAAATGTGTATCTGTTGGAGAACTGCAACTTTCTCTTAAACCCGGGTCCCTCACTCATTTATGTTACCTGCAGGGTTTGCTATATAAGGAGCGATGACTTCATGGGGCTGCCTTACTTTTCATAAAACTTTGCAATGTTCACAGGCCATCAAGAAGGAATGTGCCAGGAGTGCTAGTCTTAAAGAAGGTGTAGGAGACATGTGCATGTCTGGCCAGAGCCTGTCGAAGAGAAGCCAGCACTGACTTTCAGAGCCTCAAATAGGTGATGAATCAAGTAGGAAGAGATTGAGAGGGCCCAGAAAAGGGCTTGTCCATGGCCCAGAGGCAGCTAATGGCAGGGGTTCTCTGCAGCTGGTGACAGCGTGGAGGAAATGCTGTGCAACCCCTGCTTCCAGATCCAGGGCCAGAAAACCAAGCTGCTCCCAGTAATCATGCAGAACTGGCCCAGCTTCTCAGTAACAGGGTTACTGGATCCTTCAGAAACCCCCCTAGTCCTCACATCCTGGGACTGACGGCGCTGCACTTCCAAGTACTATCTAAGGCCTCCAGCTTTCCCAGAGCCTGGAACTCCTCCTCTGGGCTCCTCACAGCTGGCTGAGAGGCTGCCTTGAGCTCCTTTGAGACCTCCTGTCTTCAGTGATAATTCTCTGCAGCTTGGCTCTGGCAGTCTTACCTCCTCTCCCTGTGTAACTGATCCTGGTCCTCTGGCTCTGTCAGCACCTCTGCTGAGTGCACCGTGACGTGTGTGAGCCTTGAGCTGGGAGGGAACGCTCAGAGCGAAGTGTGAGTTTCTTCCCAGGCCATTGAAGCTGCCTTTCCGTGGTATGCAAGACACTTGGTCTCTGCTAGTAGGAAAGGAGTGCCTTCATTAGGTGGTAAGGGAGAAGGGATCCCTTAAATCTTCAAATTGATCTCCCCGATTCCCCATCTTTTCCCACATCAATTCTGCTTGTACCTGCTGAATTAACTTACACTAAAGCCTAATGCTGAGCATGCTCCTGTGTGGTATTGTTTGTTTGTTTGTTTGGCCATGCAACGTGGCTTGTGGGATCTTAGTTCGCCGACCAGGGATCGAACCCTCGCCCTCGGCACTGAGGGCATGGAGTCCTAACCACTGGACCACTAGGGTATTCCCATGAGGATGTTATGTTTCTGATCAAAAGCCTTCATTGGCTCATTTCCTTCCAAATTCCAACCAAGTCATCTGCCCTGGCATGCTGGAACTTTCTCAGGATGACCCCAAATGATTTTCTAGGCTTCTTGGTACCTCTCAGGTAATCCTAGACGCTTCAGCAAAGGAATGGACCTTAGCTGTTATTTTGTCTAATCCTGAATTTGATGATAAGAATCTCTTTGTGACATCCCGGCTTCACTGCCAGGGGACGATGCAAGGTAATTTCCTGTTGGGGGAGTTGGAAAGTGGTTAGGTCCATCCAGGTAGAACTAAACCTGGGGCAAGAGAGAGATTTTATATACAAAAGCATTAGAGTTAGCCCAGTTGTGTCTTATTGGAGGCCAGGCTATCCCTTACAACAGATGTTCTCAAGCCACAGTGGCAGAAAAGGCCCAGTCTGCTGGTAACAGGGGACTCAGACCAAACCAATACATGTGTCTGGGTCCCTTTCAATTGCAACCATACTGCCTTGCATCCTGTGGCTGCCCCTCCTCTTCCTAATGGGTGCCAGCATATCTTAAGCACCACACATCATGGATTCAAGTTTCTGAGAATTTCATCCCAGAGACTGGGAAGCAATGAAATGTGGAGGAACAATCCTGGTCTTTGGAGCCAGCCAGACCACGTTGGGTTTTCATTGTCTTGCATAGTATGATGTGGTTAAGAACTCTGGCTCTGGAGTTAGGCAGAGCTAGGTTCAGATACTATTCTACCATTTCCCATCTCTGTGACTAAGGACAAATTACTCAACTTCTCTGAGCCTTCATTTTCTAATACGTAAAATAGGGACAATAACACCAGCCTCATTGATTTTTGGTGACAAATGATAAAGTACATGTGTATCAGCTAGAATGTCTTCAGCTGCAAGTAACAAATAAAAACTCAAAATTGCTGAAACAATTAGGAAAATGTATTATCTCACAAAACAAGAAGTCTAGAAGTAGGAAAGTTCCAGGATTGGTTTATTCTTCAAGGACTCAGATTTGTTCCGTCTTTATGCTCTTCCAACCTCAGCTTGTAGGCTTTCCTAGGCTGGCCTTCCTCATGAACATAAGATGACTGCCACAGTTCCAGACATCACATCCACTACAATATGCAAAAGTAGAAGAGGATCATCTCTTTTGTGTTTTCTTTTTAAGAGTAAGAAAACCTTTCCCTGGTGTTATCACAGAACACACTGTCTCTCTCCTCGAAGTCTATATATGCTACTTCCTCTCACATCTTTGGCTGGAGCTGGGTCACAAGCCTACCTTTAATCCAATCACTGACAAAAGGGATAGAATCACCATGATTGGCTTGGCCAGTCATACTGGAGATAGAGTCCCCTTTCCTTAGGGATGGATATCTGGACAAAACTAGGATTCTGTGAGCAGAGAAGGAGTGGGATGGTTGTTATGTAGACAGCCAACAGTGTCTGTTACCACATGGAATCTGGCACATGGTAAGCATTAAATATATGTTAGCTATTGTTGTTATTTATTATTATTAGCTGTGCAAACTTATTCAAGTCACATATCTCCTAGAGTGCCAAGTTTCTAGTTTGTTGGATGGTTATAAAATTAAATGAGATGGCATATGTAAAGCCTTAGGTGCTTAGTAAATGTAGCTGTTTATTGTAGTGGTACATAATTATTGCCAGAGGACTTGGGCAGCAGGCTGACCATCTTCAACAAAGGTTCCTGGGATGACCTCACTAGAGCACTAGAACCAGTTCAAATTTAATGTTCTATAGTTGTGATTGTGCATGTTAATTTGCCAGCCCTAATCCTTCAGGAACAGTTACGTATGCCTTTGTGTCAGGAGACCCGGTAAGACAATGATTCTGCTAAGTGACCCACTGTGCTGGTGCCCTTGCCCCTAGAGGGCACTAGAGGCCTCCCCTACTCAAGGGTTTGATGGCCTAAAATTAACAACCCATTTACCACCAAGAGTAGATCTCACTTTTTGGCCTTGAGTCCTCAGCTTAGGAGGGGAGCTTGATGGGCAAGAATCATCTTCTCCACGGCACTTAGGACTATAGCTTTGTCAGATCCAGATTCCCATCCCAGCTCTATCACTTACTAGCAGTGTGACCTTAGGCAGAACTCTTTATTTCTCTTTGAGTATCATTTTCCTCATCTGTAGAATGGGGATGATCATGTAATATCCATTAGAGTTATGGTAAAGATTAAATTAGATGGTAGCTGTACATAATGCTTGTCCAATTGGGTGAAGCTTAATAAATGGTGCCTGTGTTCTTGTAAGTACTCAATAACTGTTTGCTGATTGACTACAGAAGGTGAATTCGTGCACATATGCACTTGAAGACAGTGATAATTAACCCAAGTCCAATGCTTATACTTTTACAAACTAAATTTTCCCAGTAGAGGTAGAAATTAGCCTTGGCCTAATTTTTACACATGATGATACTGAGGCTCAGAGAATAAGAACTTAGTCTGGATCTCAAAGCAAGTTAATGGCAGAGCAGGGATTTGAACCCATGTATCTCTGATGCCAAAGCCCCATACTCTTCCACTGACCCATCTTTCCCTCTTACCCTGCTCATTTGAAGGCAGTGACCCTCACTAACCACACATTCCACATCCTTCCCCACAGCGGTCTCTTTAGCCTCTGAGTTCTGAGAGCACTTGCTTGAACCTTCCATTGGTTTACACTTATGAGTACGTCCAGTTAGCCAGGCCATAAACCTGGGCTCACCCTCCACCCTTCCCTCTCTTTCACTCTTCATGTCTAATAGGTTACTAATGTCTGTCAATTCTACCTTTTAAATAACGCTGAAGTCGTTACATGCTTCTCTCTTCCCACTACCACCACCCTGTTTCAAGCCTCCAACATCTCTCTGAGTAATGCGGCCTGGAGTAATGCAGCAGCCTCTCGACTGGTCTCTCTGGCCCCCATGCCATTCTCCAGAATGACATTTCTGACAGAGAAAGCTGACCGTGTCACTCATACACCTAAAACTCCTTCAGAACAGGTGTCCCTGCTTACCTGCGCAGCCTCATCTTTCATCACTTTCCCTTCAAATTCTGGTCGCTGGTCTCTTGTGATGACCTGCCGTCCCTAAACAGACACACTGTCTCTCCTCTCCAAGCCTTTGCACATGCTACTTCCTCTGCCGGAATCAATGCCAACCCCACTCTCAGGCTTGCCTGGAAAACCCCTCCTCATCCTTCAGGATGAGGTTCAGGAAAGCACCCCCTCTTTCTCTACCTCCTACTCACAACTCAAGTGATCCGGAAGCACCTTGCACTTACTTCTATCATTGCACTGATCTCCCTGGATTGATAACTTGTAACTGTCTTTTTCTTCTCAATCTTTACCACGAGATTGTAAGACCATTAGTTGAGGGCAGGGTTCCCTAACTTATTCATTGCTCTACCCTCTGATGAGTAGCGTGTTGAAGTGTTATCACTGCACTGAAGTCTTATCAGTGAAGGGGAGCTCTGCAGTTTCCACTGAAGTTGCCATGGGTGTTGTGTGGAGCCCGACATAGCACCACATTCACCTTCCCTCCCTCTTCACCCCCAGAATCCCAACCACAAAATATAGCATGATGACTTACTTCCTTGGGAGCCTTCCAGCAAGTGGAGCATTTCAATAAACAAACAATAAAAGCGTAGAACAAATGGGAGAGGGAAAATGTAGGCCCTCAAGAGGAGGATTGAAATCAGACTTGGCAAGAGGCTGTGAATGCTTCTAAGTCTGATAGATTTATGATTGGGAATTTTGTGTTTCCACGTGGACCTTGCCTGCCTCTATTATGCTAACAGGCAGGGCTGGAGTGAAAGTGATTTGAGGAGAGGAGACCTAGATTCTTCTGACTTGGAAACAGCTTTGAGTTTCTACATTCCATCTTCAAACACAGGGATCCTAAATGGTCTTAGGGGGGTACAGATGCCTTTATGCACACGTGTGCTCTCTCTCTGCTCTCCCTCTCTTTCTGTCTCATGACACACACACACACACACACACACACACACACACATCTATATGTAAGGATTGATTTTTTAAAAAAACTTGATCACTTTCTCATACTTACCCAAGAAATTAGATAGATAGAAAAGAGACCCATAAGCTTTTTTATTTTTCTGGATCTCAGGAGGATTTAGGCATTTTAGATTCTCCTATTTGTCTGAATGAAACCAAATGTCTCCATTCCATGTCTCAGGATTCCATTCCTTCTCATTCATGCCCTAACTTTCATCAAAGAAACCCGGGGAACCTGTGACTTCCACTAACATTATAATTGGGCAGCCACAGGATCAAAGTTTGAGTCTGATTTTCAATTATATTAGTCCTGAAGTTGTAATAGGTAAAAAAATTATTTTCAAGCCATAGTAGAAGCTCTCCATTTCTCTTAATGTGCCTAGAACTGAGAGTGTAGAACTCTGAGCTTGTGATTTTCTTCCAATAAGCCTTCTGGTGCCGTCAGAAGCAGCCAACCTGTCTCAAAATCCTTGTAGTCACAATTCCCACCACAATAGTCATTTCAGCAGAAATTTGGTCTCCCAAAGACTGGCCTTGAATAGGCATTTCATCCCAGGTATTCACAGGTAATCATTTTTTTTCATTTTTTTGTTTAATTTCACAGGTGATAGTTTAAGTAACTCTTGCTGTTACATGTCATGGATTACTAATTACTGGACGAGGCAGTCCACCACGGGCCCCAAGGGTCCCCGTACATCCTTGTTTTTTATTTATTTATTTTTTGCTGTGTTGGGTCTTCGTTGGGTCTTCATTGCTGTGTGCGGGCTTTCTCTAGTTATGGCGAGCAAGGGCTACTCTTCGTTGCGGTGCTCGGGCTTCTCACTGCACTGGCTTCTCTTGTTGTGGAGCACGGGCTCTAGGCCTGCGGGCTCAGTAGCTGTGGCTCGCGGGCTATAGAGCGCAGGCTCGGTAGTTGTGGTGCCGGGGCTTAGTTGCTCCGCGGCATGTGGGATCTTCCCGGACCAGGGCTTGAACCCATGACCCCTGCATTGCCAGGCAGATTCTTAACCACTGCACCACCAGGGAAGCCCACTGTACACCCTTGTTGAGCGTGCCAAACTGCAAGGCCTAACCATGCTTGGACCCTGGGTCATTTCTGTAACTAGTCTCAAAGGCAATTAAGTAGACCAAGGTGACCACAGCATGACTGTTGTACAACTATTCACTCACTCCCTTGGGGAAGGAGACTGGCTTGTTGGTTGCTTGCTGTAAAAGGTTCTGAGCCCTTGTCCAGGGCTCCTCAGTGACAGTGCAACCCCATTGCATGTGTAGCTGCCATCTGGGCCCATTGCATTGCCCCATGGGAATTGAGGGCAAGGAAACCAGCTGTACCATGCTGTTGTTCCTGCTCTTTGCAGTGCTGTGAAATACAGTCTTTCTCTGATCCACTGAACTTGTCTACTTTGGGGACCTCTGGAGTGTAGCAAGCCAACTTGGAGTCTTGTTACTGCTTGCCATCTTCCATGAGGTTGGGGTTCTTCCCTGACCAGTATCCCATTTTCCACTGACAAAGACCTTATAGCTGAATTCAAGCCCAATCAGGTCATATAACAATCCCAGAGTCCCATCTCTGAGGGTCAGTTTCCCAACCACTTTCCATATCAACTACTGTATCAGCCAGTGTTTTTCCAGTCAGAAAAACAAATCCTTCTAGGTCTGTGCTGTCCAGTACTGTAGCCATTAACCGCATGTGGTTATTTACATTTAAATTATTAAAATCAAAAGTAATTAAAAAGTTAGTTCCTCAGTCACACTAGCCGCATTTCAAGTAGCTACATACGCCTAGTCGATACTGTACTGGTCAGCGCAATTAGGACATTCCTATCATCACAGAACATTCTATGGGACAGCACTGCTCCAGATCATTTCAAGCAGAAAGGGATTTAAAACAGGAAATTGTTAAGCATATGGGAGTAAACCAAGGAAGAAAGGGCTTAGGAGGGTTAGAAGAGAAAAAGGGACGCGAAGAGGGTGCCGCCACCCTGGGAGAAGCCAGCCCACAGTAGGTAACTGATCTATTAGGGGTGTCGCTGCTGGGGGCACCACCAAAAAGCAGGACAAAACGATGCCTTCTTCCTTCCTCCTGCCTTTCGGTCTCCTGCCAATACCTTCCATCTGGCAAGAGAGGCTTAAAAAATAATTTGTGAGTTCCTATACTTCTTGTAGTACTAAAGAGAGCAAAGGATGGGGGGAAATGTATCTTACAGCAAACAGACAAATAACTGCAGAGTAGGGGTTTTATCAATAATAATAATATTATTAGGAGACGCCAGGAATCCCACCCTGTAGCTCACATCCATTCCTTTATCTCTAGCAACTGCCCCCTGCCCTTTATGTTCCAGCTACATGGCACTGCTTTCAGTTCTGCCCTGAAACCTTATGATATTGCTCCTCCTCAGATCCTGCACATACTGTTCCTTCTGCCTGGAACACGCTCTCCCTTGCTCTTCACATAGCTGGCTATTCTCATCCTTCAGATATAGGTCCGATATCACTTCCTCAGAGAGACTTTCCATGACCTTGCCAATCTGTCTAAACTAGCCTCAGCTCTCCTACCTCCTGCCCCAGCCATCAAGTCATCCTGTTTATTTTTTATTTTTTATTTTTTATTTTTTTTGCGGTACGTGGGCCTCTCACTGCCGTGGCCTCTCCCGCTGCGGAGAACAGGCTCCGGACGTGCAGGCTCAGTGGGGCTCAGGGGCCCAGCCGCTCTGCGGCATGTGGGATCCTCCTGGACTGGGGCACGAACATGTGTCCCCTGCATCGGCAGGCGGACTCTCAACCACTGCGCCACCAGGGAAGCCCATCCTGTTTATTTTATAGTCCTTGTTTCAATTGAAAATTATCTTCTGTGTTTACTATGTCTCCTCTCACTAGAATGTAAGCCATAGGAAGGCAGGGGCTTTGTCTGTCTTGTTTGATACTGTGTTCTCAGCATTTAGAACAGTGGCCGGCATGTAAGAGGCCCTCAGTAAATATATACTGTCTAAATGAATAGTTTCCATCCATTCTTAAGGTCTGAAATCTTTCCTGTCTCTCTAGCTGGGTGAGGTATTTCTGCTATGTGTTCTAAGAGGAACCCATACTTCTCCCATTGTGACACTTAAAATTACTGTAATTACTTATATCTGATCCCTTGCTGGACTTAAACTCAATGAAAGCAGGGACCATGTCTTTCTTGTTCACAGTTGAGTTCCCAGTGCCTAGCACAGTGCCTGGGATATAGCTGAAAGTGAGAAATTACTTGATGGATTTGGTAATCATATTGTTCTACCAAAGAGTTTGGGAGAAGATTTATTAGTGATGGGTATATTGAAACTAAGCAAAAGAAAACAAGGCAATTATTAACTCTTGGAAAAACTCCAGGAAAAATCTTGGCAAAAATGGAAATGCTATCACACAGCCCTGCACAGCTTGACTATGAATAATATTTACATAGCTGTAATCAGGGTCAACAGAACTGTATTAGTTATATTAGACTTTATAAGTTGTTAACGTTTTGACACTTTTCTATACTGGTTAGTAAATATCAATAGTAGTTACCCCAAGCTCCCTGAGTACCCCACTGCCACTGCTCCAGCTGCCCTTGCCCCCCATCTTAAAACTCCTTGAACCTTCTCAGGATCCACAACTACAGAGACAATACCTGGCACAGACTGGGGCTCTAGACCCTGCTGGAAAGGCCAGCATCTCTTTGGATCCGTCAAGTGTCCGTGTCAGTCAGCAGCCTACAGCCCCTCCTGGGCACTGCCTTTGGTTTCCCCAGAAGGCTTAACTCAGCACTGCTTGTTACACCTACCGGGGCCCAGGGAGCCCTGCATAGGAACCATCCAGAGACACCCGGCTACTAGCCAGTGGCCAGCCTGCCCCACCTCCCACATATCAACCCCCATTCCTCAATGTTCCGCCTTCCCCCAGCAGGCTCAGACCTCACCCCCGAGAGATAGCAGTCCTGGAGGGAATGCTGGCATCTCAGATGGCAAATATTTTTAATGGTACTCCTGGTCATAATATGTAAATACCACAGAATGATGTAACCCAAAATTGTGATATAATTATATTGGAAGATAGGCAGGGAAGTGGTGTTAGAGAAATCTTCCATTGTTCAAAGTCAATATATAATGTCTGAACTTAAAAATCAAGAAATAACAGTAGAGCTATATTATTTGGAAAACAGAAGTAAATACCAAAAGAAACAGCTGGAAGAGTTGAAAGTGTCTAGTTGTCTCTGAGGAGAAGGGCTTGGTGTGGGAGAGATGAGACAAGAATCTACTGTTTTCTATCATAAGCTTTAAAGAAAATTTGACTTTTGAACCATGTACATATTACTTTTTTTTTCTTTTAGGAGACTATTCCAGGAATCCTGATGAGAGGTGATGGTCAATGGTGATGGCAATGAGAGAGATAAGTGGATGCAAAATTATAATTAGGATATGAATTAGCATAACTTGGTAATTGGTACAAAGAGTGAGAGAGGGGGAGAGGGAGGAGACTCACACAGATTTGGGCGTGTAAGCTGGGATTAGAGGATGACAGTTTCTTGGTGAGCACTTGGATGCCAAGGGTCCCTCCAATCACCACATAAGGCAAGAGTGACTTACTCCGCTTAGGAGGATTGGAACTAGTTCACAAAGAAGGGGTATTTGAGCTGGGTCTTAAAGATAGTATAGAAGTTCCCGGTTCCACAAAAGATGAGCTCTGTGGTGAGAGGGTATGTTAAGGGAAGGATATTCTCAGGCAAGGGTGATGGGAAATAATAGGAAGTACAAAGGCACAAAAGCATGGAAGCATTATTTTGGAGGGAAGATATTGAGTTGTCCTGTGTGGCTGCAGTGTGGGAGGCGAGAAAGAAAGAAAGACGTTGGGGAAGAAAATGGTGAAAAATGAGCAGTAACGAGAGTCTGTGGCCAGAATCCAAGAGCCTGTAATGTAGTCCAAGTGGTCCTCTCTCTCGAGCTGGTGGCGGAATAACAGGTACAAACCTTCTGGAAAATCAACTTGGAAATATACATCAGAAGCTGTTCAGATGTTTCTAACCTCTGTTCTAGTGATCCTTTTCCTGGGGATTGTTCTTAAGGAATACTTTTTTTAAAGGATGGAGTAAGCAATATACATTAAGATACTTATTACATCAATATTGGAAACAATAAAAAATTGGAAAACAACCAACATTTCCATCAGAGGAGACTACCTAAGTAAAAGATGGCACATTCATCCAATGAATAATAAATACAGGGCTTCCCTGGTGGCACAGTGGTTAAGAATCCGCCTGCCAATGCAACGGATACGGGTTCGAGCCCTGGTCCGGGAAGATCCCACATGCCGTGGAGCAACTAAGCCCGTGCACTACAACTATTGAGCCTGTGCTCTAGAGCCTGCGAGCCACAACTACTGAGCCCACACGTCTAGAGCCTGTGCTCCGCAACAAGAGAAGCCACCGCAGTGAGAAGCCCGCACACCGCAACGAAGAGTAGCCCCCACTCACCGCAACTAGAGAAAGCCCGCGCACAGCAACGAAGACCCAACACAGCCAAAATAATAATAATAATAATAATAATAATAATAATAATAATAATAATAAATACACAGACTGGAGTGCTTGTCAGAATTTAGGTGAACTCACCCAGGAGGCCTGCTGGGCTCAGGGGAGAGGAGAAGGTCCAATGTGGGCAGGAGAAGAAGGGTGGAAGCAGAGTGGACCCAAGGCCAGTCCCAGCAAGGGCACAGGCAAGGCAGCCACCATTATGGGGCATTTGCCTTTTGGTATCTCTTTTAATCCTCACAGCAATAGCAATCTTATGAGGGTGGTACTAATACCAACCCGATTTTACAGACAAGGACCTGAGGCTCAAAGGAATGGAGCGATCTGCCCAGGGCTATCTAGCTTCGATGTAGATTCCACCCCAAGTCTATGTGATGGCAGAGCAGTCAGTGCTTTCCTCTGCACCATGACGGCAAGTGTCAACAACCACCACGTTATCTATGGGGCATCCCTTTTTACATGGCCCTGGCATCTTTCTTCAGTCTTGGGGTAACAGGGCCAAGACTGTGTGGACACCAGAGATTGGCGGTAAGTAGCAAAATGGAAAAAGCTGTATGATGACATATTCTTATTGCTTACAAAGCTGAGCAATAAGAATATGTAATTGTATCAGTGATCAAAGCTGCCCCCCAAAATTGTGCTCACAGTCAACAGCAGGAAGGGGCAAAAAGAAATGGAAACAGATAATGTGTGAATGGGTTATCTCTTTCTCCTAGTTTTGAGGTTTCTGTTCTTATCACTGTATTATGTGCACAATAAAAAAACAATTTACGGGGCTTCCCTGGTGGCGCAGTGGTTAGGAGTTTGACTGCTAATGCGGGGGACGCGGGTTCGAGCCCTGGTCCGGGAGGGTCCCACATGCTGCGGAGCGGCTGGGCCCGTGCACCACGGCTACTGAGCCTGTGCTCTAGAGCCTGAGAGCCACGACTGCTGAAGCCCATGTGCCTAGAGCCCATGCTCCACAAGAAGAGAAGCCACTGCAATGAGAAGCCCGTGCACTGCAATGAAGAGTAGCCCCCGCTCACTACAACTAGAGAAAGCCTGTGTGCAGCGACGGGGACCCAATGCAGCCAGAAATAAATAAATAAATAAATATTAAAAAACAAAAAACACCAATTTACAATGAAAAATGGAAACATGGAGAAAATATGAGTCGCTGGGGTGGCCCATGGCCATGCCTGGAGCCCAGCTGGAGCTCCTGGCCTTCCAAAACCATTCTGACAGCAACACACATAAAGAAGAAGTTGGCTTCTTCTGAACAAAGGAGGAAAGGAGAGAAATGTAGTGTGTGACCCATGCCAAGAGGCCTCAGGTCCTTGCCACCATGCTTCAGATGTTGGTGTCATGGCTGCATCTATGTGACCTTCTCACCTGGGCCAGGGATGTATGGTTGTGACCAGAGCTTCCCAGTCCAGGCCACTTTGTATCTGATGGTCGTTGCTGTTCCCCATTCATTTTTGTTGTTGGCTCTCCCACCTGGGGCTTGAGTTTGGCCTTGCTGGAGGAAGAGCCAGTACAGGATTCTCTCTGATTGAGGGACAGAGGCCAAGGTAACCTCAGCCAGCAAAGAGAACAGTGAAATAGCAACATCCATGCTTGGGTTTCAGAGCTGGGGCCCAGCGAGTCTTCTTTTGTTCATGCTCACACTCCCTATCTCACTCAGTTTTACTCTGTCCTCTAGATCACCATTCCTATCATGATTTCATGCACTTGCCCACGCTGTTCCTTCAGTCTAGAGCACCCTTTCTGGTGCTTCCTGACAGAGCTAAACCCTGCTTATCCTTTAATACCACGTCCTTGATGAAACTTTTCCCGATCTCCTTTTGGGGAATGAATCATTCCCTCCTCTGACTCACACAGAACTTGATTTGTATCTTTCCTATGGCAATTGTATTTTTCTGCAGTATGTTATAGTTATTTGTGTCCATGTCTGTTTCTCCCACTGAATGGCGAGCTTCTCAATGTGGCCAAGGAGCATGTCTTATCCAACTCTGATTCCCCACACAGCGTGGCCAACGCCTGCTATATGGTAGGTGCTCAATCAAAGTGTGGAATGACATTAAATTACAAGGGCTGAGTTCTTTGTCTTCCTGTGTCATGGATTCTCTGGGAAAGCTGTTGAGATTGTGGGCAGATGATCAATTGGTTTTATATCCCTTTCTTTCCTGTGCATTTTGAAAGGGGCTGGAAGAGGAAGAGAGTTAAAGCTATCTGCGTATCCATATTGCAGAGATTTCAGCCAGGGGTCCTCGGAGAGGGTAGTAATATGAATAATAACTAACGTGTGCAGGGACTCTTATACTTTTACACCCATTAACTCTGCTGGGTCTCACAAGGACTGTAGGATGTAGGCTGGGTAGGCAATATTTGGCTTGTCCCAGTGTTATAGCTGAGGAACCCAAGGCTCAGAAAAATGAAGTGATTTGCTCAAGATTACATCAACTCAAAGGAGAGCTGGGACTCAGACCCAGACCTGTTGACTTCAAATCACACGCTCTTGGGATTGCAGAGGCGACAAAAACACAGACTCTTCCTCTTGATAAATGTTTGCAGAATGAAGGAAGGAAACCAACAGTTTAACCCTTGAGGAGGTGTACCTGCATCAGACCCCACTTGTTATCCTCACACATGTTTGTTTGCTCATCTAGGGGTTTAGCTCCTCAAAGGTAGGATCCATGCCTTCTCCTTTATTTCTCTCCCCACAGCTCAGGCCTTTGGCAGGCGCCTCACTTTTGCTGGCTCTTGGCTTCCATGTCTATAAAATGAGGAGGCTGAGCTAGAAGTTTAAGTCGGGTCACATTCCCACCAGCGCCCAGCACAGAGCCTGGCCCACAGTTTCCATCAGCCTCCCCATGGACGACTCTCAGCTCCAACACTAGAGGCCTCCAGGACTCTAGCTGACGTGATGGAGTGTGTACCCTGCACGTTGCAGCCTCTTCCCAGGCTGGCTTTGGAAACCGAGCTTCCTCCAGACAGCAGGACTGCTCCGCTCACACAGATCAAGTTGGGAACCTCATTAGTCATGTCAGATGACACAGTTAACACTTGGGGCTGGCATGACCAGTTCATCAAAAGCTCCTATATGCCTGGCTCCATCGCTGCAGCTGAGGAACTACTGTATGTGGAGCAGGCAGCACGTCAGAGGAGCAGTGCCAGAGAGCTTCCAAATTGGTTTTGATTAATTGCATGGACATGTCTTTAATTGGTGCCAGGCTAGCGGCCAGAGAACTTATGGGAAAGCAGGATGTTATGCTTTCATTCCCTGAAGTCCCATAAAGCAATGAAAGATGAGGAACAGAATCACTGCTCGTTGAAAATTTATTGACCGTGCAGACCCAGAAAACAAAAATTAACTATCTGAATCGAAACCTAACCTCATTTTCCCAACTCATTGGAAGCCATGCATGTTCCCCTTTGTGCCCCTGGCTTCCTGCTGAGATGTACAACTGAGTGAAAGGTGTGATTTCTAAGGAATGAGTGCTGTAGCATGGAGATGGTATCCTCAGCTTTCCCAGATGGGCGCAGAGGTATCTGGGAAGGTCCCTCCCCTCAGAAACATCTCTTCCTCCAGCGCATCACCGTCCTATGAACTGATATCAGTCGTTGATCCGCTTTGGGTGAAGTATTCATTTACACATTCATTCTTTCTTTTCCATCCTTAGAGATTTGTGTTGAGTGTGTCCTAAATACATAGCACTGTTCTGGTGTCATGGTGTCAATACAGAATGGAATGGTGTCAAGTACAGATCCTTCCCTAAGGGAAAAGGTTATCTAGGAGAAAGGAGAGGATGGGTACACAAATGAACTGATGCATGATGGGTGCATCACAGAAAATGAAGCATTGAGATTTGCCATCAAGAGGACTTGGGTTCAAATCTCAGCCCTGATTCTTATTTCTGAGTCACCATGGAAGTCACTCTGATCCTCTGAGTTTTAACTACAGGATAGGATAATAACACTGCACCTGGCTGCCATGAGGCTTATAAGAGGTAGCAGAGTTGAAAGAACACAGTGCAGGACCTGGCACCGACCAGTAAACGGTTGCTAATTCTGAATAAGCGGTACCAGGGAGGTTCTGAGAAAGTGCTATGTGAGAGTTCATGTATTCAAGGAACAAATGTTTACCAATTACAGACTCTGTGCCAGGCTCTGTGATGGGCATTAGGGATTTAGACAGGAAGTTCTGCCATTGACAAGACTGAGATCCACTAGGGAGTAGCAATGCTATAGTATGGTAAGAATGGCAAGTCGTTACATGTGTGCTGACAGAAGTCTGCTCTGAGCCAGTGGGGAGGAAAGGAGACAGTGGTCACTTTTACCCAGGGAAAATAAATAGGATAGATTTGCCTGAAGAGGCGATGCTTGAGCTAAGTCCTAAAAAATGAGAAGATTTTTGTTTGTAGATAAAGCACAAAAGGGTATTCCATGCGCAATACCACAGTGTTCTTTTTGTTTCTAGAACAAGCAGCGGTTATCCCCTGAGATTTTGGAGTTAGCTGCTTTCTTTGTATGGAAAGTTCTTCCCCTAAATTTCCCCAAAGGGGACTTCTTGACATTTATAACCTGGTATTTTCTTTTTTTTTGCGGTACGCGGGCCTCTCACTGTTGTGGCCTCTCCCGTTGCAGCGCACAGGCTCCGGACGTGCAGGCTCAGCGGCCATGGCTTCACGGGCCTAGCCGCTCCGCGGCATGTGGGATCTTCCTGGACCGGGGCACGAACCCATGTCCCCTGCATCGGCAGGCGAACTCTCAACCACTGCGCTACTAGGGAAGCCCAACCTGGTATTTTCTTATTCATTCCTTTGTTTATGTCTCCCTGACTAGAATGACAGGTCCAAGAGAACACAAGATCTTGGCTGTCTTTCTCTCCACTCTATCAGAATGTCTAGAACACTGCCTAGCATAGTGTAGGTGTTCAATACATGTTTGTTGCCTGAATAAATAAATAAACAACAGGAGGCACAGGAGGGCCTACTGCAATCAAAGAACCATAAGCACACAGCCTGGTGCACAGCGGGCATTGAATTTTTTTCTCATAAAATTGAACAACAAGGAATACCTAAGGCATAGGCTGGAGGAATTAAGGTGGGAGATAACAGAAGAGGTGGCCTCTGAGCTGCTCCCTGAAGGCCAAGAAGGATGACAATGTGATGGGGATGTTGGGAGGGGATCAGGAGGACTAAGTAAGATAACTTTTCAATCTCTTCCAACCTTGAGCTTCTAAGACTTTCTCCCAAACAAATCAGCTCTTGCCAACCTTCCGGGTCTCCTCACTCACACTCCTCCTTTCTACTCCACTCTGTCTGGAGGCTGTAAGGACATCTGACACACCATTTCCTGCCAGTGTAAATCACGGACTGATATGTGATGCTTGTTCTCAGTTTTTACCATCCCCCGGGTGGAGATGGCCCTATAACTCAGGGTGGAGGCCCCAAGCAAAGGCAGCCTTTCCACAGAATGGCAAATAAGGGGGAACTTGTTTACCCACCAGCACCTTCCTGGCCCTGCTCCCAGGTAATTTAATGTCCTCTGGTCCTGGATCTGCTCCTTAGTTGGATGCACCTCAGTTCACTTGCTGGAGCACTGATGTGTGACTGTTTAACTGCCGCTGCTTCCTGTCCCAGGGATCCAGGGCCTCAGGGAGCATGAGAAAGAGACAAGAAAGAGAGCTTTATATGAGGTAAGCTTTGACAGTCATGATAAAGGCCAAAAACTAACTTACACTTATATAGTGCTTAACAATTTACAAAGCCCTAGAGAACTCCTGTTCATCCTTCAAGACCCTGCACAAATGTTACCTCTTTTCACCCAACTTCAACTCCAGGTAGAGCTAATCCTTCCCTCCATTATAGCCCTTATTACCTTGTAATGAATTTATTTGCGTATGTGTCTCATTTCCTTCATCAAACCATCAGCACCTTGGGGACAGATCTCTTCTCTCTAGTAAAACACATTTCTTTTTTTCTTAAAAAGTAATTTTCATCATACATATTTTTCTAATTATGAAAGTAATATTTATAGATATAATGATAAAAAATTGTATATATAAAAGTATAATGAAGAAAATTTTAAATCACTTATAATTTCATCACCCAGATAAAACCACTGGCACCATTTTGAGTATATCTTGAGTCTTTTTTTAGCATATAGAAAGTAAAAATGGACTATGCAATGCATCTGGTTTTATAGTCTGGCTTTAGCATCTATTCCATTGTGAACATAAACACGTCATTGACAGTTCTTCAAAAACATCATTTTAAATGGCTGCATTATTTTCATTTAATGAGTATACCACAGTTTACCTGACAATTTCCTCATTGTGGGACATTTGGACCAGTTACTTCTTTTTACTGTTTTACAAATAAAATAAATAACTGTATACATAAATCTTTGTCTGCATCTTTGACTATTTCCCTAAGAAAGATTCCTAGAAATGGAATGTCTAAGTCAGCAAAATGCCAGGGGTGAATTATCCATAAAGGCTAATAATGGAGAGAAGCCAGAGGTACCAAGTCAACTTTAAGATGCCTAGATATCTTGCATGGGATTTTGCAAATAGACTGGACACAAAACCCATTTCCCCATTTAAAGTTTTATGGCTTTGGCAATTTGGACAACCATTCTGAGTTTCCATTTTCTTATCTAAAAAATGAAGACAATAAATGTCTTTCTCACAGAATGATTCCTTCTGATCTGGGAACTTCCAGAAACATGATCAACTATCCTAATATAGATGGGTTTCCCATCCCACCCCCTGCTACAGACACGTAGAGATGCTGGATGAACTATAACAGACGTTATATTTTTATTGCCAAATTTGAAAAGAATAAAGAGAAATCCCCAGATATCAAAAATGAGAAAGAAATGAAAAGCTCAAAGCCAGAACAGGTCATAGGTGACGTGCCTTAGCTGCCACAAGGATTACACACTTAGCTATAGTTCCTGAGATCTGCAGGCCAGGGTTCCACCGAACACTAAGGAGTAGGAGATGGGGCTCCAGTCCTGGGCAGGTGAGAAAGCTGGAACTGAGCCCCTTGCATACAGCTCTGACATTGGAAGCTTTGTCCCCTTCCATGAAAAGGAGACTGGAAAAACTCTACCCCAAGGTTAGAGAAGTTCAAGGAAGCTTGATGTCTGAAGAGGCCTTGGGAAGGGAAGAAATGGCACTCAAGAGAAGCAGAAATCCCAATCGGTGCCAAATGCATATGGAGGTTTAAATTTACTCTACCTGTATGTGCAGACAGCTAGTGAGATAAATTAACAGAAAAATTGGTCCAGACCTTAAAATTCTTAGGTTAGGGCTGAAGTAAGACCTATTAAAATTCTTAGGTTTAGGCTGAAGTGAATTCAAAATAGCTCTGCAGGGATGTTTACCAATCCAGGGCTTGCAGAATCCACTAGAAAAAACAATCCCTGATGAAGCTGCTCCTGAAAAGTATCAAACCACATGAGGAAAGAAATGAGCAAAATGGAGAATCAACCAACACAATAAACTAGAGAGAAGAAGGGTTAAAATAGAACCATTTAAAAGAGACTATGGGTGGGAGGGAGTGTCAAGAGGGAGGAGATATGTGGATATATGTATACATATAGCTGATTCACTTTGTTATACAGCAGAAACTAACACAACATCATAAAGCAATTATACTCCAATAAAGATATAAAAAAATTAAATTAAACCTCTTTTCTATTCAACTATAAATAAATAAATAAAGACTGTGGGGACTTCCCTGGTGGTGCAGTGGTTAAGAATCCACCTGCCAATGCAGGGGACACGGGTTCGAGCCCTGGTCCAGGAAGATCCCACATGCCACGGAGCAACTAAGCCCGTGCGCCACAACTACTGAGCCTGTGCTCTGGAGCCCGCGAGCCACAACTACTGTGTGCCACAACTACTGAAGCCCACGCGCCTAGAGGCTGTGCTCCGCAACAAGGGAAGCCACCACAATCACACCGCAACGAAGAGTAGCCCCTGCTCACTGCAATGAGAGAAAGTCCGTGCACAGCAGTGAAGACCCAACTCAGCCAAAACTTGTTTCTTTCATTAATTATTTTTAAAAAAGGAAGAAGAAAATTCAATCTAGAAAAATAAGTTAGATGTAAGGAGGGGGATGCAAGTGAGGTGCTAGAGTCAGCTCTTATCAGCCCAAAGAGCGACTGTTAAATTTTAAGGAATTTTGAGAACTGGTTGTAAAACACAGTCATTGCTAAAAATTAAATTATACAAACTTGCAATTAAACGAATTACTTTCAAAATAAAGGTAAAAAATCCTCACAGTGCATCACTTCTTAATTATTTTACTACAATTTTTCTATTATCTATGCACTTGAGGTTATTATCTCCCACATCTATATGGTAGAAATACTATAGAATGGTGTGCTGCTGTGCATCTTTTTCCTTCTCTATATTTCAGTGATGTCACATTGGTAACTTGAGTATTTGCACCTCAGAGCTCAACAAATGCTACAAGTCAGGGCTCCCTTACTCCTACTACATGAGAACTGGTTGTTAAACATCTAAACACCACTGAATATAAGAAATAATGGTTTACACTGCTAGGTATATATCCAAGAGAACTGAAAACATATGTCCACAAAAATACTTGTACACAAATGTACGTAGCAGCCTTACGTATAATACCAAAAAGTGGAGCTAACTCAAAAGTCCACCAACTAATGAATAAATAAAATATGGTTTATCCATAAAAGGGAATATTATTCAGGCATAAGAAGGAATGAAGGACTGATACATGTTCCAACATGGATGAACATTGAAAACATTGTGCTAAGTGAAAGAAGCCAGACACAAAAAGCCATATATTACATGATTCCATTTATATGAAACACCCAGAAAAGGTAAATCCATGGAGACAGAAAGTAGATTAATGGCTGCCAGGGGTTAGGGATAGGAGGAATGGGGAGATTTCTTTTGGGGATAATGAAAATGTTCTAAAATTAGATAGTGGTGATGGTTGCACAATTTTGTGAATATGCTAAAAACTATTGAATTGTATCTTTAAAATGATGAATTTTATTGTACACAAACTATATTTCAATAAAAAGAAAGGACTAAAAGGTAGGCAGAGAAATTGGTATGCATGTTTGTAAATATAAATAAATTCTGGTTGTTAAAACATCTAATGGAGGGGGGGTGAGTGGTTAAAAGTCAGTTGGAACTAAAATACTAAAAGCCAAATTAAGTGGAAGATAGAGGGGGTGGAGAACACAATTAAAGAACTCTAAAGTTCCTGAAATTTTCACAGTGTGCTAAAGATAGTGATTAACTTAACAATGTTAGGTTGAGTATGCACATTGATAACATAAGAACACCCACTGAAGGAATATAATTAGAATGTATAACTTCCGAATCACTAGTGAGGCAAAAAAGGGAGCAAAGAAAACAACCAAAGTAAAAGAGGGCAGGGTAAGAGAATAAAGCAAGTAAAACACATGGCAAAGGACAAAACAAAGGGGGAAAATATCCACAATAGGTCATAAGTAGAAGAAATGTAAACACGCTTAAGAAAAGACAGATTCTCAGATTGGATTTTTAAAAATCCAGCTGTATGTTGGTTACAAGAATGCATTCGGGCTTCCCTGGTGGCGCAGTGGTTGAGAGTCCGCCTGCCGATGCAGGGGACGCGGGTTCGTGCCCCGGTCTGGGAGGATCCCACATGCCGTGGAGCGGCTGGGCCCGTGAGCCATGGCCGCTGAGCCTGCGCGTCCGGAGCCTGTGCTCCGCAGCGGGAGAGGCCACAGCAGTGAGAGGCCCGCGTACGCAAAAAAACACAAACAAACAAACAAACAAACAAAAAAAACAGAGTAGCCCCCACTTGTTGCAACTAGAGAAAGCCCGCATGTAGCAACGAAGACCCAAGGCAGTTAAAAATAAATAAATAAATTTATTAGGAAAAAAACAGAAAAACAGGTGTTTAAACAAAAACTTGTACACACATGTTCATAGTAGCACCATTTATAAGAGTCAAAAGATGGAAACAACCTAAATATCCATCAGACATTTAAACATCAACAGATAAGCAAGAAGTGGTATAGCAATACAACAGCCTGTTACTCAGCCCTAAAATGTAATGAAGTTCTGATGCACGCTACAACATGGATGAATCTTGAAAACATTATGCTAAGTGAAAAAAGCCAGACACAGTGGTCACATATTGCATGACTCCATTTATTTGAAATGTCCAGAACAGGCCAATCCACAGAGACAGGAAGTTGATTAGTGGTTGCCAGGGGCTAGGGGAAAGGGGGTGAATGGGGAGTGACTGTTCAATGGATACAACGTTTCCTTTTGGAGTGTTCTGGAACTAGATAGCAGTGATGATTGCACAACACTGTGAATGTGCTAAATGCCACTGAAATGTACACTTTAAAATGGCTAAAATGGTGAGTTTAATCAGAAATTTAAAGAAGCAATTTCCATAAGTCTATTCTTTCATTCATCTATCAGACATTTATTGAACAGCTCCAGGGAAGCTTTATTCCGGATGCAGGCAATACAGAGAAATCAGATGTGATCTTGGCTTTCAAGTTCATGGGTTGGTAGGGGAGGAAAAACATTCTGCAGACAATTAAGTTCAATTAAGTGTTAGGGTTTCCTTCACTTAAGAATGGGCATTGTACACTGTGGGCACTGCTTTGCCAAGAAGTGAGGGGTAGAGAATAGCAACGGTAAGGCTGAGGCTTGAGTGCTGAGTAGGAGTTTTCTAGGTGGATGGCAGCAAGGATGGATTTGAGACAGCGGGTGTGACCTGAGCAGGCTCAAAACGCTGGCATCAAAAAGCCTCCGGTTTTCAGCAAACTCCAAACTAAATAGCACGTGTGCAGCAGTGCAGAGGATGGACTTCAGGACAGTGATGTGAGAGGTGGGTGACCACCCTGTCCGGTTGCAGTAGGTGACGCTAAGACATGTTAGGGGAATGACCTGGACTTGACTGCATGTGAGAGTCAAAGGAAGTATGATGCCAAGATTGGGCTACTTTGTTGGTAGTGGAAACTGCCAGTCCCTAAAGTGGGTCTGCAGGACATTCTGTTCTCAGGGGACGTGAAACTAGAATTTACACTCCCCCCCATCTTATGTATTCTACTATTTTTTAATGATTTTTTTTCTTTTTGTATTTATATTTGAAACCTACTTCCCTTTTCTTTGGGCTTCCTCTGTTTTCCTGTTTGAAATATATGTTACTCTGGAAATGTCATGGCATAGTATAGTGGCATTTACAAGTGAAATGTAAAGAATTTTCAGAACATCTAGAAACGCAAGTCTAGGGTTTAGGAATATAAGCCCTAACGATGTGATAGCGTTCATGCCTTCAGACACTGTGTCATAAATATAAACACACCCGGAAATTTGAGACAGCATAGAAGAGATAGTTGAGAACTTTATTAGAATTTATGTGCCCAGATTTTTAAAAATGTATATGAGAAATATTAAAAACACAAAACATAACACACTAGGGAAGAACATCTGGAAAAAATGAATGACAGAATGCCAACATTTACTTGTGAATACACAGTCTGGGAGAAGGACCAGGGGGCCTGGACACCCCAGGAAAACTTGGAAAAACCTTTGCACCACCTTCTCTGTCATAAATATGTTCCCCACAAACTGCATGTAAATCAGTTGTTGGTAAATCATATTTATCAAATGCAAGGGTGACAATTATTTTAAAGTTATCTTAAGAATGTACACTTTAGTAAAGGATATTATTACCAATGGAGTAATGGAAAAAAACCTCACTGGACCAAGAGAAATTCAAGGTCCTTCATTATTATCCTGGCTCTGCCACCAACTAGATGTGTGATTAGAGAAAATTCACTCAATCTCCCTGGGCCAATTTCCTCATCTAATCTGGGTTGTACCTCTGAATTTTCACTTATTAGATTCTTAAAGCAAGATACAGGGGTACTGGCTCACAGCCTAATGTCTAGTTTCTTCTGAAAGGTGATACTGCAGGACAGAACTGAGGGCCCTTTTACATAAGAGGAGCCGGGGATGGCAAGGCCAGCAGGCCAGTTACCAATGCTTTACCAATGCTTTGTGTGTTTTGCCTCTTTATACTCCACTTTCTCATTCCTACAATCACCCTAACTGTGATGATAACAACTTTTGTTCCAAATTCTTTACAAAAGCTTGTTCCTTAGAGCTGTGCTCTGGGAGAGACTGACAGTCTAAGGTAGGAGCCCATTCCCAGTGGTCTCTCCACCTCTGGCCCTTTCCCTACCCCCACAAGGCCGGTACTGCCTAAGGGCAAGGGCTATACCCTCTATGCCTAGTACAGGCCCAGGCCTAAAGAAGGAATTCAGTAAATGACCATTCACTGGATGTTTTTGAAGGAGCAAGCTGAGGCAGAGAGATGGGTCTGGTGCAATAACTGAATCCTAGGGGTGAACTTTTGGCTACTTCTTTAAACATTTCTGAACTTCCCAAATTTTCTACAATGGGCAAAAATATATAGAAACCACAAGTATTAAACCCTTTTTTTCCAGGCTTTTAGTCAATGCCCTGGTTTCCCATAAATAATGTAAATTTTGTCCAGTTCTCCGATGTTTGGAACAAAACAAAGGTCACACATCTTTTAAGAGAAACAGCTAGTACAGTTTCCTAGTTCATTTTGCTTAAACAGCAAAGAAACAATGCATTTGTCTTTGTGGACAAATGCCGTCTAGCTCCAAGCAAGGACCCCTGCCAACTGGCTTCAGAAAAGGCCATTTATCAACAGTGTTTAGGCACCACCTTGATTAATCTGCCATATAGGAAGTACAAAGCACATCTGTAAGCATTCTTTTGTCTTCTTAAGCAAAATAGGTTTAGGCCGTATTAACTTGAAAGAGGTAGAAGGCAATGGGTCAGGCCTTCCGCTGATTACTACCATGCTGTAGACTAATTCAGGAACTGTTCGGAAGATGAAGAAGCAAAGGAAATTACTCTCTGTTGAGTACTTACTACATGCCAGATATTGTGCTGGGCACCCCATATACATTATTTTAATGTAAGCCTCACATCTAACAATAACTATCTAACATACTATATTTTCACTCATTTATCTTATTTCTTGTCTGTCTCCCCCACTTAAATGTAAGCTCGTAAGAAGAAACATTTTTTTTGTCTTGTTCACTGCTGTATCCTCAGTGTCTACAACAGGGTCAGATACATATAAACAATCAATAAATATTTGTTGAATGAACAAAGTGAACATCTCCATGAGACAGGTTTTATTATTCTCCTTTTATGGATGAGTAACCTGAAGTGCTCCAGTGGTGCAAATGAACTGCCCAAAGTCCCATGGCTTGTTAAGGAGCAGGACAAACCCCAGTCTCACTCCTTTGTTCTTTCTATAGACAAAGAGACTTAGACCTTGAAAAACTTTTCCAGCTTGACAAATCTGTAGCCTAGATGCCTATAAAACATGTATTTACTTTGGGTACTCATTTGAAAATCTGAAATTTCACCGAGGAGATATATTTGGCATTTTAATGGTAAACATTTTGCTAAAATAACAATGAAAGACACATTTTCCCAACAGAACAATTTCATCTATGGATAGACAGGAATTATCTACATCATTTCATACCTGAAAATCCTGTGAATAATTACTCTTCAGATATAAATAAAAGCACAGTAATTCTGGACACCAACAAAAACATTTGCAAACTTTCGAGTTTCCTAAGTTACATCATTAAGATGACTATTGATATTCATGTGGTATTCTCAGTGTGGAATATCAAATACTCCCATGTACATCCGTGTTGAGTGTCCCAGCATGGGAAGAGGTAGACTCGGCACATCAAAAGCCATTCCTATCCTAAAGAAATTATATGGGAAGCTCAAGGATTCTTCAGAGAATCAGTTGTAATAAAATCCATCTCAAGAATATTCATTTTGTATGAGAGAATGGAAGAATGAGGTTAATTTTACCCAGGAGAATACTTCAAATCCTTTCCATTTGTCAGAATATATTTGATCCATATGTGCTCCTTTACCTCCCTAGGACCACATAACAGGAACATGCCGTTTGTGGTGTCTTCTCATATCACTCGGGATTTTTGTAGGGATTCTGGTCCCCTTCTCCTTCGGGGAAGGCCCCTTTCCCTTCTGTCCCACTCCTGCTACCAATACAATAGTATCATACAGTCTCCATGTGGACCCAGCCAGTTAATTGTTCCTGGACCAAACTAATGGTTTGGCCCCATTCTCTCCATTGCCAACTTTTGGTGCTATTGTTTTATTCTGATAATAAAAGTATTAATATTTTAGAAAAATATTTTTGGATTTATGTATATAATTTTGTATGTCACTCTTTTCACTTATAAGTATTTTGCCATGCTGTTTTAACACTTCACAAACATTAATTATAATGACTGCATAATAGTCTACTATATCATCATAGTGTAATTTACTTAACCAATTTTCTACTGTTGGACTTCTGGATTGTTAAAGCATAAACTCTGCCCACATTTCAGACCATTTCTTTTTCTTTTTTTTTTTTTTGCGGTACGCGGGCCTCTCACTGTTGTGGCCTCTCCCGTTGTGGAGCACAGGCTCCGGACGCGCAGGCTCAGCGGCCATGGCTCACGGGCCCAGCCGCTCCGCGGCATGTGGGATCTTCCCGGACCGGGGCACAAACCCGTGTCCCCTGCATCGGCAGGCGGACTCTCAACCACTGCGCCACCAGGGAAGCCCCAGACTATTTCTTTAGGACAGATTCCCAGAAGTAAAATTAGAGGATCAGAAGTTATAAACATTTTTAAAGCTCCTGATAGATACTGCCAAATTGCTTTTCAGAAAGCTGTTGCCAATTTACACTTCCAACATTGCCAGCGTGTTTTTCTACCAATACAGATTGGTCTAAAGAATAATAAAATTTAAGTGGAACATATAGTCCTTAAATTATTAATGCAGCTGGAGAGGCATCATGACCACAGCAGAGAGGCCTGTGGCAAACGTCATACCTTTTTCCAGGTATGCAATTAACAATGAGTTAGTGTGAGCACATGGAACAGAAGTTTTGCAAGAGTGAACAGCAATAGAATTAGATTTCAGACTCAAATCTAAGGCTTGTGTCTGCTTTGTCTGTTGCTGTACCCTAGCACATAGGACAGTGCCTGGCACATAGAGCCACTCGATAAAAATTTGCTGAATTAACACAGAATCTCCTTTCAGATGCAGTTTTTCAGCAGCTGTAGGATTTAGCCACTCCTGGATTCAAAGGAAACATAACTGGCTGGATTAAACATCCTTGCAAAGGTCTGTTCAATTCTGAGATTCTATTTCAACTTTGGAAAATCAGTTTAAGTGAAGGTGACACAATATGGCACTCTTTAGGAGAAAAACAAGTAAACATATCTAAAAGAACATAGCTTGGTACCAGTTGCCAATATATATATATATAATTTTTTTACAAGCATGCAAAAAAATATAATTCAATGAGTTTTGTCACCTCCATAGTAGTCCCTTTCATAGATGATAACAAACTTATTCAAATGCTGCTCATGGTCAAGGCAATTTTGGAATTACCTTCAGTTCATTCTGTTATCACTGGTTGTAACTTGGCACCATTTTCAGTATTGCCAATTTTTTTTGGAAATATTACAAGGGCAAAATATAGGTAGTTTGTGTACTATAATTTTTAGCCGAGAACAGCACAAAACTTATTTTGTGAATCAGAATATGGTCAAGGTAATACAGTCAATCATTCAGCTCTAGTTCACGCTCCTGGCACCATAAAGACTACCTTCAATATTCCACAATTTCTATAGTAGTAAATTGTCAGACATTGCCAGATCAGTTTGGCATTAACAATGTTACTGATGGATCAATCATCTGTCATTTTTATACATACATTTTATATACATTAGACCAGGGGTCAGCAAACTATGGCCCATGGACCAAATCTGGCCCACCATCTGGTTTTCTATGAACTTACCGCAAGCTAAGAATTTTTTTAATATTCTCAGTGGTTTGAAAAAAATATTTTGTGACATGTGAAAACTATATGAAATTTAAATCCCCGTATCCATAAATGAAGTCTCATTAGGACACAGCCATGCTCATCTGTTTCCATATTAGCTATGTCTGGTTTTGCATTAAAATGTTGAGAAATTACAATAGCCACTGTATGGCCCACACAGCCTAAGACATTTCCTTTACAGAAGAAGTTTGCTGACCTCTTCACTAAATGCAAGTGGGACCTAAGAAGTACTGAAGTTTCCCACTACAGATTTTTTGTTTCTGGATATTAATACTGGGAGAAGGGTGATGCAACTGGGACAGTATTTGCAAGGATCTGATAAGACAGAGACTCGAGAAGATAAATATGAGTGTTGCCTCAAATAGGATGTCAAAGCCTGGCAGAATCTGAGGGGTCTGATCCAACTAAGGAGTTAGAGAACACAGGGTTACATATACAATCCCAGCAGCAAAGAAGACTCTTATTGAGCCACATAGGACCCTGGTGACCAATCCCAAGGAGCCTAGTGAGACTTGCTGGCAATGAGGTCTGTAAACGGCAGGCTGGCTGATCAGCAGATGTGATACAGCGACAGTTCCCAATAGTACCCCACTCCTGTACTAGATATCCTCAAGTCATTTAGCATCCAGATTTATCCGGGCACCTCCAATGTCTGAACTCTAAGAAATGGATCTGAAAGGAAGACTCTGGAAAGCAGGCCCCATGTACACATTCTTCCCAAACAATAACATTTCAGTGAGAACTCAGAGCCAGGGGCAGAATTCAGAAGACTGCAGAACTACCCACGTTTTTCGAAATCAAAGATTGGTGAATACTTTATTCTTTCTGTTTTTGATCATTACCAGTGGGACAGGTGGAAGGTGGGATGATGGGTGGAGAACGGACTGGATAAACTCAATGATGAAATGATCTGCCCTGGAAAGTGTTTATTCCTCCCAGACTTCCAGCTGTAGTGTATAACATTCCATGTGGATTTTGAACCAGAATGGGGAAGGGGAAGGTCAGCCTGAAACCCAGAGAGATTCCTTGACTGTGTGTTTAGCTTGAGAATTATGGTCAAGGTTTGCAGATGGCCAGCTCTCTTCCTGACATCCTACAGAGAGCCAGGCTTCATCTCTTATGGTTAGATGGAGCTTCTCCTGCCAGGGAAAATACAGTTGCTGGGAGAGTGCGATTTGCATATTATATCTCTGAAAAACTTTCATAACTCCTGAGTACTAGAGGTAACCAAATTGCCTCAAGAAACTGGTAATACTGGTTGCCTCTGGGGAGTGGAACCCCTGGTGGCTAAGGGTGAGAGGGAGCTTTTTTGTTCCTTCCCAGTGTGCCCCTTATATATGAAGGCAATCTGGGGCCAGGGATGGAGCAATTTCTTTACTCAAGACTATAGGGCTGGGAATTCCCTGGCGGTCCAGTGGTTAGGGCTCTGTGCTCTCACTGCTGAAGGCCTGGGTTCAGTCCCTAGTTGGGGAACTAAGATCCCACAAGCTGCGCGGCACTGCCAAAAAACCCCCCCACAAAACAAACAAAACAAAAGACTATAGGGCTGAAGTGGGGAGCTGGAAGAGGGATCTAAAAATCAGAAGAGAGAAAAGTTGCAGTTGAGTGGAAAACCATGACCAAAAGGGGAATTCAAGGCAAGCATACCAAAGTGGCCAAAAGCAGCTATTGGAGGGTGCGGTCCAGAACCAGAAAACAAAGCCCAGGGAAACAGAAGAGCAAGAGCAAACTGGAGAATAAACTGAGTGATATCTGAGAAAAGTCAAGGACAAGGGCCTAGGGCATGATGGGTGGAACCCTGAGATTATAGGATCAAAAAGCTCAAGAGGCCTAGGCAGCAAGGTGCAGGCCGGGCAAAATTCATGTCAGAAATAAAACAGATTCGGCAGGTGGACAGATAAGGGGTACTGTTACATGAGAACTCTCTTGTCTGAGGACAGTCTTTTGAGATTATGCTCTAAACTGGTGTGTAGAGATACTGAGCAGCCATGTGTGAAAGGTTTGCTCTGCGTGAATATTTTTACTTCCCTCCAAACTTGAGGCTTCCTAGGGTTTATTATCATCTTACTGAATATTTTCTGAGAAGCCGTGCAAATGGGCAATGGGTTCAGGTAGTGCAGTTCAACCTGACTACCGCCCAGGACATGATCTAAGGTAATAAGGTAAGTCCTTTTCATTACAGCTACTTGTAACAATTTGAATTCACCCTCCTGATTACCTGCTTCTGGTTGCTTTGCGTCCAAACCCTGTCTGGGACAACATGGCTTCCAGTATTCTACTCTCCAACATGGTCTTGGTCCAGCACCTTTGGCAGGGTCACTCCAGCCCTGTTTACAGGACAGGGATAAATCCAGAAATAAGTTCTCTCAGGACCTCTGTGTTATCACAGATTGGAAATAATGCCTGTAGGTACGGTTGTGCGAACCTGGCCTAGGCATAGGGGCATACAATTCTGCAACAATTACCCCCTGGGCTGAGCAAGGATTAATATTGGTTCAGTCACCAAGTGGCCAGCTGTGGCGGCTTTCTTCCAGAAGTGCAGTGTCCCTGTCACAAAGGCCTTATGGGGAGCCCAGGGCCTTATCCGATGTAGGAAGATGTAATGGTCCTGAGATGGAATGTCTAGAAATTGCTAAGTATGCAGACGTCTGTGAGCTGTTGCCTGGTTTGAGAGCTTTCCTGAACAATATCTTTTATTTGTGAGATAAGGTCTAAGTTTCAGAGTGCCTCAAAGCTGACAGGTATTAGTGGGAAACTTGTAATTTTTTGAAGGTGATAGTGAAAAGAACTAAAAACAGCTGTGTTGAATAAATGTTGGGCCTCTACTATCAACCAATACTTTTTACTAACTTACCAGTTAAATAATAGGAATGTAAGAATCCTTGGGTTAAAACATAGACATTGGCCAATCCTGTGAAATGCTGTTACTAACCATTCCCCCCACCCAACACACACACACACACACACACACACACACACACACACACACACTCCTCCACCAGCCATTCTGAGATGTTTCCAGTCTATGTGGTATTACTTGGAACCCAATTGGGAAACGTTCCATTCCATAAATCCTGGCAGAGAGCCAGAAAGAGATAAAGGAGTCTCAACTAGGAAAGACTGCTTTTTTGAAGGTTTGATGAGAAACTTAAAAAACCCAATCAAATAAGTAGGTTATTATATAAACCTATCCACAGACTCAGGGGAAGCAATTTATAAACTACTAGCATAGAGTTGGGGGCGGAGAGAGGAAGCAAGTCATCCCAAATTATTTATCTTCTGTATAACACCATTATCTTCCTCTTTGGACTTTGCTATTTCAGCTAATAGTGCCCTCATTGTCCTACTGACGGAGGTTCGGAGCCTCATGCTGTTCTACCCGCCTGGGAAGCATGCCCTCATTTCCTAGCCTCCTTGTCCCATCCTTCCTTACGGATCCAGTCCAGGAACTACCTCATCCATGGAGTCCACCCAGCCCTTGGTGACCTTATTTCATAATATCACACTGTGAATGCTCAGCAGTGTTCTAAACACTGAAGGTGCTCAAAAAAAAAAAAAAAACCCGACAAGGTTGATATTAGTTACTAGAAACAGGCTGCGGTGTGGGAATCAGCACGTAGGCAGCAGACTCCCTTAATTCAAGGTCTAGAGTGTCACCTTGTCTTCCTCCTCACATATCACAGCCTGGACCTTAGTGCCCTGGTTTCTATTTTCCAGGACCAGATCCTCCTCCTCCATCAGAGGGGATACACCCAAATGAGGGGGGGGGGCGGGGTTCCAAAGCACAAGACTAGCATGAAACAAACCCAGCACTTCTGTGAGGGGTAGGTCTGTGAGAAGGTCAGGATGGGTGGCCAACCCCTGAGTTCTGAGGGGCTCCCACTGAGTCATTTGGGAGGGATCGGCCCTTAGCATTGCTCACTATGTCAGTATGCCACTGCCTCCTGTACCATACCTCAGGCCCTGACTGTGAAGCAGGCTGGAACTGTAGGCCTTCTTTTGGGGTCCTCCCAGCAGAGTATGCCTCCCTGGGCACAGAGAGAGAGACTCCAAGAGGTCCTGCTCCCACTTTTCATTCGTATGATCCCCTGAGGCAGAATACTGAGAACAAAGGAAGAGGACAGTCACAACAAGCTAAGGTCTGGACAGTGAAGAAAAAACTTGGTAAGGAAAAAAAAAAGAAAAAAGAAAAATCAAGCACAAGCAAGTACCAGAAGCCAACAGCCAGAAGTTCTTCAAAGTTGTGGAGAACAGCAAGGAAGATGGCCCAAGAGTCCAGCAAAGAGTAAGTTGCAGGGCCATGACATGTAGAGAGGAGTCGTAAAGAAGTTGAAAATAGATGAGCGGCAAATGAAGGTGCCTAACCTTGAGGCAGCTTTCTAGTTTGGGTTCAGCTACCCCAGATTCCTTTCACCACGGTGTGAACCAATCCTGAGCCGCCCTGCTGGGAAGGCTTGTTGAAGATGAAGTCTGCAGCAGCTGGCTGGCAGGAGGGATTTTGGGATGGGATACAGGCAGAGGCATTTCCCCACCGGCTTCGCACTGGAGATGACTCCATGGTTCAGAATTTGTTACTTTTTCCCTCACACATGAGCTATTTTTCCTAGTTTCCTTTGAATGATCAGACCGAAAGTCAAGTTTTCGAGGTTTAGGCTCATTCTTCAAAATACCCGATATAACTTTTGCAGATACCTTCCTCATATTCAAGTTTTCTTTCAGAATGAGCCTAACGGTTTCTTTATCTAAATTTAACTCTTCAGCCATCATCCTCACAGTTAACTGCCTATTCGAACAAACCAAGTCCTTGACCTTCTGGATATTTTCATCTGTCCGGTGGGTGACTGGACGACCACTTCGGGCATCATCTCGAATGTCTTCCCGCCCTTCTTTAAACCTTTTATGCCAGTCGAAAACTCTGGCCCTTGACATGACTTCATCCCCATAAGCTTCTTTTAAAAGATGGTGAGTTTCACTTGCAGACTTGTTCAATTTCACGCAGAATTTGATACTAATCCTTTGTTCTAGATATCGGTCACTCATTTTGGCACTCAAATAACACAGGAACGTTAAAATGCCACGAGTGTGAGGGGAAGACAGAGGGACCAATCTCTATAGGGCTGCAGGTGGAATCATGTCGCTATTCTTGCTCCTCTGAAGACTCATCAGGGAAGAGTAATTGCTTTTCTGAGTTTCAGACCCTCGGCTTCCAATCTAGAAGCTAACGGGGCCAAAGAGTAGCTGCAAAGCTGGGGAAAATGAAAGCTCCTAGAACCCACGTCTACGTCCAACTCCGCGGCACGGAGATCTGCTGGGGGTGTGAAAACCAGTTACTGAGGCCGTCCCGTTCCGCGGCCCTTAAGAGTCTATGGCGATTTCCGCAATAAAAGCCTATGTGGTGTTAATTTAAGCAAGCAAGAAGCGATGCACCGGTGATGCAACGTGCAAGCTCGCCCCAGACCTGCAGAAACCCGCGCACGCGAAACCTACCGGAGCTGCCCCGGAATCCGAGGCTCTAGAGGCCGGGAGACACGCCCGCACGCGCCATTCCCTCCACTCTCGGGGTAGGCCGTGCGCAGGCGCACTGCGGCAGCCTGGGCCAGGCCCCGCCTCCGCCTCCGCCTCGCCACGCCCGAGCAGGCGCGCTTCCTTGCGCGTGCCCGCCTACGGAGAAGTCGGCGGAAAGGAGGGGCGGGGAGGAAGGCTGAGGGAAGAGAGGGCACCCACGGGCGCCAGGGTGCATTGTGGGAAGGAGGCGGCAGCGTCCCGGGCGGGCGGGAGGTGCACCAGCGGCGGCGGCGGCGGTAAATCCTCCCGGCCGCTCACAGCACTGTCGAGCCGCATCCCCAGCCCGGCCTCGGACCGCGGCGCCCCTCCTGCCCCTCGCGGCTTCTCTCCCGCCCGCCCCTCCCCCCGGCGCGCCGGCCCTAACGAGCCGGCCGGCCGGCCTGGCTCCCCTCCCCGGCCCCGACGGGCGGGCGGGCTGCCCTGAGGAGGCGGGGAGGGGAGGGCTGGGCCGGCCGGCGGGCAGACAACGATGCCGAACTTCTGCGCGGCCCCCAACTGCACGCGGAAGAGCACGCAGTCGGACCTGGCCTTTTTCAGGTTCCCGCGGGATCCAGCCAGGTGAGCGGTGGGCGCGGAGCTGGCAGCCCGGGCCCTCCTCCGCGATGCGCGCTGCCAACCGCCGACCCCGGGCAGGCTCCGGGGCTAAGAGGGGCTGGGGGGGCACAGTTGTCGACCCCAGTCCAGCTCCGAGGTGGGGAGCGGGCCTCTAGCCGTGGACGGGGTGGCGCTCTAGGGCCTTGGAGCACGTGCGCCCGCGGGGGCTCGGCGCGTAGGGCTCCACCCGAAATTAGAGGCAACTGGGGCGGCGAGGGCGGGATAAGGTGGGTTCTCGCCCTGATGAGCTCGTGTGACCTCGGACAAGTCTCTGTCCTCCCTGGGCTTTAGTTTCCCCAGCTGTCAAAAGAGGGACTTGGATTCTATGGTTGTGGTCACCGGGGCCCTTCTACCCCCGGGACAGTGTTTCTTTTTGGAGTCCGGCCACCTTTGATCTCAAGTCAGGTCACAACTACTCCCTCCTTCGGACTTGTTCATGGTTCATATTCTGGCTCTGACCGTTACTCATTATCTCACTTGGTTAATGTGGGGATAACGGGGGGTGGGGCGGGGGCGGGGTACGCAAGAGGGCATGGGAGTTGGTATTGAAACCTCTTCTCTGAGGTAACCCACACGCTCTGACTTGTATTTAGAGAGTGGTAGAGTAGGGACTGTGTTTGAAAGGCTGAGGATTTTTTCCTTGGCATCCCTTGTTGATTCATTCATTTCAGATCAACACCTACTGTGTGCTAGGGCACTAACATTAGAGGTACTGGAAATTCACAGTGAACGAGGTAGCGGTGCTGCCTGCAGAAAGCTTACAGTCCATTAAGGAGGCAGATATGTAAGCAAGCGATTATAATATAGCATGCTGTTTATTAGTTCTACAAATATCTATCGAAGGCCTACTAGGTACTAGGCATTATTCTGAGCACTGGGAGGGTACAGATAAATAAATCGAAGTCCCTGCTGTCATGGAGTTCACGTTCTAGTGGGGTGAAATAAGTAAATATACCTTGTGTCAGACGGTGATAAATACTATGGAGAAAAAGCAAGTGTTTGATGGGAGATAGGGTAGGGGAATAGGAGTAGCAGGGGAGGCACGATTGCTATTTTAAATCGGATTATCAGAGAAGGCTTCACTAAGAGGGTGTATTTGAGCAAAGACCAGAAGTAGGTTAGGGGGTCAGCCATGGAGGTATCTAGGGGAAGAGCATTTCAGTCTCTGGAAACAGTAAATGCATAGGCAGGGCATGCTTGTTAGAGGTCAACCAGAAGTCTGGTTGGACTGCTAAAGCTGGTTTAAGGAAGGAGGGAGAGGAAAAGATGAGACCAGAAAAATGTGTGTGTGTATGTGGTAGGGGCAAATTGTGTAGGCCATTGTAGGCGGTGGAAAGCACTATGGCATTTATACTGAGTGAAATAGGAAGTCGTGGAAGGGTTTAGAGGGGAGAGACGTATACTTTAAACAGGATCACTGGGTACTTGTTAAATACATTGTAGGGAGGCAGAGGTGGGAGCAGAAAGGCCAGTTAAAGGCAATTGCGATAATCCAGGTTAATAGAGGAGGAGGTGGTAAGTAGTTGCATTTGAGATATATTTTGGAAGGTGAAACCAACAGGATTTGTTAATGGTGTAGATGTAGGTTGTAAGAGAAAAACTGAAGTCAAGAATGACTCTAAGATTTTTAATCTGAGCCTTTATTGAGCTATGGAAGACAGGGAGGAGCAGGTTTGGTGGAGGAATATTAAAAGTTTGGTTTAGGACATGTGAAGTTTGAGAGGCCTGATAGACATTCAAGAATAGATGTCTTCATACTATATACATCAGTGAACTCAAAATGGTCCATATTTAGATCAATGATCTAAATATTTAAGAGCTAAAACCATAAAAAGATATACAAGTCAGGAATTTAGAGACTTCCAGACTGGAGATTGTAAATATGGGTGTTCTCAATTTATAGAGGGTATTTAAAACCGTGGAACCAGGTAAATAAAGCAGAGTAGGAATGAGGATTGAGCCCTGGGGTGTTCCTAGTGTTTAAAATTCCGGGAGATGAGGAGGAACTAGCTCAAGAGAGTGAGGAAAAGGTGTTGGGTTCTGTGGGAGCAGAGAAGAGGAGCATCTTAATCTGCCTGAGCCTCACTCCATTCAGCATTATCTTCCTTTGAGACAAATTGGGAGTATATTTCACTTGCGTAATGAGGACGCCACTAGTCAATTCTGGACCACAGGTTGTTCATGTTCATAGGTAGTGGATACTCTTTTCATTATACTTCTTAGTCAGGGAGTATGTCCTTTAGGGGCTTACAGTCTCAGATTTGGAAGGAGTTTTTAGATCTAGTGCAGTATCCTTTGAAGTGTCAGAATTCCCTCAAGAATAGTGGCTTTTAAACCTTTTTTGGGTCTCTGTCCCCTTTGGGAATCTAATGTAAGGACCGTTGAGAGAAGACATCGACACAATTTCATGTCAAATTTTTTATGGACCCTTTAGGGATCCTGCGCATTTCTGACAGGTGAGCCTTTGCTAAAACACCCCCAGTACCAGTTTCTCTGCTTTGTGAGGGGATACTTGAGGATTCTGGACAGCATTGGCTATTGTTTCTTCCTTTTATTGAGTGGAAATGTGCCTCCCTATAATTTATGTTTGGGAGGTCCTAGTTTTGTTCTTAGGGTGACAATGAACAAAGCTGTTCCCTGTTTTATTTTATTTTTAAATTTTATTATTTTATTTAATTTATTTTTGGCCTTGCCGTGCGGCATGTGGGATCTTAGTTCCCCAACTAGGGATCAAACCCGTGCCCCCTAGAGTGGAAGTGTGGAGTTTTAACCACTGGACCGCCAAGGAGGTCCCTGGTGCCCTTTTTATGTAAGAGCCCCTTGAGTATTTCAAGACCAAATTATGAACTTTTCTTAATTTTTTTAAGAAAACATCTTTATTGGGCTTCCCTGGTGGCACAGTGGTTAAGAATACGCCTGCCAATGCAGGGGACACGGGTTCGAGCCCTGGTCAGGGAAGATCCCACATGCCGCGGAGCAACTGATCCCGTGCGCCACAACTACTGAGCCTGTGCTATAGATCCCGTGAGCCACAACTACTGAAGCCCACGCCTAGAGCCTGTGCTCCGCAACAAGAGAAGCCACCACAATGAGAAGCCCGTGCACCGCAACGAAGAGTAGCCCCCACTCTGCAGCTAGAGAAAGCCCGTGCCCAGCAATGAAGACCCAATGCAGCCTAAAATAAATAAATAAAATAAGTAAATTTATTTTAAAAAAATCTTTATTGAGATATTCACATACCGTACAATTCACCCACTTAAAGTGTGCAATTCAGTGGCTTTTGGTATGTTACATTATTAATTTTTAAATTTTTTGATAAAAATATACTGTTGTCCCTTGGTATCTGCAGGGGACTAATTCCAGGACCCCCCCCACCACCGCGGATACCAAAATCCATGGATGCTCAAGTCCCTTATATAAAATGGCAGTAGTGGGCTTCCCTGGTGGCGCAGTGGTTGAGAGTCCGACTGCCGATGCAGGGGACACGGGTTCGTGCCCCGGTCCGGGAAGATCCCACGTGCCGCGTAGTGGCTGGGCCCGTGAGCCATGGCCGCTGAGCCTGCACGTCCGGAGCCAGTGCCCTGCGGCGGGAGAGGCCACAACAGTGAGAGGCCGGCGTACCACAAAAAAAAAAAAAAAAAAAAAATGGCAGTAGTATAACATAAAATTTGCCATTTTAACCATTTTTTTAAAACTATTTTTGAGTGTATAATTCAGTGGCATTAGTTACATTCACTGTGTTCTGCAATCATCACCACTCTCTATTTCCACAGCTTTTTCATTACCCTGAGCAAAAACTCTAACCATTAAGCAATAACTCCTCATATCCCAGTCAACTTTTCAGTCTCCATGAATTTGTCTGTTTTAGGTACTTTCTACTCATACTGTGAGTGGAATCATACAATAATAGTCCTTTTGTGTCTGGCTTATTTTACTTAACAGTGTATTAAAGGTCTTAACTTTTTTCTGAACCAAAGGTCAATACTATAGGATTTCAAATTCTACTGAATTTGACAGTTTTTTCCCACTGTGCCCAGAGTTAATTATAATAAAGGAGTACATAGTTTCCAGAGTTGTTTATTGAATTAATAACAGTATTCTTAGGGTTAGTGATTATAACTAGTTTTTTTTTTCTGTAAATGGGTTGTAGGGAGGATTGATAAAAGGTGACATTGCCACCCTACCTATTATTCAAAAGTTAACTCACATTGTTAACTAACAATAAAGATAAGTATATTTAACGCTATTAAATAGTACATTTCCCATTCATATTTATAAATGCCTTGCACACTTTTAGAAACATCTATTTAGAGGTAACTTAAAATTCAAGAGTGTAGGGCTTCCCTGGTGGCGCAGTGGTTGGGAGTCCGCCTGCCGATGCAGGGGACACGGGTTCGTGCCCGGTCCGAGAGGATCCCACATGCCGCGGAGCGGCTGGGCCCGTGAGCCATGGCCGCCGAGCCTGCGCATCCGGAGCCTGTGCTCCACAACGGGAGAGGTCACAACAGTGAGAGGCCCGCGTACCGCAAAAAAAAAAAAAAAATTCAAGAGTGTAATCAATAAACGGCACTATGTGGAATTTCATACTCTAATATCTCATTGGTTTAGAAAAAGTGGCATTAATGTACTTTTTAAAAAATATAAAATAATAGAATCAACTCACCTTAGGGCAGTGGCAGGGAGATAGATTACCTAAAGTTAAAGTTTAAAAAGAAAAACGCCTGAATCATGATTGCCCCAGGATGGCTTGACTAATGCCCAAGCTTGGCAGGAACCTGGGGGCAGGTTACAGTGGAACTCATCCCCAGACCAGGTAAAGGTAGAGCTAATGAATTGCTCTTATTATTAGAGAGAGTTGGGCAGTTAAAGGGCTCTCCTTCCTCCTCAGGCAGTTAGTACTGACTCATCCCTGAGCTAGTGAGGTCTTCCAAGTTTCTTTGGTAATTTAATCAAAGTTAATTGAGAGTTGATGTGCTCTAAGATGTAAAATGTGAAACGGTGGTTTCCCAGGCACTTGTGAGGGTCTCCAAGACCCTTTCAAGGAGTCTACAAGGTAAAAAGTACTTCATAATAACACTGATATTATTTGCTTTTTTCATGCTCATTCTCTCAGGAGTGCACAGTGGAGTTTTTAGGGGCTATGTAACATTGTGAAATCACTGCTCAGATAAATTACATTTTGTGTTCTATAAAATTTTCTAACTGTGATTATTCAGATGCAGGTGTTTGGTATATATTTTCTTGGAAATGAACAAAAATAAGCCTGCCACTTCAAGGAAAGCAACTGACAGCCAAGCATTCAAGGAAAAATTAGAATTTTGGAAAATTTATATTCATCACTTTGAGCTTGACAGCTCTCTAATATTTAGACTTTTCTGATGCGATCAGTGGTGATATTGATAAATGTGACTTTTAATATATTGTATAGTGAAATGTGTTACCATTCCGATGGTCTGCCTAACTCAAACTGATAAATTCATGATTTTACAAAGACATGCATGGATAAAAGTTCTATTCAAAGTGCAAGTTAGACTAATGGATTTTAATGAAACAGTGTGAAAAGTCTCATTGGTCTGGTTTCAGATTCCACATTGCAGCTCATCTTTAAGGAACCACCACTTGTGGACTTCCAGTGTCCTATCAAAGAACATCCACAACTAAATGGGAAACAGAGGAATATTGTAATAACCTTTGAAACTACATGGCATTGAGGAGTCATTGTCTTTGGTTGAAGTCAACCAGAATAACATTTGGCAACAGATTAAATACAAAAGCAGATGTGAGAATCTAGGTATCTTCTGTTAAGTTAGACATTAAAGAGATTTGCAAAGATGGTGAACAGTGCCATTCTTTTCACTAAATGTTTTTTGTTTTGGAAAAATAGTTATTTTATTAAAATGTTTTCTATGTTAACATGTAATGGGATTGCTATTTTTAATGAATTAATAAATATTTTTTAAAATTCTAAGTTTTAGTTTCTATAATTATGAACATTGTTAGGTAAAATGCACATAAACAAAAGTTCTTTAGATAGTTAATAATTTAAGAGGTAAAGGGGTCCTGAGATTACGAAGTTTGAGAATCACTTCTGTAAGGTACAGTCTTAAAGTACTTTCATATGCTCTCATTTAATCCTCCAAACAATGCTGTGAGTTGTAATAATAACAATAATACTTAGAGAATACTTTATTCTGTGTGCCAGGTACTATTCTATGTGTTTTATGTACACTATTTCAATTAACCCTTGCAATAAATTTTGAGATAGTTTGAAACAGGAGGGAAGGGGGCAGGGCACAACCTTTAAAAGAATGACATAGCCATAGGACATGACAAAAACTTATTAGAACCAGCTAGCCATAGGACATGACAAAAACTGGTTAGAACCAACTAGATCCAAGATGGCGGAAGATTCAACTTCCAGTAGACCTTGAGCCTCATTATATGCTCATTGTAATATATTAGCTAAATGACACACCCACCAGCGCCATGACAGTTCTGAGGCCAACCATAAAAGGCCCGAAAGTGGGAGGTGGCCTAATTTCTGGAAATCCCCGCCCCCTCCCCGACCCCCCCAAATAGTTGGAATAATCCTCCCACTTATTAGCCTATGAAATTACCCAGCCCATAAAAACTAACGATGCCATATTTTGAGGTTCTGTTGCCTTCTGAGATGGCCCACACTCTGTCTATGGAGTGTGTTTCCCAAGGCCTCTCGCCTTCTGAGATGGCCCACACTGTAGAGTGTGTTTCTCTCTAAATAAATCCCATTCTTTTTAAAAATTTATTTAGTTATTTATTTTTGGCTGCATTGGGTCTTTTGTTGTTGCACACAGGCTTTTCTCTAGTTGCGGCGAGCAGGGGCTACTCTTTGTTGCAGTGCGTGGGCTTCTCATTGCAGTGGCTTCTCTTGTTGTGGAGCACAGGCTCTAGGCACCCGGGCTTCAGTAGTTGTGGCTTGCAGGGCTGTAAAGCACAGGCTCAGTAGTTGTGTTGCACGGGCTTAGTTGCTCCGCAGCTTGTGGGATCTTCCTGGACCAGGGCTCGAACCCGTGTCCCCTGCATTGGCAGGCGGGTTCTTAACCACTGCACCACCATGGAAGTCCAGTAAATCTACTTCTTACCTATCACATCATCTTCACATTCTTTTGCGAGGAGGCAAGAACCTTAAATTCACTGGGAACACTTTCAGATGAGCAAAGCAGACACAGAGAGGTTAGCTAACTTATTCAAGGTCCTACAGGAATATCTAAAACCCCAAATGTAGGATAAAGTATGTAATATTATCCAAACTTACTTGACCGTGAAACCTTTTTTCTTTTTTTATTGGAACAGTTCTTTGACTAGTGTTCCTTGGAATATGGTTTGGAAATTCTGCATAAGTTGAAGACCATTGAAGGAAAATATTACAAACAAAACTTAAAAAGGAGTGGTCAATGATGGTTGAATAGTACTGAAAGAGTGAAAGTGAGGATAGAAAGTGACCATTGGATTTGGCAGGATGAAATTCATAACTTTTAGCTGTCCTGGGTAGCCATGATGAAATCTTGCACCGTCCCACTCTGTCCTGCCCAGAATGTGAATCATCCCTTCGTCCAGCACATCCACACTGTATACACTACCCACCCGTTAGTATTGGAAAAACATAGTATATATAGGGTTTGGTACTATACGTGGTTTCAGGCGTCCCCTGAGGGTCTTGGAATATATCCCCACGGATAAGGGGGAGACTACTGTACAGAGAGGTAGAGGAGTTTTACCTATCTGGGTGTGTGTGTGGGGGTACATACTCTTCAAATCTGAAAAGTTTTCCTCAATAAGTGACGTTTGAGCTAAGATCTGACGGCTGATGTTTGCAAAGGCTTTGGAAAGGAAGTGAAAAGCAATGAAGAGGATTCTAGGTTGAATAAACAGCATGGGGAACAGCTCTAGGATAAAAGGGATCACAGTGCATTCATGAAACTGAAGTAAGGCATGTGAGGGGGCAGAGTGCAAGGGTGGGTGGCGATATGAAGAGGGAAAGGTCGACAAGATCTAGATTGTACAGAATCTTATGAGACGTGAGGTTCTTTATCCTAAGGGTAACGGGAAGTCACTAAAGGATCTTAAGCAGGGAAAGATATTCTCAAATTGGCTTTTTAAAAGCATTTTACACTTGGAGAAGGGGTGAGAGAAAGGGAAGACTAGTTTGGAAGTAGATGGATTTGGGGAGTCATTACACTCTGCCAAGGGAAAAAAAAAAGTCTACAGAATCTGGAGTACAGGGCACAGAACAGCGACAAGGAGAGCTAGGACAGGGAAGACACTGGTTAAAAAAAATAATTGAGAGATAACTGTAAGTGTGTGTATACATCTTAACACATACACAAATACATGTATGAAAAAAAACCCCAAGATGTAGCCACAAGTCTCATAACTACTATTAAAACAAAACAAAACAAAACAAATACATGTATGCATGTAAAAAAGGCTTGTGGTTATATGTAATTTTTATAACTTATTGATGTAAAACATATATATACAGAAGATCACAAATCATAAGTGTATGGCTTGTTAGATTTTCAGAGTAACATGTCCATGAAACTTTTACCCAGATTTAAAAAAAATGGAATGTTACTAACATCCCAAACTTCCTCTCCCCTGTGGCCCTACTCTCCCCCATAATAGACGCTGTTTGACTTCACACACATTAGATTAGTTGGTTATTGAGGAGAAGGGGAAGAGTGATGGGGAGCTGTTTTATTGGTATATGACATACATAGGAAAAAGTGCAAAAATGGTAGTCTAGAACTTGATGAATTTTTACAAAATGAATATACCCAGGTTACATTCGAGATATAGAACATTACGAGCACCTCAGAAGCCTCCTTTGTGCCCACTCCTAGTCATTACCTCTCCCCAAATGTATCCACTGTTCTCACTATCATTACCGTTTTGGGGGTCTCCAAGCCACCCCCATATCCAGAGATTTACCAGGACCCATGGAACTCAGTGTTTAATTGTACTCACAGCTAAGATTTATTACAGCAATGTAATAAGAACACACATCTGGATCATGAGCGGAAAAAGACACAGGTAGAGTATGGAAGGATCCATGTGTAGGCTTCCTTATGCTCTCTCCCTCCCTTGAGGGGTCACTCAGATCCCACTTTCCCCACCAATGAAAATGCAACATGTGTGCCATGTTTCTGCCCAGAGAAGCCCGTTAGAGACCCAGTGCCCAAAGTTTTTATTGAGGTCTGGTCATTTAGACACACTCTGCTTAGCATATGCTAAAATTCCAGACTCCCAGAAGGAAGGCAGGTGCTCATTAAAGGTCATACTGTTTGCACAGTCTAGGCGCCATAAGTCACCTTATCAGTTAGAAGAAGTTTTATGTCAGTGTAGGAAACTGTTTACCAGCCAAGTTCCCAGACATCAGCCAAAAGACCAGCCTTAAAAACAAGCCTTTCTGAGGATAGCAGTCTCAGGCCTGCTGTGTTAACTCTTTTTCTGCACAATCACCATAGATGAGTTTTGCCTACTCTTGAACTTAATATGAAAGGAATCACATAGTATGTACTCCTAGCTTATTGTGCTCAACATTATGTTTGTGAGATCTAGCTAGTTCATTCATTCCCATTGCCATAGTAGTCTATATATAATAGTATACCACAGTTTATCCTTTCCACCCTTGATGGGCCAAGTTGTTTCACCTTCTCATCAACATTTGGTATTATATTTCTTTTATATCATAGTCATTCATATGAGTATGTAGTAATATTTACAGTTTTAATTAGTATTTTCCTCATGACTAATGAGATTGAGCTTTTGAAAAAATTGTTTATTATTTTTTTTAAATTTATTTATTTATATCTTATTTTTGGCTGTGTTGGGTCTTCATTGCTGCATGAGGACTTTCTTTAGTTGCGGTGAGCAGGGGCTTCTCATTGTGGTGGCTTCTCTTGTTGCGGAGCATGGGCTCTAGGCACACGGGCTTCAGTAGTTGTTGCACGTGGGTTCAGTAGTTGTGGCTCGCACGCTCTAGAGCGCAGGCTCAGTAGTTGTGGCGCATGGGCTTAGTTGCTTCGCAGCATGTGGGATCTTCCCTGACCAGGGCTTGAATCCGTGTCTCCTGCATTGGCAGGTGGATTCTTAACCACCGCTCCACCAGGGAAGTCCTATTATTATTATTTTTTTTTACTGAGCATTTTTTTCATGTGTATTGGCCAGCTTTTTATTGTTAATTGCCTGTTCAAGTCTCTTGCCCATTTTTATATTGGGTTGTCTGATTTATTTGTAGGAGTTCTTCATATATATTTTGGATATGAATTCGTTGTTGGATTTGTGTATTGCAGATACCTTCTTCCATTTTGTGGGTTGCCGTTTCACTCTTAAGTGACTTCTTTTAATGAAGAAAAGTTATTAACTCTAAAGTAGCCTGATGTATTCATCTTTTCCTCTAGAGTTTATGTTTTCTGTTGCCTTTTTAAGAGATCTTTGTGCCAAGGTGATGAAGATGGTCTACTGTGTTATCTTTTAGGAACTTTGTTTTACCTTTTATATTTAGATCTACAATTCACTTGGAATTTATTTTTTTGTATATGGTGTAACAATACAGGTCAAGATTCATTGTTTTTCATATGGATATCCCATTCAGCACTATTGAAAAAATTTGACTTCACTGCTGTGCAGTGTTACCATTGTCTTAAGCATCCACAGCTCTCAATTTTGTTCCATTGTTTTATCCTTGTGCCAATACCAACCACACTGTCTTAATAACCTTTATAATAAGTCTTACTGTCTGGTAGTATAAGTCTTTCAACTTTTTTCCCCCAAGATTGTCTTGACTATGCTTGGTCCTTTGAATTTCTGTGTAAAGTTTTAGAATGATCTTTGTCATTTCTCTCTGTATCTCTCTCTGTCTCTCTCTCTCTCTGACTCTCACACACACGCACACACACACACACACACACACACAGAGACATGCCCAAAAGAACTTGTTGTGATTGTATTAAATCAGTAAATCATTTGGAGGAGAATTGATATCTTTTTTTTTTTTCTTGGCTGCTTTGGGTCTTCATTGCTGCATGCGGGCTTTCTGTAGTTGCGTCAAGTGGGGGCTACTCTTCGTTGTGGTGCGCGGGCTTCTCATTGGGTGGCTTCTCTTGTGAAGCACGGACTCTAGGCCTGCGGGCTTCAGTAGTTGCAGCACAAGGGCTCAGTAGTTGCGGCACGTGGGCTCTAGAGCGCAGGCTCAGTAGTTGTGGTGCACGGGCTTAGTTGCTCCGCGGCATGTGGGATCTTCCTGGACCAGGGATCGAACCCATGTCCCCTGCATTGGCAGGTGGATTCTTAACCACTGCGCCACGAGGGAAGTCCAGTATCTTTAGGATTCAGTGTACCAATCCATGAACTTGTATATCCCTCCATTTATTTAAGCTATTTAAAAAAAATTTTTCTGCTAGAGGTCTTACACATCTTTCACTAGGTTTATTTCTAGGTATTTGATATGGAACATGTAGGTGTAGTTAATTGGCCTCTCTGCTCAACCTTTCTCTTTTTTTAAAATATCTTTATTGGAGTATAATTGCTTTACAATGGTGTGTTAGTTTCTGCTTTATAACAAAGTGATGCTCAACCTTTCTTGATTGAATCTGAGTGTTCTTTTTACCAGAAAGCTACTTCAACTTAGTTGAGAAATAATACAGACAGTAGTGTTCTGTGTAGAAGGTCTTCAGAGATTTAAGTATTAAAAAACAAACTTAACTCTAGCAATATGGCAAATTATTTTATGGTGAGAGTTTTTATACCAAATAATTTAGATGTTGAAACATGAAATATTTATAATCATATTGTACAGCTGTGTAAAACTATGATTAAAATATGGACATCTTAGTCATCATTACTGTGTATAGTATTACTTCTTGGTCAAATGAGATGCTGAACAATTTAGGTGTGGTTTTATTTTAGGTTAGGTAATCGACATTTCACCATGGTTTTACATACTGAGAGTGGAGCAAATTAAGTGTCAGAGTGTTGTGTGTGTTTAGGGGTAAATTTGTAATGTTAAGACATAAGAAAATATACTATGATGTAATTATAAAATAAATATGTTTTCAAGTTTGTGACACTATATATTCATGGTGGACTTTTATTCTTAGAAGCTTGAAGAATGAAGGAAAGATCTAGTTGTAACCTTTAACAAATAACATTTCTGTGCCTTCGTTTCTTCATCTGCACAAGGGGGATAATAATAATAGTACTCCCTTTGTTTTTGTTTCTTTTTTTTAATCAACTTATATTCAATTTTGTTTTCCTGAAATTTCTACCAGTAGAGCTTATTTTTGCCTTTTTAGGTACATAGAACATTTCTATCCCCTTTGGAAATAATTTAGAATAGTGTCTGGCTCTTAATAAGTGCTTAATAAGCATTGTGATGATGATGATGATGATGAAGAAAAAGAAGAAGAAGCATGATGATGAAGAAAAAGAAGAAGCAGCATGATGATGAAGAAGAAGATGATGATGATGATGTTTTTTTGCAGATATTTAAGCACCAAGAGGACGTGGACTTTGTCTCATTCACTATCTTTAACATTGTCTGTGTACTAGATTGTGTAGACACAATCCATGCATTCATGGAGCTTGCAGTCTAGTTTGTACATCATTGTAGATAATCATGTTTATAATAAAGCAGATGAATACAGCCATCATGCTTCCATAATCAACTAGTTATTTATAGAACATCTACTTACTAATTTTCTACCATGACCGTGTCTTTTCATATGCTTGTTTAAGTTGAAATCCTGAGGGGAATGTTAAGCCATTGGCCTCATGGTTGTGCAGTTTTTTGCTTGTATTGCTGATGATTGGGTCCTCTCTGATGCTAGGATGTCCTGGGAGTTGAAAGATTCAGGTTTAAGTTCTAGTTTTGCTGCTGATTTTGTACATGACTCTGAGTGAGTTACTTCTTAACCTTGTCTTTAATTGAACGTACTAAATGATTTCTAAGGTTTCTTCCAGCTCTCATTTTGTTATTAATCAGCTTCTCCAAATTACGTTATGTTCTTTGGTTATAGGGGAGCAGGAATCCATTGTCCATAATAGATATTTACCTTAAAACTGAATACTGAAATTTAAGTGTTGAGCTCATATTCCATTATTGTATTTTGATTTTACTTTTATAGATGCCAGAAGTGGGTGGAGAACTGTAGGAGAGCAGACTTAGAAGATAAAACACCTGATCAACTAAATAAACATTATCGATTGTGTGCCAAACACTTTGAGACTTCTATGATCTGTAGAACTGTAAGTAACCAGAGGGCTTGTTTTTTTTGTTTCGTATTCTCTCACTTACTATTTGGTTGGAATGTAAAGCTTTATATATTAATGTTGGAGAGTATCCTTACAGCCTGCCACTTTTTTTTTTTTAAGATGAAGACAAATTTGGAGCTTAATAGTATCTATTTTGTTCTTAAAAACCTGTTTTTATTTTCTAAACCCTTCTGTTTCTGATGCCCCATTCCTACTCACCAGAGGTAGCCACTTTTAAACTTCTTTTGTAGCCTTCAGAAAATTTTAGATGAGTATAAATGTGTATATTTAAAGTAAAGTTGGCATTTTTATTTGGATCAGCTTCTCTAGAGCTTTTTTATGAGTGAAATCTTCATCAAGGAATAGAGCTCTTTGTTTTCAAAGTTTTGTATGTACTGTTAGAACCAACCCTTAATTTTTATTTGCTGGACACAACAGGAAGCAAATCATGCAATTAATGTGAAAAAACGTTTCTGTCAGTAATTTGCAATTTCATATCAAAACCTGACTCTCTCAGCCTTGCTACTGTTAACTGTGATTTTGGCCAAGTCACTTCCCCTCTCTGAGCCCCAATTTCTAATGAAGAAATTAGATCAGATAATTCTTGAGGTCTAAGACTTTTAACCCTCTGTGATTCTGTTATTGCTATGATTCATAAAAGGCACAAATAGGACAGATTTGATTGAAATGAAGCAGACTTGAAACACTTAACTAGTTAGGAAGACAGTTTTGTTAAACAAATAATATATTCTTGTTTAGGTATTAAAACATGTATCATCTCAGTTATTGGGATAGACATAAACTTGATTTGAAGGTACACTATATATTGTTATGCAGCAATTTATTTTGATATTTTTTTCAGATACATTTTGCAGAGGCATCAGAAAACTAAAGAATGATTGGGTTATTTTATTTCTCAAAATTAATTGAAGCAGATACTTGTGAAGTCATTGGGAGGTGAGCCAATTCCGGTTCAACAGTTTAATCACAAATATTTGAGGGATATTTTTGCCTTGCTTTGTTAAGAGGGTAATAATGATCAAAATAAGAGATTTCATATGTTTAAAAGGCAAACTTTATGTTCTTGACATTAAGTAAAAATATCCCAAATTATTTAAAATACACAAGCCGTATGCATTTTTACATTTTTATTTTATTAATAAATATGGTCTCTTAATTAGTTAATTCCAATAAGACTAATGTGAGAAATATAAAATATAGTTTACTCATATTCTTGCTTATAGTTAGAGGATAGAACAGAACTATTTTCGCTTTTTAAATTTCTACATAATTCTTTAATCTTGGATCAATTAATGCAAATGTGAGACATTTTCTTTCTACACATGTAGAAGATATTGCTGTTAAATCTGGATTATCTAATACTTATACCCAGATGTTTTAAGAGTTTTGACTTCATTAGTTTGGCATTTAAGATCTCCTCAGTAAACATTTGTGGCTAGTTCATCAAGAGCCAGATATTATCTTTGATGCTAGAGTAAGATCATTACTTTATGCTCAAACCTTAAATCAGCTTAATAAAGATTAAATCTTGATACTGAATAAAAATTATCATGCACATGAATTGAATATAACCCTTATTGGCATGTGTACTTATAAATAGATGTAAAAAATTGCATGTTTTTTATTCATATATTGTTTTCTGGTCTATAATATCTTTCCTTGGTAGCAAATTAATTTTATTTGAATTTTTAAAGTCTTTACAATGTTTTATCCCTCCTCTCTTTATTTAATTGGTAAAATATCAAGAATTTACTGTGTATGTGGATATCTTTGCTTTTTGAGATGTTTGCTAAGTAGGAAAGATGAGACACTTGGGGTATAGTATAGTTTTTGTTCCCTTCCCTGATTGTGTCCAAAATCAATCCCTGATTCAAACTCCGTAGTAGACTCAGGATATTTGGCCCAACACTAGAAGCTGAACATCCTTAAGAAATAGATTTTCTTCTTTGTGTTTTCTATGAGGCTTGGGATTGAACTAGAAAATATTGACTGTAAATAGAAATTCTTCCCAAATGTGTTTAACAACTCTTCAGATGAAACTTAAGATAGTGTGTTCCCTTTAATTATATATTTTTCCATCATATTTTCCTAACCTTTCCTTGGGTGCAAAAACATAGGAATTGTTATTTTTGTTTGGCATATATTTGAATACGCTTTATTAGTCATCTTTTTTTTTTTTTATATTTTTTTTTTTGCTGTACGCGGGCCTCTCACTGTTGTGGCCTCTCCCGTTGTGGAGCACAGGCTCCAGACGCACAGGCTCATCGGCCATGGCTCACGAGCCCAGCCGCTCCGCGGCACGTGGGATCCTCCTGGACCGGGGCACGAACCCGTGTCCCCTGCATCGGCAGGCGGACTCTCAACCACTGCGCCACCAGGGAAGCCCTATTAGTCATCTTTGAGACAATCACTGCTCCTACAAAAGCTTTTTAAACTGAAGTGTATTTTGTTTTTATCAGTGCAAATTTGGGAATAAATTTCAGTGCAAATTTGGGAAGAAATTAAAGGCACTGTTTCTTTGGACTAGCTAGGGAAATGTAGTAGCAGTTATTCATCTGTTACTCTACCTCTTAATAAACTTCTTGTCCCTACCTGACCTCCTCTGGTCTGGCTGTGGAAGACTGTCACCATCTAAGTATGCATCTAGCTTCTAGCCAGGTTGGATTAGGTTAAGAGGAATTAAGATAGAGAATGGTCATCCTTCAATGATAAGAACATTAGAATTAGAAGGGAATTTAGAAATACCTAGTTCAGTGTTTGCAGAAGTGTGATTATGTATATCACTTGTGGTATATGAGTGATTTCAGGTGGCACATGAACCAATTTTTATTTTAGAAGTTTTGTAATATGTGTTAAAAGTATAACTAGCTCATCAAATCATTATTGTATAGTTTTTATTGCTTAAGATAATGTTAACTAAAAAAGTGAGTGGATTATGAAAAAGTATAGATGGTTGTGTAACTGAAATGGCAAACATTATGATCATTAGTATGTGAATAACTTCATTTTGGGAAATACTGATCTAATTCAGTACCTGAGTTTTATTAAGAAGAGGAAACTGAGTCCAGAAAGGGAAAAGATTTAGTCAGGGTCTGAGAGTGAGTCACTGGTAGAATTTGGACTAGCCCCTAAGTCTCCTGTGTCCTAGTCCAATATTATTTCATGGTGCCTTGATGCTTCTCAGTAATAGTAGCAAAGGTGGAGTGAACAGCAGGTAAAGGAGGGAAGAATTATTACAAAACATACAGGCGGATAGATTATTTGAGAAACTTTTGTGCCTGCTGTGTTTTGTGGGCTCATAGAAGAACAGAAAAGTAGCTGGGAGATTGAATCAGAAAAATATATGTAAAGTGCAAATACATTTTATTTTTTATGCCTACCATCAATTCAGTTCCTTCATTTATAGTAGTAAGATTTCCAGAAGGGCAAATGCAAAAAGAGTTAGAAATAATAAGTGGATCTGGACTGACATCATCCATTCTACAAGTCTCTACACTTTAGAATTAGAGTTGAAGGAGTACTGGGGAAATCATTAACACTAGAATTTTATTTATGTGTGATACATTCTTAAGGACAGTCTCTGAATTAACACATTTTTCTTTTTCAGAGCCCTTATAGGACAGTTCTTCGAGATAATGCAATACCAACAATATTTGATCTTACCAGCCATTTGAATAATCCACACAGTAGACACAGAAAACGAATAAAAGAATTGGTATGTCAGTGTGCTTCCAGATTTCCTATCCTCTATAATATTATGAAATCAAATATAGATGCATTCATGTAAAAATGGAACCAAGTTACTATCTACTCCAGAGGTAGCATTATGGGAAATTAATGCTATGGTTATTGTTGAAGTAGTGTGGACATAAGATGATTAGTTTGTTTTAGTATTTACGTTGGAAAATCTTCTTCAAATTTAGCCAATTGATACTCGTTGACTTGAGCCAAAGTATGCGGCTAATTACAGGCTCCTAACTCATTCTCTTCCAGGGAAGAAGAAAAAAAAGAAACCCACCTTTTCTTTTGTAGTAAAGAAAATGGGGCTGAGGTATATATCCAGAATTAAGCACAAAGGGATAAGTGAAAGTTAAGACATGGGTAGTTTTACTAGAAATAAGGATTCTATCACTATTAAGTACTGACAGGGTTTACAAAAAGCTTTTAAATCTCTGTATGTGGCATCTTTGTGCATGTTTTTACAAACCTTTGATATCCTTGAAACCTGTCTGTTTTTTGTTGACCTCAAATGAACAGAATTAAATTACTCAGACTCCTCAGACCATTGCTTTCTGTCATCATTGCCACCAGGAAGCCCCTTGTTTGTTTATTTTCTTTCCTTCTTCCATTATTACCATTTCCTTTCCTCCCCTCCCTTTTGTATCCATGCTAGTGCCCTTAATATGTCATTTCAGTCCACCGACTATGTGCTTTTTTAAGATAACTGTCCAATTTTCCTCATTTTCTTCTCTGTTTACCTTTCATATTTAGATCTGTGATCCATTTAAATTTGTATGTGTGGTGTCCAGTAGAGACCTAATTTTATTTTTCTCTTAATAGAGATCAAGTTTTCCCAAATGGTCTGTTAATCCATCTGGTGTAAGGTGCCACCTCTGTCGTATACCAAGTTTACATATATGCAAGGCTGTTTCTGGGAACTCTGTTATGTTCCATTGGAAGATTTGTTTGTTTACAGCTATACCACACTTTTTAAAATTACCATCGCTTTATATTATATCTTATTTTCAAAAAGGATGATTTCTTAATTCTTCTTTTTCAAAATTGTCTTAGCTATTTGTAGACCTTTATTTGTCCATGTGAATTTGAGAATCCTTTTGTCATGTTCTAGAAATTCTGTTGAGATTTTCATTATAAGTACTTTGAATTAATATTTTTCCAATGTTAATTAGTCTTATCCATAAACTGAAAAAAAAAACCCAATAGAATAGCTATCAAGTAGTAGCAATCATTGACAAAACTACTGGTTCTTTGAAAAGACTATTAAAACACTTTCAGGAGTGCAAAAAGTAAAAAATTTGATAAAAATTCAGGGTTTTTGTTGCAGTTCTTTTTTTTTTTTTTGTGGTACTTGGGCCTCTCACTGTTGTGGCCTCTCCCGTTGCGGAGCACAGGCTCTAGATGTGCAGGCTCAGCAGCCATGGCTCACGGGCCTAGCCGCTCCGCGGCATGTGGGATCCTCCCGGACCGGGGCATGAACCCGTGTCCCCTGCATCGGCAGGTGGACCCTCAACCACTGTGCCACCAGGGAAGCCCTGTTGCAGTTCTTTAGAAGAGAACGTGTACATCCTTCCTTAGATTAATTTTTTTTTAATTTAATTTAATTTTTATACAGCAGGTTCTTATTAGTTATCTGTTTTATACATAGTAGTGTATATATGTCAATCCCAATCTCCCAATTACCTTAGATTAATTACTTCCTAAATACCTTATGGTTTTTGTTGATATAGATAATGTATTTCTGGTTGAGAGATTGTTTCCACCAATTTTGAAGATCCCTTTTTATTAATTCTAATAGTCTACTGAGTTTTCTATGTAGTTGATTGTATCATCTACAAATAAGGACAAATTTGCCTCTTCTTTCAGTTCTTCCAATTTTAATTTTTTCTGTAGCCTGTCGTTATTGTTTAGTCAAGATCATCTCTAGTACTGTATTGAGTAGTCCCAGTAATGTCACTGCTGGTACACTTGCCTTATTCCATTAAGTATGATAGTTTTGTTGGTATTGTTAGATAATTTTTATCAAGTTAAAGAAATTCCCTTCATTTCCTTCTAGTCCTCACATTCACAGTTTTTATCATAACTTGTTGAACTTATCAATACTTTCATTGCATCTGTTGAGTTCTCATTTTTTTTTGTTCTTTAATGCTGTGAATAACATTGATGGATTTTCTGTTGTTGAACCATCTTTGCATTCCTATGATGAACCCTAATTGATTGCAGTATATCTCCCTTCATTTTCATACACTGTTTGATTCAGTTGGTCAGTATTTTATCTACGGTTTTGCATTTATAAGTGTTGGCCTATAATTTCTTTTCATGTATTCCTTTTATCCAGTTATGATATCAAGGTTCTGTTAGCCTCATAAAATAATTTAGATAGCTTTTCTTTTTTCCCTCTCCTAATTTTTCCAGAAAAACTTGTATAAGGTAGCTATTGTCTGCTCTTGAAAGTTAGGTTGAACTTTGGTAAAACCATCAGAGCTTTGGGTGGATGAGGGAATATTTTGATTACCATTTCTGTTTGTTTATTAGTAGTTTCTCTTTCTTCTTGTGTTCTATATGTTTCCAAAAGTTTATGAACTTCATCTAGGATTTTAGGACGCTTGCCTTTCTCTGCTCCTAAAATTACTTTAGTAGTCTTTTCGAAGAAACAGTAGTGAGTTTTATCACTGATTGCCTTACTTATGAGCTGTTTTATTGGTTTCTTCTTGATTTGAAGGATTTACTTTTTGGCTCTTTTTTAGCTTCTTGAATGTTTAACTCATTTATGTGTATTCAAAGCTATAAATGTCTAAATATATTTTAGCTATATCCTACAATTTTAGACATATAGTGCTTTTATTGTTCATCTGTGAGTATTTTGTAATTTCCCCTATTTCTTTAGTATAAGATTATTTTTGTTCTTAGTTTCTAGACATGGGTTTATTTTTTAAAACTTTTTTCCCCCAAATGTTGTTAACTGATGCATAGAGGGTATGTATAGTCTATGTGATATTCTTTCTAGTTTTTTTGCATCCATCATTGGTATTAAAGTCTGATGCCAGCCTGATTCTTGTTCCTTTTTAGGTGATTGCGTTTTTCTCCTTCACAGCCTTCAGCATTTTTCTTTATATTTGATATTTCAAATTTCACTAAACTGTATCTAGATGGGAGGTTTTTTTCTTATCCAGATGTACATCTTAAAGTTCTGAGAAACCTTCAGTTTTTATTTCTTCATGCATTTCTTCTCCTCTATTTATTTGTTTTTTTCTGGGATTTCTTATAGTTGAATGCTGACACTACACAACAGTCTTCCACCTCAGCTTTTTTCTTAGTCATATGAACCAGGGGTGAAGAGCTCAACGACTTCCCATCCTGTAGCTACCATTTCCCTGCTCTGCCCCTCAAGGAACCTCAGATATCTTACAGCAGGCACACTCTTCCAGATATGCCATCCTTGTAACTCCACAGCCCATAGGATAAGGAGGGAATGTTTCAGATTGGCTAACCTGCTGACATTCTTGTTATCAATATCATGTCCTGTGCTACCCAGCAGGCACCTTGACGTCTCCAGCTGTCACTGGTACTGCTGCTTTCATGCCCCACAATAGTAATGGGATGGGTTATGATCTAAGAATTCTAGTGGGTTAGAGGGAGAGAAAAGGACATAATTGAAAAGTTCTTCCTCAGTCTAACCCTGTATATGTCACTTGGCTCTCTATGCTATATGTATCCATTTCTCTTCCATATTGACACTGTCACTTTCTGCTTCCCAGAGGTTTCTTATAGCTTTTGTATTAGGTTCTGGGATCCAGCAACTCCCTTTTACATGGCAATCCCAGGGGTTAGATTGGGCGGGGGGCATGGTTTATGGCCCCTTGGATTTGACCTCAAATGCCATCATATACTTTCATGCCTTTTATCAATATTAGCCAATACACACTTGTAACCCCAAATTATGATGATATAGGTATAAAAGTAAGTTAAATGATGTATTCTTTACCCTCTAGTATTTTATTATAAACTTGGAGTCATTAACAAATCATTGTTCCAGTTTTCCTGTCATCTGTCTGTTTGAAGAATGTATTCTTTATTAAGAATTCATGCTCTTAAAAGAGCTAAATTTGGGACTTCCCTGTTGGTCCAGTGGTTAAGACCCCACGCTTCCACTGCAGGGGGCACGGGTTTGATCCCTGGTTAGGGAACTAAGATCCCGCATGCCAAAAAAAAAAAAAAGAATTAAATTTGACTCATAATATGCTTTTTACTTGTGAGTCTGTGATGATAATACTAGAGTTCAGTTTTCTCAAAGTTATTTTTTTCTTGTCATTTAGAGTGAAGATGAAATCAGGACACTGAAACAGAAAAAAAGTAAGTGATAGTGTTAATGACTCAACTTCTGAATGCCTTTTTAAAAGCCCTTGACCTGGTAAGGACAAATAAATATGTTTTATGTCCAAAAACCTACTGTGAGAATGATGTAAGAGTGTGATAGGCATTGTCCTGTGGTCTGAATTGTCTGTGAGATAAAGTCTTAGTTTGTCTTTATTGAGTGCCACTATGGCATGCACTTGGCCTTCTCTCTCTCCACTAGGTGCTCCCAGTGTGGTAAGGATGGCAGGCACACAGGCAGAGTGTCCTAGTGTAGGGAAAGAAAGGAGCAGAATCTCTGTCCACCCAATGTGTAGTGCATACTAAGTTCTTGGTAAATATTTAAGGAATAAATGCTGTCGAGACACTTGGGCTTACAGAGAGTAGGAGTCACAATAGCTGTTCTCCAGGTACTGATGCCTGAGCTGTGTCACTAAAGAATGAGGACTGGAAGGTTTTTCTGTTCTTGTCAGTTATTACTATTACTCTTCCCTTCCTATCTCCTCCTCCTCCTACTATTATTATTAACATAACTTTTTTTATTGAGTGCTTACTGTGTGCCAAGTCATTATTATAAGTGCTTTACTTATATTAATTCATGTAATTCTCATAGTAGCCCTGAGGAAAGTACTATTATTTTCCCCCTTTATAGATGATGAGACATGGACTCAGGCAAAGAAAGGAGGGAAAGATAGTCTGTGCAGTGCCTTGAAACAGGATGCCAGATTTGGGAAACTACACACATTTTGTTGTTGGAGTGTCTAATAACCCGTGATGGTTAAAAAATAAACCTAAAGGGACCACAGGGGTCAGGACTTTCAGGGTTGTGTGTATGACTATGGTCAGGAGCCTTATTAACCTCAGGGCCGCAGTTTTCCCATCCAAATATGAAGAGATTAGGCTAAGATTTCTAATATTCTAATATAGCCCTAAAAATTGCATGAATATGCTTTATATTGTATTGTCTCATCTCCCATATAAAAGCGTAGATTAATGGTTTGATAGAAACAATGTCAGCAGGTACCTTGGAGCTAGAGAAGCTTGGATTTGAATTTCACCTCCATCTGTGACCTTGGACAATTATTTATTGTCCTCATTTGTCAAATGGGGTTGATACCACGTGCCTGTACAGGGAGCAGTGTGCTACGTATAAAATGCCAACGCAGTGCCTCAGTACATATTAGTTCTCTTCCCCTTCCTTTTTGTGAGGACGTGGACTATCTTTTATTACTCTGTATATATGATGTGCCTTATTAAGTTTATAAGAAATTGTTCCTCTCATGATAGCATTGACATACAGGATTAAAATATATCCATTCACAGTGTTTGTCTCCTCCACTAGAGTGTATCTTAACCTGTGTATCCTAGTCTGTGGTCCAGTAGGTACCCAATGAGTGTTGAATGAATGAATTTGTGGGTTTTAAATATTTAACCAATCAAAAATGTAATTTTTTTGTTTGTATGACTCCTTATGAGCCTGTTTATAAAATTAATTCTTTGTTTTCCAGTTGATGAAACTTCTGAACAGGAACCAAAACATAAGGAAATAAACAACAGCAATGCTCAGAACCCCAGTGCAGAAGAAGGGGGTGAAGAGCAGGATGAAGACATCTTACCTTTAACCCTTGAAGAGAAGGAAAACAAAGAATACTTAAAATCTTTATTTGAAATTTTGATTCTTATGGGAAAACAGAACATACCTCTGGATGGACATGAAGCTGATGAAATCCCAGAAGGTCTCTTTACTCCTGATAACTTTCAAGCACTGCTGGAGTGCCGGATCAATTCTGGTGAAGAGGTTCTGAGAAAGCGCTTTGAGACAACAGCAGTTAACACATTGTTCTGTTCAAAAACACAGCAGAAACAGATGCTAGAGATCTGTGAGAGCTGCATTCGGGAAGAAACCCTCAGGGAAGTGAGAGACTCTCACTTCTTTTCCATCGTCACTGACGACGTGGTGGACATAGCAGGGGAAGAGCACCTGCCTGTGTTGGTGAGGTTTGTTGACGAAGCTCACAACCTGAGAGAGGAATTTGTGGGCTTCCTGCCTTATGAAGCTGATGCAGAAATTTTGGCTGTGAAATTTCACACTACGATAACTGAGAAGTGGGGATTAAACATGGAGTACTGTCGTGGCCAGGCTTACATTGTGTCCAGTGGATTTTCTTCCAAAATGAAAGTTGTTGCTTCTAGACTTTTAGAGAAATATCCCCAAGCTATCTACACACTCTGCTCTTCCTGTGCCTTAAATATGTGGTTGGCAAAATCAGTGCCTGTTATGGGAGTATCTGTCGCGTTAGGAACAATTGAGGAAGTTTGTTCTTTTTTCCATCGATCACCACAACTGCTTTTAGAACTTGACAATGTAATTTCTGTCCTATTTCAGAACAATGAAGAAAGGGGCAAAGAACTGAAGGAAATTTGCCATTCTCAGTGGACAGGCAGGCACGATGCTTTTGAAATCTTAGTGGACCTCCTACAAGCACTTGTTTTATGTTTAGATGGTATAAATAGTGACACAAATGTTAGATGGAATAACTGTATAGCTGGCCGAGCATTTGTACTCTGCAGTGCAGTAACAGATTTTGATTTCATCGTTACCATTGTTGTTCTTAAAAATGTTCTATCTTTTACAAGAGCCTTTGGGAAAAATCTTCAGGGGCAAACTTCTGATGTCTTCTTTGCAGCCAGTAGTTTGACTGCAGTGCTGCATTCACTAAATGAAGTGATGGAAAATATCGAAGTTTATCATGAATTTTGGTTTGAGGAAGCCACAAATTTGGCAGCCAAACTTGATATTCAGATGAAACTCCCAGGGAAATTTCGCAGAGCTCAGCACAGTAACCTGGAATCTCAGCTAACCTCTGAGAGTTACTATAAAGAAACTCTAAGTGTTCCAACAGTGGAACACATTATTCAGGAACTGAAAGATATATTCTCAGAACAACACCTCAAAGCTCTTAAATGCTTATCTCTCGTACCCTCAGTCATGGGACAGCTTAAATTCAATACATCAGAGGAGCATCATGCTGACATGTACAGAAGTGATTTACCTAATCCTGACACACTGTCTGCTGAGCTGCATTGTTGGAGAATCAAGTGGAAACACAGAGGGAAAGATATAGAACTTCCATCCACTATTTATGAAGCCCTTCATCTGCCAGACATCAAGTTTTTTCCTAATGTTTATGCATTGCTGAAGGTCCTGTGTATTCTTCCTGTGATGAAGGTTGAGAATGAACGCTATGAAAATGGACGAAAGCGTCTCAAAGCATACCTGAGGAACACTTTGACAGACCAAAGGTCAAGTAACTTGGCTTTGCTTAACATAAATTTTGATATAAAACACGATTTGGATTTAATGGTGGATACATATATCAAACTCTATACAAGTAAGTCAGAACTTCCTACAGATAATTCAGAAACCATTGAAAATACCTAAGAGACTTTTAACATAGGCTTTCTCTTATATTTGATATTTGAAAAAATCTGTAAGAAATTTGAAAATATCTTACAGAAAAGTTGTAAGGTGTACGTAGGCCACTTAATCACTGAATATCTTGACCTGTAGGCCTCCCTTTGAGTACATTAGTCATTGATAATCTGCCTGTTTAAATGGCCCGTTTGAAGGCCCATGCTTTGGAGACCTAACTGTTCTTCCAGAAGATAGCATTGAAAGTACCATGTTACACTCTGTGTGATCTCTGCTAATGGCACTTTGAAATTGTATTAGTTAAGTCATTTTAGATATAACATTTGTCACTGTGGATCCAGTTGTCAGGTACTTAGTTATCATTTCTTTGAAGAAATAAATTTTGAGGAGGTATGGGAGGAAGGAATACATTTTATAAAACATTACAGTGAAGCTCATGACTGACCTTTGAATAGTAGGAATTTTAAGTATGCTGTTAAAAATCTGTAAGGGACCGTTAAAATGATCAGACTGTAAGAGAAACGTGTGAGCTCACCAAACAGGGATTTCAGTGTAGATTTTGCCTTTATCAAATGAAGTTGAAGGAACAAGTTATAGTTAAAGTTTGAATGGAAGAGCCTGCCATTGTTGTTCCACATCTGATTGTTGCTGTTTACATTCCTTTATTGAGCCTACATCTTCATAAGCTTTTTGACAGGTATACGTTGAACACTTCTGTTTCATGGTCAAGACAGGATCAGAGACCATGGATACTGACAACTGATTTGTCTGTTTTCTTCTGTCTTTTTCCATGACTATATCTACTGCCTCATCTTGATTTACAAACAAAACCTAGAAAACCTACAAAAATAAGTGTTTTGTGGTTTATCTAGGAATAATATAGAAAATATTGCTGTTATTTTTGGTGAAGAAAATCAATTTTGTATAGTTTATTTCAACCTAAATAAAATGTGAATTTTGTTTAAAGTTCAGGTACATTGTTTTTGATGGGGACAAAACAGATTCTTGTGGTAAATTCTCTTTTCAAAAATATTTCTCACCTTCACAATTGAAGATCAGGTCTTTTTTTTTTTCTTTTGGTGTATGGTTTACTACTTGGGGGAATAAAAAAAAGCCATTTTAATTGTGAAATTATTAAATGTAAGATTTATCTAACATTTTAAGTATTATATGCTGTATGACCCCTGATATAAATTGTTAGTGTTTGCGTAATTGTTGCTGGCTAAAATGTAAATGAATGAATATTGCAAAGATGTCATTGCATTATTTTATGTTGGGATAAGTTAGTGTTATTTGAGTTTCAGAAAACAGGATGGGGGTATATTTGCGGAGTGCTGGGTCTTACTGATAGCAGTGCATTTCCCTGTTGTGGACAAACCTGGCAGATGTGTCAAATCAGGACACATTTCCCATGCAGGCTGTAAAAAAGATAACAGAGTTTATCTTATATCCAGAGCTCTAAGAGGTGCCTCTGTCCTTGACAGAAAGAACTGATGGGTTCATGATGGCAGGATGACCGAAAAAGAGACACAGAGCTGGCCTTTTAATCGCTGCATACAGTTCTTAGGACACTTAATAGTGGTGTGACCTTGGCAGATTATATAATCTGGGTATATTTCCTCAACTATAAAACCACACTTAAGCTTGTGCTATGAGGGTTAAGGTAATTTATTATCAATTATCTATTACTACTTAATTGGTGCCTCAAAACCTAGTGGCTTAGAAAAAAAGTTTACAGTTTTGTGGTTTAGTTGAGTGGTTCTTTTGCTGGTCTCATCTGGACTCTGCATTCAGCTGGTGGATTGGCTGGGGGCCTAGATGGGACAGCTGGGCCTGTCATGTGGTCTTTCATCTTGGGCTTATGGCACGGTGGTCTCAGAGTACCAAGAAGGCAAAGGCAATAGCTTCAAAGCCTGGGCTCAAGAACTCACAGAACGTCACTTTCACCACATCTTTTGGTCAAAGCAAGTCATGAGGCTGGCCCAGAAGGGGTAAGGATAATAGACACCTTGTCTTGATGGGCAGAGCTATAAAATAGGGCCCTGTTTTCAGTCAACTATACTAATTTATCCAAAACATTCATGCTGCAAGCATTGGTTAAGCTTTAAAGGTGCCCACCACTTGTTTTTATAATCTCTGTATGTTCTCAAAGTTAATTTGAGAATTTATTGAAAGCTTGAAAACCCTAATTTGTTAAGAAGCATCTTCACAAACTCTGGTCTTTGAAGATAGATTGAGTCAATGGTAGTCTCCCCATAGATGAAACAGATTATCGTTTTTGCGAGTTAGATAGTCAGAAAGAGGTTGATGTAGTGACTGTTTATTCCTCAAATATTAGTTGAATGCTTACTGTGTGCCACGCTTCTTCCTGGGTTAAGTGCTGGCAATAACATGCACTTTCTTACAGAGCTTACAGCCTAGGGTTGGCCCATAGGACTACAGTTGTACTTATTTATAACCACACACACACAAACACACATACCTTATAGTTAAGTGGATCAGATTATTGAAATTAAAAGAAAATAACACATTAGGGTGTCTATAAAAGCCTTGTGCGATTTAAAAAAAAATTCTGGGGACTTCCCTGGTGGTCCAGTGGTTAAGAGTCTGCGCTCCCAATGCAGGGGGCCCGGGTTTGATCCCTGGTCGGGGAATTAGATTCCACGTGCCGCAACTAAAGATCTCACACATGGCAATGAAGACCCTGCGTGCAGCAACTAAGACCCGGCACAGCCAAATAAATAAATAAATATTAAAAATTTTCTGTATCATATCTAAACAGTTTTCAAAAGATACTAGGAAATACATTCAAGATTTAATATATATAATTGGGGGAATTTTTGCTTTTGACATATCCACTCTCGTTTTGGGGGAAAAAAAGCTGAAGCCTAACATAGAATTTGTTACCTGTAAATTGATGAGAACAAATGCGTTATTAATAATTTTATGTAATTTTTATTTAATTCTTAACAATGGCCCCTTGAAGTAAATAGTAGTTGATTGAGTTGAAAGAGACCCCCCCACTGCCCACTCCTCTTGTGGCCATTTCCTCTGCAGTAACTTCGTTGGATCTGGTTTTTGTTTCATATTAGGGACAGCCACTTTTTAAGTGCTATTTAAAGTGAGTAATTCATAAAACAGGAAAGTTGTACTTGCAGTGTTTATTAATATTTATACGATACTCTAGAGCTTACAAAGCACCTTGATTGTATCATTCAAGTTCTAAGAAAAATTCAGGCAAGAATTATCCCCATTTTTCAGTTGAGAAGTTCAAGCTCACAGAGGTAAATGAATTGCCCCGAATTATAGCTATTAAGTGCCAGAGCCAGGTACTTCAATCCAATCCTTCAATCTTAAAACTGATTATGAAAGCCACTTCATTCTTAAGGTTTTGTAAGAAAAATATTTGCTTTAGGAATAGGCTTCTTTTATGTTCTTGCTTTATCCATTGCCAACCTTCAGCACAGCATCTCTAAAATGTGCTCATTATAGTCAACGTGGGTTCCTTGCAAAACAAAAAAACAAGTCTGAAACTTCTGAGACTCTGCAAACTAGGTGTAGAAATGCTGCCACCTTTGTTTGGCTGCCAAGACACTACCACAAAGGGCTGTAGATCCAGGTCCATTTACTTCACTAGAGTGGCTGCAGCTGTCTTCTTGCTGTAATCAAATGTTCCTCTGTAGCCAGCTTTTTGTGGCCAGAAAAAGCAAAGTAATTTTTAGTACAGATTAGCATAAAAATCTCTACTAGATCAGTTTCAGGAAACAATTACTAGCTTAGAAACAAGTGTGATCTATAGGTTGGCTAAACTGGCAGTTAATTTCCAGACCTTTTAAAATGCCCCTTATTTCTCACCGTGAATACTATATAAATAGAATACACTACCTGCCACTGTATTTGGTTTCATAAATTATTCGGACAGGGTGAACAACAGACTTCAAAATTAAGTAGAGGTAGTAAATCTGCCCTTTTTAATGAGTTTGAATTTACAGTAGTAGTTTAAACATCTGGAAGTTTAAAGTCTTAATTCATTCCAAATGTTCAAGAAGGATATACTGCAAAGAGGATATTGTAATTGAGGGATAAAGAAAACTACTGTTGACTCAATCTGAAGCCTTTTCTAATTTTCTCTATATACATTAATCACATAAAACTTGAGAGGCTGACAGTTCAAAAAGAGAAGAGATGGACCAAAATATCCAAGTTGGCATGCTTGTAGAAAAATAACTTTTAAAAGAGGTCATAGTTATAACAAGGATGAAGTTTAAATGCTGTTAATTAACATGTCTAGGATATGGCCAGATAGTGCTGCTGTGTTGTATGTTCTGTTCTTGTGGATATGAGGTGCGGTTTTCTTTTGTTATTATTTAAACTGGACTTAGAAGAGTCAAACCGTTTGACTTATAAATTGTAATTTTTTTCTTTTTCTTTTTGGCCGCAGCATGTGGGATCTTAGTTCCCCTACCAGGGAATAAACCCGTGCCCCCTGCAGTGAAAGCATGGAGTCTTGACCACTGGACCGCCAGGGAAGTCCCACTAAATTATAATTTTGATTAATGCATTTTGTAATCCAAGAATCTGGTCTGCTGCCAGCTTGGTCTAGCATAAGACCTAGTATTCGTTTAGTGCACACTTATTGAGTGCCTACTGGATGCTTGTTAGGTGTTGGTTTACGTTTCTTAGAGCAGAGTTGCGGCAGCAGGAGTGTTCATCATTGTCTGGTAGCAGCTGCTGCTAGGGAAGAGTGCTCGCTGTATTCCAGTGCTGTGCTCAAGCACCTTACCTGAATTATCTCATTTAAACTTTTTCACCCTATGAAAAAGGTAATATTGTCCGTATTTTTTTCAGGTGAAAACCTAACGATTAGAAGGCCACACAGCTAGTGAAAGGTGGAACCGTGATTCTAACGTGATGTAAAGATTTGCAAATCTAATTCCTTGTCTCATATTTGCTTTTCATTTTATTTCAAATATTGTATTGAATGCCTGTGGTGCTTAATCTAAATTTAGCCTCAGGCATGAGGCTAGGGTCATGGGTACAAAGATGAATGAGATGAATCCCATGCCATGGATGCAAAGGTAAGACTGAGCCCGTACCCTCAGTGAGCTCAGTCACATGGGGGAGCCAGACATGCAAGCCAGGAGCTGCCAGGAGCAGGGCTAAGGGTAGGGTAATCCTATCACTCATCATCCCAACTGGGACACTTTTGATAGTGTAAGGGTACGATTATTAGTTATGCCAGAACAACAGATAAAGCAGGACTGTCTGGAACAAACCAGGACGTATGGTCACCCTAGCTGGCGGAAAACCCACGGTGTGAAGGGAGGGCCCTGAGTGACTAGAGGAGGTGATGCCCTAGCTAGACCTAGAAAAGTGTGAGACATGCTCTTGTCTCCAGTCATCACCTGCTATTTAAGGCTTTCAAGATACCCGATTAAGTTGTGATACTTCTTCCTTAAACCAGTATTATACATATTAAATTAAAATCTGCATGGTAGAGTTTAGAGCAGTAGAGTTACACAGATGACGCTTCATTTTACAGAGGACTAGACAGGACAGCTTGCTCAGGATCACACCACTCGGTGGTGGCAGAGGCCAGGGGAGAACCAAAGTGTCCCAACAGTGCTGTGCTCTGTCCTACCACACAGACGAAACTGAAGATGGAAAGCCTGAAAGAATCATTTCTTGGCAGGTGAGCAGAGTCCACCCTTCAAACTTATTAATGTAAACAGTAATCCCATAAGTATGTCAGCTTTATAGGAGAGAGGTTTATTAAACAGGCCAGGGTCTCGGGTTAGTTCTTGGCACACTGCTGTTTTGCATACCGTAAAATTTTGGTTTCAAAAATATTTGATATTGCTACATCTTATTTGGCAAATTCCTATTCTTGGTATGATTATTTTTCTTTGGAAGGATACATGTGGTTACAGTGTGGGTTTTCAAAGCCTTTTTCCTAAAAAATGAGATGTTGAAAGCTTTCCTTATAATTGTGCCTTGTGGGATTTGGACTTCCTTTTATTAATAGCAGCTACTATGTACTGAGCACTTACTATGCTCCAAGCATCATATTAGGTACTTTGTATGAATCATTTTATTTAGGCTCACAGTAACCTGAGGCGGTAGGTGTTACTGTCCTCATTTTATGGATCTGAAAGTGACTTGTAAAAGGCCATGCAGCTGTGGAGTGGCAGTCAACCCGGCCAGCTATTGCTGGTAGAGCAGGCTGCTCCTCAGAGTGGAAATCCTCACCTTTAAAGAAAAATCTGTGTGAAAAGACTGGGGTGGGAGGAAGTACACCAAAATACTACTGTTCGTCTCTAGGTAGGTGGTGGGAGTATGGGGGATTAAAATTTTTCCTTATTTTCTACAATGTATTTATTTTTCTCATTTTCAGAAGGATTGTATAGCATTCTGAAATGGAAAACTCAAGATTAGTTACATGAAAATATTTTTCTTCCAAAAGATTTGTTGCTACTTTTCCAGTTCCATTTAACACACATCATGCCAAGCGTTATTCCAAGTGTTTGGGCTACAAAGATAAGTCATTGGCCCTGATGGCAAGTTGTTAGGCTGCTGATTCTTCAAGGCCCAGCTCAAGTGTCTGTCGCCAGTGCATCCCCATCACCTGTGCCCAGTTGCTTCTCACCGCCTCTGCTGTTACCACCTCAGTTCAAACCACTATCACCTCTCACTTTGTCTTTTTCTCCAAGTCTGTTTTCCATGTAACAGGCAGAGTTATCATGAACCTCCTTTTCTCAGACCCTTCCAGTGGTCTTAGGCCAGAATCCAAACTCCGACCATGACCTAAGACCCTACGCAATCTAGTCCATGCCTACCCCTGGCCACATCTCCTAGTCTGATTCTTGTTCACTCTGCCCAGCTACTACGGTCTTTTTTGTTTCTCCCACTCACCAGGCACATTCAGAGAAGCTTGTTCACGACCTTTACACTTGCTGTGCCATGACAGCTGTTAGCCCAATTAGTTCCTAGCTCATTTTTCACATCATTCAGATCTTTGCTTAAACATTATCTCCAAAGAGCAGCTTTCTCTGATGATGCTTTTGAAACTAGCTTATCTTTTCTAAAAATAAGTTGACTTCCTGCACTAGTATATAAGTTCTACAAGGGCCGGGACCTTGTAATGTTTGCTGTGGTTGTATCCCATTGCCTTTAATAGTGCTGGCAGGTAGCTGGTGCTCCATATTTGTTGAATGAATGGACACATGATGTGTTCCAGGACCAATGGGAAATTCAGAGTGGCTGGAAGATTGAGGGAAGGGGAAAGCAACTGGAGATAAAGATGTAAAGGCAGTTAGGGGCCAATCCATGAAAACCCTTGAAATTCCCACTCAGGAGTTGGCCATCACCCTCTGGTCAGGGGAATCTTCCAAGAAATGCTGAACCTCAACCCCTTGTCTGTGTGAACTGGCCATAGGAATAGAGCCTTTCAAAGGTGAGGTGTGTGGTGAAGTCTGGCCTGCAGCTTCTGGGCATGTTTAGAAAATGAGAGAACATGGTTGAACTAAAAAAGCAAACCCCACATTGGTCACTGTTAATCATAATTAGTAATGTCTGTGATTTGTATGATCTTTTTTCCAAAGTGTTCCAGGTCTTGAGACATGTTCCCTTTGGTCCCCCCAGGCCCTGCCACAATAACAACCTTGGCATGTGACTCACCACCCTCCCCTGCCATATAATACCCTTCTATTTATCACCTGTCTTACCCCTTCCTTTCTATGTCAAGTAATTTCTGCCTTGCTTTTTTCTTCTCTTCCTTCCCTTCTCAAACCACAGCCCATATAATTTTCATTGCCCTCTTTAGAACCTTCTTGTGTCTCAGCTCCAGCCTTTTTATAGGGAAGTGGAGCAGACCTGAAACAGTGTGGAGAGGGAGATGTACATTGTTAATTTACCTCCATTACATAGTGGCGTTTTCCTCTGGACTGCAGTTCCTTTTCCAGCTTTGCAGTCCCCCTGGAAGATAGATGACTAAACACAAAGGTGGTTGCTGGTGCTTTAAAGTCATTGGTAATCTCAGTGCTCATTTGAGGTTAGCGTTGCTACCCATAGCGTGAGATTTGTCAGTGTGCTTAAATAATAGAATTGAAGTATTGATTTCTGCTGTGCTTCATGTAATGCTGCTTATACTTAGGGAGGAATTGAATATTTATTGAGTGCCTCCTGTATGCCAGGCACTGTGTGAGATGCTTTATGCGTATATTCGTATTTAAGACTCATATTTTGATGAGGTTGATATATTATCCCCATGAGAGAACTGAATTTCAAAGAAATTATTTGCCCGCCGTCACACAGTCCACGTCTGTCTAAAGCCAGAGCCTGTGTCCTTGCATACACTGCACAGCCAGCCCCAGCCCTGCCACAGCACTTGACAGTGCATAAAGGGTCTTCACAGGCATCATCATTTCAGTCTTCATAACAACCTGTAGGGTTGGCAGGGTCGTCCCCAACTGACTTGTGAAAATGCACCATCACGGGGACCTCCTGCAGCCCTCTTGCTCTCTGGTTTGGAGTCTGGGGCTTGGGCAGGGTCCTGTGCTCGTCACTGTGCTGGATGCAGGATTCGAATCCAGCTCTAGAAGAGTTAGATCATTGGTGGGCAATGCTGGAGGGGCCAGACCACAACCCCTGTGACATCATGAGAGCAGGGCTGTGGGTGCTCGTTCTCTGAGGGAGGCCTGGAAGAGCTGCTGTCCTTTTCCTGCTTGTGAGAGTGGATGCAGGCCTGCCCAGGAGCTGGAAGCATCGGAGTGAGAGAAGGTTGGACAAGCCAGCAGTAAGGAACAGGGGAAAGAGCAGAGGTTTGGTGTGAGGAGACCCAGTCTGAAGGCTGCTACTTGGGAGTTGTGGGGCCTTAGGCAAACCACTTCACCACTCTGAGCACAGATACCACGGCGTTTATTGTACAGTCATGGTCAAACCTCACCACAGCATGGAATACTGTTTTCTCCAAGGGAAAGTCTCTGCTAACCTGACTGCTAACCAGCTGGTTATGGTTAACTATCCCAGAACAAGCTTGAGTACTGATATGAAGGACCTGGAGACTCACTTCTCTTCCCTGCCCTTGAGAGAGAGGCTAGGCAAGTTGCTGCCCCTCTCTGGGCCTCAGTCTTCTCATCTGTAAAGCAAGGATGCTAGTATCACCCATGATTAAGGAGAAAGTGTTTAGTCAGCTATATGTTCTATCATGTCCCTGAAATGCTCTGAAAGAAGAAAAGTCTGTAGATGAAATTAGAAAGGGTGAGCTTCATGCCAAAGGACCTGGAAAGACTTCTCGGAGGAGTGTGGTATGAGCTAGGTTACAAAGGCTGGATAGGGGTCAGCAGGGAAGGAGGCAGGGTTTTGGTGGAACGGCTGGCGTAGAGGACCAGGCAACATCCCAGTACAGGAAGGGCTACTGCTCTGTCTTTCCTTCCCGTCTGACTCCATCAGCATCTCTCACATTCACAGCTCCTGCCCTCAATTCTCAATTCTAAGAGGCTATTAGTTATGAGACGCAATTTTAATTAAATAGCAGCTTTGGGGAGAATAAAAAATTTTCTATGTAAACAAATATTGGTTTTAGTTGCATCTCAATTTCCAAACTATTAAATTGTGGGGAGAAAATGTATCTTAGGATTGAGAAGATACAGAATATGTCACTTTAGAATGAATACTACCAGAAAAGTTTGTCATGTGGACCTTGAGACTGATGTTCGTGTTCTTGTTCTGCGACATACCAGCTTTGTTATTCTGGGCAAGTTGCTTGATTTTCCTAAGCATCAATTCATTTTTTAAATGGTCTATAAATTGCCTGGGCATAGGAGGTGAGCAGTTAAGGTTGTTTGAATCTGAATGTTGATTCATTTTGGAAAGAGGTCTACAGAACATATTTTGTCTGAAATCAGAGGTTGCTATAGTAAAAAAAAAAACTGTACATATTATCACTTTAGAATAGCATAACAGAGCAGTAGTTTTCAACCAGAGGCGATTTTACCTCCCAAGTGACATTTGGCAATGTTTGGAGGCATTTTTGGTTGTCACCACTATGGTGGTAGTGGTGGTGGGGAAGCTACTGGCGTGTAGTGTGTAGAGCCTAGAGATGCTGCTGAACATCCTACATCGCACAGAATAGGCCCCCAGAACAGAGGATTTTCTGGCCCCAAATGTCCGTAGCACAAGGCTGAGAAACCCTGACGTAGAGATTAAGAATGGGGATTATGGAGCCCACCTATCTGGATTTGAACCCTAGCTCTGCCACCTGCTAGAGCTGTGTATCCTTGGGTCAGTTACTTGTCCTCTGTCATCTGGGAAAGAATAGTAAGTTTCTGCCACAGAGGGTGCTTGTGAGGGTTACCGGGACTTAATGTTGGTAGAGCATTTCGAATGGAGACTGGCTTCCATGAGGCACCTAGTGAGTATCCGCTTTTATTTTAAGTCATTGAATAAACGCTAGAGTTTGTGACAATACCTTGCCTGGTACCAGGACCTCAGGTAAGTTACTTAACTCCTTGTGCCTCAGTTTCTCCATCTGTTAAAAAATGTTGTGGAGGTCAGATGAAATTAAGGATATGACAGCACGATGGAATCTGGAAAATCTTACAAATACACTTGTATCATTATTATTGCCTCAGACTCCAGTAAGAGAATGTTCTGGGGCTGAAGTAATAAACTCTCCTGGGCCAGGCTGTAACTCAGCAGAAGGGACAGCCAGAGAGAGGAGGTGCTCAGAGCAGAATATCTCAGGCCCAGCAGTGGATTGCATCTTAAGTACATCCTCAGCTGTGAATCCCGGAAGTTGCCTTTATTGCACTGTTATGTGCAGGCTGCGCCCCAGCTTTACATACCACTTTCCCCAGAGGAGTACTTGGCGAATCGGCATGCATGCCTGCTCTGCAGGCTCTAAGCTTAGGGAAAAACAACAGCTCAGATGGAAAGAGTGCCCTGAAAGCCCCTGGCCGGGGATCTGTTCCTGTTCCTCCTCTGTCTCCCCTGGTCCCAGTTTTTTCAGCTCTCAGATGAAGGAACTGGATTGCTGGCCTGGACTCCAAGGCTTGTTGGGGCCCTGGCTCTACCCACACAGGATTGAGTCAGGATTATTATTATCTTTAACAATTATATCTGTAAACAGTAATCTAGCAGGAACTGTGTCAAGCAATTTACATAAATAAACTGATATAATTCTCAGAACAACCTTGTGAAACATTGACCTTACTGCTGATGCTATCACTGAGGCTCAGAGACGTTAAGCAACTTGCCCGAGAACGCATAGAGCCAGATCCACATCACTCTTGACCAATACCCTGCAGTATCACAAGCCAGAACGTGCAGAGAGCCTGGCGAACACTAGGCACTTAATATTTGTTCATTGTGTTGAATGAATGAATGCCCAAGGGCAGATCACAAAGTAGCTTGTCCCTCATCCAGCTCTGTCCATCCCTGCCTCTCACAACCTCATCCCTTCTCCTTGCCTGGGCTACCAGCGCCTGCTCTCTCTTGCCGAGAGCTTGGCACCCTCTCGGCAGCAAGTAAAACTGTTCTTTAAGGGACCGTCAGTGACAACTGAAGAGACTAGCCTTTTCCACTACTCCGTCTGGTGAGCCTGCTCTGTGCCAAGCACTGAGGGGGGCTTGGGGACCTAGAGGTGAGTCATCCCCAGCACCTGATCTGAGGGGAATCTACATCTGCGGAAGGTGGGTGGGGGTGAGAGGGGAGACTGACGAGAAAACCAGCTGGTCACAAGCCGAATGATCAAAGCAGCCCTTGAAGGGAAAGGCTCAGGGAAGCCTTCCCTGGGGCTGAGGCTGCTTTTGAAATTTGCCTACCTGTACTTGGCACAGACTGGGCCACAGCTGCCTTCTCCCATCCGTCCCAATTTATCCTTCTTTCAGTGTCCTGACACCACACAATGGAAAACGAAGAAGCAGTCTCTAGCAGCTCAGAATCCACACTGGGGAAAAAGGGAGAGAGAAACTGCTGCAAAAACCCTACTATGTGCCAGATACTTTCATCTACTTTGTTTAACTTATATTCATAAGTAGTCAATGAGGTAGACATGCCCATTGTGGAGTGAGGGGAAAATAGGGTTCAAAGAAGTTAGGCACTTTGCTGAAGGTTCCAGAGGAAATTGCTTATGAGGAAGCTTGCTTAAAGATAAGCAGGTGAATTGGCCTCTCCATTTTGGATCCCTGTGCCGGTCTACTCTCATAGGGCCCCCTAGAGGCACAGTGTTGGGGTGTCTAGCAGGCTGCAGAGTCGGGTGGGGAGTGAGGAAACCTCAGTTTCTACAGACCCCCACAGGTTCTCTGTTCAAAACAACTCAGGGGATGCCCACTTCCTAGGGAGTGCCCATGCAGACAAGGGCAGGAACACATAATGTGGCAAGACATCCCCAGATCCACATCCAAAGGTGGGCATTTTTCTTGGTGGGGCTTTGGATAGGGATGAGGGCCCAGGGGAGAGGCTTGGGAGAGAGGGACCTCTCCCCTCTTCCTGGGACTGCCCAAGAACAGGCCAACAAGCTGCTTTGGGGCAATCAGTCAGATCTACAGAGCTGAAGTTCTGCCGGCGCCATCCACGATGAACAGATTTGTGGACACAGGTATAACAAGCTACTGCATCCCCACTCATTAACCCAATCACAATCACCCACAGCAGTCTAGCCCTCCACCCATCCAGCCCTCTGTCCCTTTCTCCTCCCTCCCTCAGGCATTCCTCTATTGCACTCAGTAATTTCTTTCTTTCTTTCAGCAAGGGTCTGGGACCCTTGTCAGGCATCTTTAGGATTTTGCCAGGATCCAAGAAGTCTTCATCATGATGCAGAAAGCATGAGACCCAAGCCTCGACAGATAAGCTGGAACTTGGCAGGAAGAAGTGGGTTAAAACAAAGAGCAGTCCAGATGGAAGGGATGGTGTGAGCAAAGGCAGAGAAGCTGTAAAATCTGTGAGAAGTGTAAGCGATAATTTATCATCCGCATTGGCAGAACAGCGTTTCCCAAGAATATGTGACCACGGAGCATCTCATGAGATCAGTCACCTGAGGAATGCCCTTAAGGAGGTTCTTTGGTACCTTATGTGTGTGTGAGTGTGTGTATGTGTGTGTGTAAGTGTGTGTGTGTGTGTGTGTGTGTGAGAGAGAGAGAGAGAGAGGGAGAGAGAGAGAGAGGGAGAGAGGGAGAGGGGGAGAGAGGGGGAGGGAGGAGGGAGGGAGGGAGGGAGAGAGAATATAGTGAGGGTGAAGGCATTTGTGCTTGCTCTTAGAGGTCTAGTCACAGAATAGTAGACCCCAGAGATGCTCTGTGGAAACATGGTACCACAATAAGCATAGGAAGTGCCACATATAGTGTCTTCCTTGGGAGTCACAAGGCACAGCAGCATATTAAAGGCCACACACACCCCCACACCCCTGCCCCAAGTCCTGCGCAAAGACACTTTAACTTTGCTTAACCCTGTATGGACCGAACTTATTTCACCACAGGTCCGTTTATTTCAGGGAACATTTTTGTTTGGACTAGGGGACTAATTCTGTTTTTAAGTTAATGTGTGTTTACAGTATGCGTACATTTCAAACTGAGCAATGGGGTATGCTTTGCAAAGCTTTCCTCCCACACTTGCTCCCTTGGACTCCCAGTTTCCTCCTTCCAGAGGAAGTTATTTGTGGCTCTTCTGTATTTTCCTAGGGAGTTCTAGGTTACACAGGATGTGTTCCTTTCAAAATGTAGTTGGAGACAACTGATGAGCACATTTCTTCTGCAGGCATGTTCCATCCTAGGGATATGTCATGTGTGTTTAGCCGTTCTTCTACTGATGGACATGGAGATCATTTCTAATCTTTTATTAATCTGAACCAGGGGTTGGCAAACTGTGGCCTGCTGACTAAATCTGGCCCACTGCCTATTCTTGTAGCAATGAGCCCGTATGGTCCTCAAGCCTAAAATGGTTACTATCTGGTCCATTATTGTTCTAAAAAATACTGCAACGAATATCCTTATCCATTATTGCAAACACATGCAAGTAGATCTCATAAATAGCATTCTATTTCATCTAAGCCAATCTGAGGGCCATAGCTCAAAAAGGACATTTCACTGTTATTTTTAGTTGATTTTTCTTTTGTTTTGAGTGAGGTTAAGCATCTTTTCACAGGTATAAATGTTTACTTTTCTCTTTTTTGTAGGTTTTACTTCTTTCCAATTGGATAAAAAAATGTGAACAAAGGTATTTTTCCTATCACTTTATAAAATGTTAAGGGAATTAGCATTCTGGCTTGTGTATGTTTTCTCCATTTGTCATTTGTCTGACTTTATGATTTTTTTTCATGTTGAAACGCTTACTTATCAGTGACGTGAAGGTGGGTTTGGTTGCTGACAACAAAGGGGGTGGAGGTCCTGGGCCAGGCAGACTGTTCTTGTTTTTGAGCCCCTACCTTCTTCTAGACCCTGGGAATCCAGTGGTGAAGGAGATAGGCAGAGGCTCTGCCGTGGCGGCAGTGATGGGCAGTAGGGCAGTGTTCAGCGAGAATGTCACAGGGGCACCTCCGCAGCTGGACCTGATGAATGAGGAGGGACTACCCAGGGTCCAAGCTGCAGGGGGAGAGTTCTGAGCAGTGACTCATACAAGCCTAAACCTCAGAGAGATGGAGGTTTCAGAGTCAGGTTTCTGGAGCCCAAGCTGTCCTTGGGTGGTGATGAGGCACCTGGCACAGCCATTCCTGGGTTGTGGTGGGGGGGCCAGGATAGAGTCTAAGGGGTCTCCTCGAGTCCCTGAGTGGACAGAAAGCTGCTCCACTAGGCCCTGCTCTAGGCAGGGATTTCCTCTCTCTGTACAAGGGAAGAAAGAGACTCTCGGGCCTGCAGCCATCCAGCCAGTGGAGACTTAAACTGAGGTCTGAGTGGTTAGGACCGGCCAGGGTAGCGATGAAGTGTGTTGTTCTAAGAGCAGCAGAGGATGGGGACACAATGCTGACCTCTCCTGGAGTGACGGCCTCTTCCTGCCTCTCCACAGCCCTGGCCCTGTGAACATCTCTCCAGAGAATCAAAGACCAGGTGTCAGCCCGGGAGGGGAGGAGGGGCCCTGAAGGGAGATGTGACTGGAGGGCGGGCTGAGACCAGACCCTCGAGCCTTGAATGCCAGGCTCAGGCAGTTAGCGATTGTTGGAGGTGATGGGGACCAGGGAGCCTGGGAACTGCTCTGCTCCCCTGCCTGGAGCCCCGCCCCAGGGCTCCTTGCAGGTGATGACAGGATGAGGCGGGGAGCTGTGGGGAGAGCCAAGAGCTCACAAAGGTTCTGCTGTGCTTGGCCAGGGCCTCCACCAGGGCCGGCTTGCTTGCTTGGAGGGAAGGATATGATTTAGAAAGGTGATTGCCGGGGGCTCAGGGCCAGGCCTGCTGGCTGCCAGCCAAGCACAGCACCCTCACTCCAAGCTCCGCATCTTGGGGCCTCCTCATTTCCCTTTATTTTGGTGCTCCTTATTAGACCCAAGTAGGATTCCACAGCCTTGAACTGAGGACTTACTACACACAAGGAGCAAGTGCTTACCTGAGGACCTGGGAGGCGGGAGTGTGCAGGGCGTGGGGGAAGGGTAGGAGTACAGCACTGGCCCAGTGGGCACTTCATGGAGAAAGAAATGCAAGGCTGCCCTTCACTGAGCACCATATGCCAAACACTGGGTGTTTATAGTGTTCATATTTAATCCTCTCAACTACCCAGCAAGGTAGTTATTAATATCTCCATTTTACAGATGAGAAAAGAGAGTCCTAGAAAGGCTACGTGACTTGCCAGGGTCACATAGTGAGTCAGTGGTAGGGCAGGGCCAGAATTCTAACTCAGATCGGCCCTGCCTGCCTGTGAATCTAATTTCCGCTTAACCCCTACCCTGCTTTGTGCAAGAAATGATCCTGTGTCTCACATGTGTCTGGCAAAGAGTAAGGGGGGGTGTCCCATAAATGTTGAGTTTATCATGCACTCTCTCTGCTAGAGCTTGTGAACCTCACAGCAACCCTTCAGGATCAGTAATGTTTCTCTCAATTTAATGATGCAAGCTCAGAGAAGCTGAGCAACTTCCTCAAGGTCACACAGCTTACAGCAGAAGATGGGGAACTTGGGGGAAATTCAAAAGAAGGGGGTGTAGAGTGGAGCAAGCTAGCCCAAGGAATGACAGGGAATTTTCAAGAAGCTCAGGGTGCCCACTGAAGACTGAGAGTGTCCCTGGAAGCTACAGATTTGAGGGTGGAGTAGTGGGGTTGTTCATTCAGCCCTGACCCTCGATGGGCTGTCACCCATCAGAAGAGCAGCACTCAAAGAGCTGGGCTCAGGGCACCTGCCTGGACCCATGTATATTCCCTGTGTGACCTTTAACAAGAAAGGACCTTCATCAGGACTATTTCCTTTTTGTCAGATGAGCACAGCTGGACTAGGTCTTTGATTCTCTTTTTTTTTTTTTTTTGCTGTACGCAGGCCTCTCACTGTTGTGGCCTCTCCCGTTGTGGAGCACAGGCTCTGGGTGCGCAGGCTCAGCGGCCATGGCTCACGGGCCTAGCCACTCCGTGGCATGTGGGATCCTCCCAGACCGGGGCACAAACCCGTGCTCCCTGCATTGGCAGGTGGACTCTCAACCACTGCGCCACCAGGGAAGCCCTGATTCTCTTTTTTAAAGTGGCACCTTTCTTAAACATAACCTTATGCTAAACCTTAATATTCTTTCATCCATTCGACAAATATTTATTGATACCTTCCAGGTGCCTGGAACATATGGTTAACAGGCTTTTCTTCCTGATTTGAGGCACTGACATAAGGTAGAAAAACTAAGGGTAGCTACTCCTCCGCTCAGGGTAGGAATCAGCCATCTGGGCTGCCAAGTGTCCACGTCCTCATCTGGGAGCGCACCCACCACAGAACTGACCTGAGAGGCTCAATGTCTGTGCTGACAGGACCCTTAGAGATATTCCCATGCTCACAACTGTCCATTTCACAGATTAGGTGACGGAGGCCCAAAATGTAGACCAGACCTCAGGTCCCCAGTCAAAGAGGCTTTGTGGAGGCAGGCGTGTCTAAGAGGAAACAGAAGCAGGAAAAAGGCATAGCCTAAGCAAAGCCCTCGAGGAGGAGGGAAAGAAGCCGCCTTGCAGAGGCCAAGCCCTCCCACCCCCTTCCCTCCCATACCTGGCAGAGCCTTCTGAACAACCAGACCCCACGCCCCTACCCACCCCTGCCATCCTCTGCCCAGAGCCAGGGTGTCAGCTTGGATTTGGTGACAGTAGCCCCAAAGGAGGTGTTGGATCGCTGAAGCCCTCCATTGTAGAAGCTCTGGCATCTTCCATGAGCCCAGCCTCGCCTAACTGTCCTCCTGCCAAGCTGGAGAGCGGCTGGCTCCTGGGAGGGACCCACTCCAAGCAGGTAACTTGATCCTCTGCAGCCCAGCAGCAGCCTATCTCTGGCCTCCAGAGCTGGAACCCTGAAGAGTTTATGGCAACATGGCAGGACCTGTGAGCCTCTTTCAGGGTCAGGAAAGGAGACTACCGGGAGCCCCAGAGCCCAGAGGGGTGGCGAGAATGTGGAGCTGACAGGCCAGAGACCCAGGTTCTAGCCCCAGCTCTTCACTGATTTTCTGTGTGACTTTGGGTAAACCACCTCCTCTCTCTGGGCCTCAGTGTTCACATAAAGGAGTCTGATAGAAGGGTGGTTTCCAAAAGCCTGCAGATGCACTGATGGGCCAGGGTCTCTAACAAAAGTCTCCTTGGTCTGCAGCATTCCTTTCAGGTAAACGTCTTGCTACGCTGTGCTGGGTGATCAGGGTGCCCGCTGGCTCTGAGTCCCACCACCTGGCCACCTGCCCCCTCAGGCAGTAGGGGGAGGAGGGGCTGGTGGTTGCTCTCTTGGTCCTCAGCCTCTCTCAGCTCTGGTGGAACATTCCAAATTCAGTGGAACTATGTTGGGTGTGGCTTCCCTTTCCCACAAGATAACCAAAATGAAACAGGGTTTTTCTCAAGAACCATGATAAAGCTTAAGAACAAGCTAGATATAGACTCCTAAATTGACAAAACCAATGAATGAGTAATACAGTAATATAAAGTTTTGTTTCTCCCCTGGAATTTGTTTTACTGTCATACATGCAAACTATGCTATTGTAAATTTACCACTGCCCCTTTTTAGAAGGACTGACCTTTATTGAGATTATGCCTTTCCCATTTTATAGCATTAAAATGTCTTTTAAGATGAATAATGGTGTGATAGTACATGATATTATTTTTATTTATTGTTTTGGTTAATATTTATTTATGGCTGCGTCAGGTCTTCATTGCGGTGCACAGGCTTCTCTCTAGTCGTGGCACGCAGGCTATGTAGTTTTGGCACGTGGGCTTAGTTGCCCCGCGGCATGTGGGATCTTACTTCCCCAACCATGGATCGAACCCACGTCCCCTGCATTGGAAGGTGAATTGTTAAACACTGGACCACCAGGGAAGTCCCCATGATAGTTCTTTGAGTAAACTTTTTACAAATTCTAACATATAGAGTAGTCACACTCACAAGTGTCCAGACTGATGCATTTCCACGAAGTGAACAAACTCTGTAACCACCACCCAGATTAAGAAACAGAAGGTTGTGGTAATTCTTTTTTTTAATTTTCTTTACCGAGCAAAATAAAATGTTAGCAACTTTACCCTGGTCTCCCCCATCTTTATTTAAAATTTACTCATCTGTAAGACTTAAAATTTGGCTAGATGATCTCATGTCCCGTGCAGTGTGAGCACTCTGTGGTTCTACCTGAGTCCCTAGAACTGGCATCTTTGGAGATGCTCCAACCAGAGGGAGGCAGGCCTGGCCTGGGGTTCCACCGCCCAGTCCTAGGGGATAGGGAGGATCTGGACAAATGTCCCTCCAGATGCGGGACTCAGCACCGCTGGCTGCTGGAAGCCAGGGCCAGGGGACGGCGAGGAGGAGTGGCTTTGGGCAGGAGATGCCAGGGATGAATCGTTCCTCCCATCCAGGCCTCTCTCTAGCTGCTTTTCATTAGCTATAACTCTTCCCTTCCACCCACCCGCCCTCCTGGACACCTAAGAATCCCCAGGGGCTCTTTTGTGCACCATCATTGCCACCTCCTCTCTCCCCAGACCCAGAAAATCATTCTCTACCTCTTTTTTTCTCTTTATTGATCTATGGGGAAATCCTGGCATCTTTCTGAAAGGTTAAGACATTTGTTAAAATCATACAGCAGGCTGGGAGTCCAGGAGGCCATATTCGCTCCACTGAGCACATTTATCAAGGACTTGCTTTGTACTAAAAACACAGGTGAAAGTGATTCTAAGGAAGAAGATCCTTTCTGTTCAATTAATTATTATTCTGTTCAATAAGTATGTCCCCAGGCCTCACTAGGTGCTGACCATGCATGCACACAGCAAGTATGTATCGAGCAGCTTCTCTGTGTCACTTGGCTGAAGTCACTGTCCTTAGGGAGTTCACAGCCTGGTGGGACAGACAGAATATCTACAGCTGAAGACAGGCAGTGATCACAGTAATGACAATGGGTTAAGGGATGAGGGAGAAGGAAGAATCCATGAGGTTGCAGGGGCCACAGGAGGCTTCAGGAAGGCGTGGTATTTGAATTTGCCCTCGACAGATGAATTGTATTCCACCTACTCAGCTTAGCTCCCCTGAATCCCCCAGAATGTTCTTCTCCTGCTCGCATTTCAGAGGTGGTCAGTGTTAGCCTAAGCCTTCTGCTGAAAACGACTGCCCTCCAGCCACTAGTGACCTTGGCTAAGGGGCTTTTTGTCACTCACTCAATGTTTAAAAACTTTAGTTGTACCTGCACATAGTTTAGAAAGTCTATAAGGCTTGTAGTGGAAAACAGTAGTCCCCCATTCAACACATACACACACACAGACAGACCACTTCTCACTCTGCAGAGGCAATTGCTTTCAGTTCTGAATTATTTCCTCATGATGCTACTTCTTGATTTCTTTTTAGTTTTAAGTACCTTTCTCCCACCCACCCACCACCTTTCTCCTTGCTCTCTCCACACCCACATGTCCATTTTGTGTTCCCTGTCATCCTCCCAGTATAATTACATCACAAGTGTGGTTGGAACAGTATTCACTGTTTGCATTATTAGGCAATATAAATGCTGTTGACAAGTGAGCCATGTAATACGCGCTGATTACTTTTCCTTTCCTGCATAACAATTACAGTTATGTAATCTCCTCTCGATATGCTTAAATTCTTTGGATAGTCTACCAATTTCATCTTCTGGAGTCTTTCAACCTGCTTCAGTCAGGATTAGTTACTTTCTACCTCTCTACCATTGGCCTGGGGATTCCTCTGCCTCCTGCTTTGTGGCGTCTTCTCTTCCTTCGATGCCGTGTCCTCCTCTTTCTTGGTTTACTCACTCATTTCTGTTGAAGCACATTCTCCAGTAGCTTCCTGACAAAATGTGCAAAGAGACCTTACATGACTAAATATGTCTTTATCTGCACCCTTGATAATTATTTGGCTGGGATGGAAATAATTTCCCTCAGAATTTTGAAGGCACATTGTCTCCTAGTTCCCACCTTACTCTTGAGAAATCCAATGTCAGTGTGATTCTTAAAGCTTTGTTTGAAGCCTGCTTATTTTTTCTTCTATCTGGAAGCTTTTGTGATGTTTTTGTTCTCAGGGTTCTGTAATTTTGATGTCTTGGTGTCAGTCTGCTTTCATCAATTGTGCTAAATCCTCAACGGGGCATTTCAATCTGAAACTGATGTATTTCAATTCTAGGACATTTTCTCTAATCCATCTTTCTAAAATTCCTGTTATTCAGATGTTGAGTTCCCTTGACTAGCCCTCAAACTATCATGTCTTTTCTGTTTTCCATCTCTTAGCCTTTTTGCTCTATTTTCTCAAATTTATATTCCAACCACTTTGTATTTTTTTAGTTTTTCATTTTCTGCTGTTGAAGTTTTCCAAGAGTTCTTCTTCTTCTTTTTTTTTCCCTGTAGCATCCCATTCTTGTTCATGGATGCAATATCTTATCTCTTAGGACGTTAATGACAGTTTTCTCTTTTAAGTCTTCTACTTTTTGCATAGTCCCTATCTTTCACGTTCCTTTTTTTTTCCCCCTGATGTTTGTTTTAACCTCATTCGTTTTCTTATAAATTTATTTATTTATTTTTGGCTGCATTGGGTCATTGTTGCTTGCGCGGGCTTTCTCTAGTTGCGGTCAGCAGGGGCCACTCTTTGCTGCGGTGCATGGGCCTCTCACTGTGGTGGCTTCTCCTGTTGCAGAGCACAGGCTCTAGGCATGAGGGCTTCAGCAGTTGTGGCTCGCGGGCTCTAGAGCACAGGCTCAGTAGTTGTGGCACATGGGTTTAGTTGCTCCGTGGCATGTGGGATCCTCCCGGACCAGGGCTCGAACCTGTGTCCCCTACATTGGCAGGCGGATTCTTAACCACTGCACCACGTGGGAAGTCCCTTAACCTCTTTCTTATTAGAGGCTTCCCTCAAATGTTTATTCATCCTTTGCTGTCTTCTTATATTTAAGAATGGGACACTAAAAGACTTGATACATGATGATCATGGCTGGGGCTGTGTACAGGGATCTGTTGGGCCATTCCATGTCTTTTTTTGTTGAACTGGTCAAGAGAAAATCTCTTCCAATCTCCTGCCTGGAGGGTACTCTCCTGGCAGCCAGAGTTTGGGTAGCCTAATGGAGAAAGAAGGCTAGAGGCCTCAATATTGAGTACAAAGTGTTCACTTTATTCCTGTTGTCAGAGTGCCCCCAGAATAGAGATCCTCTGTTAGCCTCTTCTGAGAATAGACCTTCAGTATTCGACCAGGTGGGGAGGGTATCTGGAGTCTGATTGCTTCTTAAATATATTTTCAAACAATTTTCCTGTTTTTAAGCCTCCCTACCCATCTAATTTCCAGAAATACCTGGGACAGCCAATTCCTAAACTATATGGGGGTTTCACAGTGTAAACTGGGCTGCTCCTCAACTTTCTTTATTGCCTGTTTAGGATTCAGTCAGTTACCATTCTTTGTTGGCTGTGTCTGGTTTCCAATATTTTGATAAATCCCTTTACTGTTGTTCTAGTTGGTTTCAGGAAAGACCACAGTGTGTGTTCAACTTGTTATCTTTATCCCATTTCAATTTTTAAATGAACAGCAACATATTTCAAAGCAGGAATTCTCTGCTTCCAATTTACAGAAGTAAATAGAGTGTAACCAGAATATGGAAGAGGGCCTGCAGGGGCCTTCCCCACCAGTTCTTTACCTGTTAAGATCTTTCCCGGCTTAAAAAAAAAAAAAAAAAAGATCTTTCCTGGCTTTAAAAGCCCAGGTCAAAAGCCACTCTTTGTGATGCCTTTCTCAGTCTCCCAAGCTTGTATCTTGTTTTGCCCAAGTTGGACTTACTGAGTGATAGACATTACAGAACCTTACAGACATTTTTCCACTTAAACCTTTATACTTTATAGCTATAGAGGCTCAGAGAGGTGGATCCATAGATCAAGATCCCATGACTAATGAGTGACAGGACTGAACTCCTGTCTCCACTACCCAGGCCCTCTGACATTATCCCTAACTCAGGGGCTCCTCAAAGGAGGGGCTCACATTCTGGTGAAAAAAAAATTGGCACATGTACTGCAAAGTCAGCCCCAGGCACAGAAAAGGAGTACCGAATAGGGATAAAGAAGTTGAGTGGTGTGCAGTCCAGAGGAAGGAGGGCTTCATCCCAAGTGACTGAATCAGGGTGGGCTTAACATAGGAGGTGGCATCTGAGCTCATCACCACCACCACCTCAGGCTGGCTTCTCTCCTTGCCTAGAGGATTGGCAGCGACAGCGAATAATAATGATGGTGGTGGTTTAGCGTGCAAAGCATTTTTACACAGATCTCTTTGATATTACAGAACTCTGGGGGCTGAATGTTATTTCCATTTTCGGCAAGAGGAAAATGAAGGCACAGAGAGGTTAATCACCAGCTCCTGGTAACCCAGCAGAAAATGTTGGTTTCAGGATTCAAATCCATCCCTTCCAATTCTAGGTTCCCTGCTTCTCCCACCCTGTTCACTCTTGCTTCATCCTGGCCATCAGTTGAGGGGAGCCTTCCTATTCCGAAATATCTCTTCACCATTGTTTCACAATGTGTGTGTATGACCCGCCTGTTTTTAAAAGCCAGTTATTGGGTCCCACCCTAGACATACCTAATCAGTAGAAGATGGGGCCCTGGAACCCGCATTTTAACAACTGTCCCTGTGATTCTTGTGCTCACCTAAGAGTGAACCGCCCTGGGCCCACAGTGATGCTGAACAGCGCAGTGGGCAGAGCGGGGACCCTGGAATCAGCACTGCCCTTCTTGTCTCTGTTTAGGGACCACCTCTGTTTCCCGCCTTCTAAGTGGGCGAGTCACGCGAGACTCCGAGGGCCGACGCGCCGCGGGCTGCCCGCCCCAGTAGCACAGGCACGCTCCACACCTCCCTCCCTCCCCAGGCTCCTTCCCGCCTTCATCCGCTTCGCCCCGCCCCAAGTGGAAGGAAACAGCTGGGGGCTCTTTGCTTCCAGGCTGCGGTCGCCTCTAATCGACTACTGACGCGCCCTGAGGTTGGGGTCTCGGGGTCCCCATTCCGCATGCGCCGGCCCCCCACCGGGACCCGAGGGCACGGCGCTCCCCGCCGGCCCGGGCAGCCGAGGCCGCCTCCCTCCGTCCACCCCTACAGCAGCCCATAAATATTCCGTGGGTCCGGAGGGGGCGGAAACGGACTTTCCAGCTCCCCTTCTGGCCCTGGCCCACCTTCCCCCCGCGCGAACCATGGGAGGAGAAGCCTGGACTCGAGTCTTAACCTCTCCGGCCCGCGAAGCCTGAGGGGCGCACGTGCGACCCGGGACTGGGCAGCGGATTAGCTCCCGCGCCCCAGCTCGCCGGTGCTGCCCAAGTGCGGGACCTGGGCAGCGGAGGCAAACAGACGCACCATGGAAATCTGCAGGAGGGCTCTGCACTCGACAGGCTTCCTGGGGATATTTAAGATAAGCTCTGAAAGGTGAACGCATGCGATGGACAGAGGGAATAGAATATGCAAAGGCCAAGAGGGCGGCAGTCGGGGAAATTACAGGTATATTGTGTTAATGAAGTATTGAGTTAAGGTGAAATGTCACAAGGCAGGGCTGGAGAGAGTGGCAGGGACCAATCCAAGCAGGGCCTTGTAAACAGTGCGGGGCAAGCACTGTAGGATTCTAAGCAGGACCTGTGCTTCGGCCAGATTATTTGCTTTTAAGAAAGACCACTCTGGGGCTTCCCTGGTGGTGCAGTGGTTGAGAGTCCGTCTGCCGATGCTGGGGACACGGGTTCGTGCCCCGGTCCGGGGAAGATCCCACATGCCGCGGAGCGGTTAGGCCCGTGAGCCATGGCCGCTGAGCCTGCGCGTCCGGAGCCTGTGCTCTGCACCGGGAGAGGCCACAACAGTGAGAGGCCCGCGTACCGCAAAAAAAAAAAAAAAAAAAAGGAAAGAAAGACCACTCTGGCTTGGTGTGGGAGGTGGAATAGAGGGGTTGCAGGACATGAGTGAGGAATCTGTAGACAGAGGTCATGGTGCCTGGCCAAAGTAGCTACAGTGGGAATGGAAAAAAGGGGATGGAGAATTCTGAGTGTTATGGGTAGGACTCAGTGATAGACTGGATGAGATGATGGGTGGATGGCCCAGCCTTTCCCAAGTAGGAAGCAAGGGGGAGCAGGGTTCCTCCTCCCACAGTGTGTCCCTCCTTCTCTATCCATCCAGCTTGGATCCAAGGCCTCATTCAGTGCCTGACCCCTCCACCTCCAGGAAGCCTTCCCTGCTCCTTTATGGATTTCAGAACGTCAAAACTTGTGTTTGGTTAAATACTGTCTTGCATTGTTCTAGAATAATGTGTGTGCATCAGCCTTCAAGGGAGCTCAGCATAGTGGTTAAGATCACATTAGGATCCTAGCAGTCCTGCTCTGTAACCTGGGAAAGTCATTTATTCTCTCTGAGCCTTGCTTTCTTCATCCATACAGTGGGGCTAAGAATCCCTCCCTTGAAGGATTCTATGTGCCAGGCATGTGGTGTGTGCTCAGTGAGCGAGCTCTTCTTTCCACTAAAGTTGGTCAGCCTGGAAAACCAAACAAAGCTCTCTAGAGTATCTCCTGAAACTTCTTTTCTGGAGCTTTTGGATAGAAGTGACAGAGTGGGGTAATAGAAAGATTTTAAGGCTGGGATTGGAAGGCACGAGGCCCTGCTTGGACTTCCCATGTGACTTCAGGCAAGTCAGGGCCCCCTTACCCACCTTGGACAACAGGGAGTGGATAAGATGCCACCTGGAGTCCCTGCTGCTGCCCCTCGGTCATCCAGTTTCCAGTGGAGTTCCGTAGCTCCCAGAAAGCCCTGAGCACTGAGGGCTTAGCGGTGCTCATTCCCAGGCTGCCATGACCTCCCCCCGGCCTGTGGGTCTGGCTTCCCCCTACAGCCATCCTAATGGGGAAGCAAAAGCATCCCCCTCCTACAGACCTCTAGAGACCAGAGCTGGGGCTGGTCCTCCAGCAGGGTTTGGGGGCTAGTGGGATTGGGCCTGGGTTTCCTTGGGAGACCAAGGCACCTGGAACACAAGCCCAGAGCTGCAGTTCCAAGAGGACAAACTAGCAAGGGCCTGGCTCGGAGCAGCTGCAGCAGGTGTCAGGGCATGGGAGGTAGGCATCTTGGGAACAGCAGGATGAGACACATGTGAGCAAAGCCATGGGATTTGGGTAGGTCCCAGCTGAAGGAGCCATAGCAGTGGTGTTATCACACCCTTCTCTTTGCCCAAATGAAAATTAAGTGAGCCACCATGGTCATGCAGCAGGCTACTGGCAGGAACAAAGTGGTAAAGCCTTCTGTGTTCAACACAGGTGAACTGAGTCACTGTCATGGGATAAGGCATGGGAAAGCATCTAGTCCAATGGCACTGAGTAGATGCTTAATAAATGCTACTTAATTGAACACCAGACCCTATCCTGGGAAGCAATGGGTCACACCCACTCTCTGTTTCATCAAGGAGCTCAGAGCCTGGGAAGACCAAAAGATGTACACAGAAACATTCCTGGCTTATGCAGAGATAAAGGGCAGCCCAGGGACTAGCAGGGGGTACCCAGAAGAAGACAGGCTTGAATCTCTGCTGTGGGGCAGGCTTGGGGCTCAGTGGTGAACTTGGGATAAAAGGCATGTTAAGGAAGGCTTCACCGAGGCGGTGACATCTGCAGTGGTCTTTGATGGCTATGCACGAGTTTTCTAAGCCAAGAAGTCAGAGAAGTATATTTTAAGCAAAGGCAAGAGCACATGCAAAGCCATGGGGGAGGGGAAAATATGAAGTGTTTAGGGAGCTGGTGAGTGTTTTGCTGTTTAGGAAATGAGGCTGTAGTAGTCAGGAGGGGGGGGGAATGGGAAGGGCCTTGAACGTTAGGCTGAGTGTGCACGGAACCCCAGGGCAATGGGGAGCCATGAAATGTTTCTGAGCAAGAGAACGATGTGGTCAGAATCCATTAGAGAAGGGAACATTCTGTGTTTGGTAAGCCACCTGGAGAGGCTGGGGGAAGGGGAACTGGGGCAGAGGGCCCATTAGGAACCCCTGCCTGTGCTTCAGTCCCCTGGGACTTGTTTAGGTCAGAGCCAGGCTCCTGGGACTGGTGGCCTCTTCCCACAAGGACAGTAGGTGGCGCTGCATCCCTGTGCATCCAGCCTCATGGGCGGTGCTACCTGCTCCTCACCTAGGCGGTGAGACCCCTAGCCCTGCTTGGGCCCTATTTCTGCTGATGGGCACTACCTCTGCTGATGAGGCCCCCGTGAAAGGGTGGGGTGGGGCTGGGCTTTACTCCCCCTCCTCCAAGAGTAAAGAGGGCCACTTGCTTTGCTTTACAGAACCACAGGACCTGTGAGCAGGGAGGGCCTCCAGGGCTCCTCGGGTCCATTTCACAGGTAGGGTGACTAACGTCCAGAGAGGGAGGGGCTTGCTGGAGCCCCTGCGTGGGTTAGTAGCTCCGGGGTTGTTCCGCGGGAAGTATTCCTGTCCCTCTTCCTGCATCTCTCACCAGTTCGCCTCCGCCTTGCCATCCCCACTGCCTCTTTTCCACTCAGTCCTCGACCATCTGCCTGGCCTGGATCACTGTCCCAGTCTCCTCACAGGTCCCTGCACGGTGGTCTCTTCCGTGCCTGCCTGTGCCCCTCCCCGCCCCACGCAGCCCGCACCCATCCAAGGATTCTTCTCACACACAGATCCAACCTTCACCCACCCTGTCTCGTGGGGCTTCTGAGACGTGGAGGTTTAGGTACCCCTCCTGGGCTCCCGTGGCTGTGACTGCACCGTGTGACTGGGCGCCCCTGTGCCCGGCTCCTCTGCCGGGTGACCCAGAGGGCCTCCAGGCGGGGACCCCCAGCTGGAGTTCAGTGCAGCCTCTCCGGGTGACCGAACGACCAATAGGAACGCTCTGGGAGGAGCGTTACCAGGTCAGCGCACGCTGCGAGCCAGGCGCCATGCTAGGCGCTTTTGCACGCTCACAGCCTCTCTGTCCACACCACAAGCCGGATGGGTCAGAGGCTGCAGTTATTATCCCGGTTTTGCAGAACAGGAAACAGAAGTGCAGAAGGTCAGGCAGTGAGTAAGTGGAACAGGGCTCAGCAGGCTGCGGGCAGGGCAAGGCCTCGGGCCACAGCTGAAGGGTAGCGGGAGCCACACGTACCCAGTGGTCTGAGTAAGGCTAGTGTAGGGCTATCAGGCGGCCACTCAGGGTGCCTGGGGTGGACGGTCCTCAAAAGTGAGCTCCCTTCCTGGCGCTTGGGGAGCCCCCTGCCGTTCTGAGTCAGGCAAGGACCTAAGGCCTGAGTACCAGACGTGTTCACGTGGCGGCTATGAGGCAGAGATCAGTGGCCAAGGCCGGGGAAGAGGCTGACCTGGTGATCCAGGGAGGGGCAGGCAGCTCATGGTCTGAGATCAGGCCGGGCCAAAATACCAAGATTTTCCAAGGAGCCCTGTGGTGAGAAGGCCAGATGCCAGGAAGCCGGAGGTAAGGCTGCCCACAGAAGACAGGCGGGCAGGACGGGCAGGACGTGGTAACGAGCTGCAAATATTTGCTGCAGAGAATCCCAGGGCTGGGGATGGGCAAAAGGAGGGGCCCACAGAGTGTCTCAGGCTTCTGGGTCACAGTATCAATGATGGGAGTGTCCTCAGCTTGCTGTGCGACCTTGGCTTGGTCTAGGTACCAGTGAGGAAACTTCTAGCCTGGAGTCCGCCCGGGGACCCCTGTGTCTGGTGCCCAGTCTTGAAGCTATGCAGAAGTCGGAGATAGAAGGGCCCTCGGTGTCTAATCCTGGGCCCTGTGTTGTCTGAAGGAGAAACTGAGGTGTAGAGAGGGACTGCGCCTGCCCAGTCCCACAAGGCAGGCCCAGAACCCAGGTCTCCCGATTCCCAGTCTGGATTGGTGATGACTCTAAGCACATTCCCTCCTGTTCTTCTAAGACTTGTGCTCAGATTCTTTGGGGGAACCTTCTGGGGGTCATTTGGTACAGCCCCTGTGGCTGGACTTAATCCTTACTCTCTAGGAGATAGTGTTCAGAATGCCTTCCTGGCCTAAATCCACTCCAGACAGCGCTGGAGAACTTCCTTGAGGCTACCACTGCCCTCTCTAGCTGCAGTCAGGCTGCTTGGGGATGTGTTTGAGCAGTTGCTGGTGAGGAGAGGGGTGTCTGCCTAGCTCAGGCTGACACATGCCCACCCGATGGCATCGCTCAGCTTGGTGAGGTCATCCGCTCTCTGGGAGGTTTGCTCCCGGGGCCTCCCATGGGGTCCCACTCAAGTCTTCTCCCAGGCTCAGCAAGGGGCCCTGCCACTTCTAGAAGGCAACTCTTCCCCTGGGTCATCAATCTCAGGGTGGGGCACCTCTTCCAGCCATCCAGTTCTGGATGACAGGGTTTCTGGTCACTGCTCCCCAGCTGTGGGCTGCAGAGAGAATCCTTGCTGGTTTCCTGGGGGGGGGGGGATGTCTGATCAGCCACTGGGATGATGCCACCAGCTCCCCTTGGGGGACTTGAGGGGAAAAGCATCATCCCCCCCGCAAGTGAGGAAATCAGACGAGTCTCAACACGCCCCAGAGCCTCTGCTTCTGGCCTCCTGGCTCTTCCTCAGGCCCTGCCTCATTCCTGAAACATCCTCTCCCTTCCCGGGGAAGGGCGCACTGAAGGTGCTCGCCCTGATGGTCAGGGGAGAGGGGACAAGCAGTTACCGAGCTCCTGCTCGTGCTTGGTGTGAAGGCCTTCTCTGGCAGTCCTTGTAGCCACTCTATGTGGTATGGGTGTCACCACCCCCAATGACCAGCTGAGACCCCAAATTTCCAAGCCACTAAGCGGGGGAACCAGGACTTTAATTAAGTCTCTCCAAATCCTTACAGAATCAGAAGCTGTCTCCATTCGTGTATAGGGAAAGACCATTATTGCTGTTTCTTAAAATGATTGGAACTAGTGAGAATAAATATATATTTCAGCTAGCACCTAGTAGGGGCTCAAGAAGTATTTGTTGAGGGAAGGAGTGAGTGAATGAACTAGCTCTCAGGGATGGGGGGCTGGATGAGAGGACCTGCCCTTAATGGTGTTCAGTCCCCACTCAGGGAGGGGGCTGCCCCTTGGGACCCTGAAAGCAGAACCACCTTTGTCCCTCACATCTGGCTGGGGTGTCATTTCCTCTCTCTCGCCCTCCACCATTGAGGGGTAAGCAAAGCAAGTCCGAGAACCAGGATTTGCGTGGGGACTGAATTAACAGTGGGGTTTCCCCTCTGTGGGCTCCCGTATCTTGCCCTCTCGTGTGGCTCTCCTACCTCTGTGCCCTCACTCAGCTGGGAATATACCCCTGGGGGCCCCTCCTCTCCCATAGTCTCGACCTACTCCAGGAAGCCTCTTTGTTCCCAAGCCTGGACTGGGCTTTGCTCTCTGCTCCCCAGCCTTGTGAATTGTTGTCACAAAAGTTCCATGTTGTCATTGACTAGTTATGTGGTTGTTTGCCCATCAGACTGGGAGTTCCCTGAGGGCAGGCCTTGACTGATTCCTCTCTGAGTCTGCAGCTCCCGTGACACAGCCAGGAAGGAAGGTTGTTGAATGAGTGAATAAATGAATGAATGAACGAAAGAATGAATGGATAAAAGAAACAGGCAGTGAAAGTCTCCCCAGTTGGCAAGCCTTGGGCCTCAGTTCTACCACCAGCTGCCGGGTGATGTGGGGCAGAGCCCTGTTCCACTCCGGTTTCAAATCTCCCATCTGTCCACTGGGGTGATGGGACCCTCCAGCCACCGCTCAGGAACTGGGAGTGAGGGCAGGGCTGCGTGCACAGGTGCGTGCTCAGCATGAAGCTGCCCCCCACTCCCTGCTCCCTCCTTGTCCCCTCAGCCCTGAGCTCCACGGGGCAGGGTGCGGGAAGGACCCATCAAGTTGCTTTAGCCCCATGCTGCTTCACCTCGCCTCGTCTCAGAAATGCTCCACCCTGAGCAAGTCTGCTTGGCCAGCGGACCCATTGACAGCAGCCAGGGCTTGCTGGGGACAGGTCCTGAAATCCACTCCCAGGATCGGATGGTGTCTGCGATGCTCTGCAGGTCACCAGGCCTGTGCCCCTCCCTGCAGCCTGGGGGCCAGCCTCTCTGTGAGGAAGGTAGGACCTGCAGAGGGAGGGGCCAGACTGGCCCTTAGCACTGAGTGACCAGTGGCCCAGCTGGGAATCTGAAATCAAGTCTTAAACTCCAAACTGGTTTACTTCAATACCCAGATCTGCCTGAAGGTGTGAATTTGGGCAAGTGAGTGATTTCTTCTGGGGCTCATTTCTTTATCTGTTTCAGGAAGATAACTGTTGCCCAGTATTCCTGAAGGTGCCTGTAGAAATGGAGAAGCTGCTTGTGGAAAAAAAACTCTAGACCGGGAGCCAGGCCTGGCTCTTCCTCTCTCTGGGCCTCAGCAACTTGTCTGTACCTGGGTACCGGCTGAGAGCCAGCAGGTGAGGTAAGTATATGTTTTAGCGGAAAGACGGGTGAGCCAGAGCTGGGCCCTGCCATTCCCAGGATCATGGGTTAGACAGGATAAACAACAAAGCAAAACAAACAAACCACCCAACTCACCAGCCATCTAGAAGTATTTGTCAAGTGCTTTACCTGAGCTCTGTATACACTGCAGGTAGTTCTCACAACTCTGTGAGGAGGTACGATTTATTAGCCCATTTTAAAGATGAAGAAACTGAGGCTTGGAGAGCTGCAGTGACTTGCACAGCGGTGTCCAGTGAATAAATGGTGGGCAGTAGGAACCCGGACGGGAGGAAGAGAATTCAGAATGGAGAGTAGGAGTGGGAGCCAGGAGGGAGTCCCTGACTTGAGCCACCGCCACTTTCCTGGAGCCCTGGCAGCCCTCTGGGAGGGTGGAGAGGAAGCCCCACAAGGCCAGGCCTGGCCAGGCCATCTTGAGTCCATGCCTGGAGGTGTGTTGAGGTGGGACAGGTTAAAGCGGCCTCAGCCACAGAGCCCTAGATGAATCTTGTCTGAACTTTCTTCTGCTTCTGCTGAGCCCTGGGTGTTGGGGGAAGAGACTAAGGGGGAGTAGACCCCCTCCCCCCACCAGCAGGGCCATTAGCTACAGAACAAGGAAAGTTCCATCCTGGGTAAGGAGGCTGGGGGCCTGATTTCCCACGTCCCAGCCCTGGGTGGAGATTCTCCTTCTAGGGCTAGATGTAGGAGGCAGGGATTTAGTATCAAGAAACCTCTTCTTACCAGAGGCTGGAACTTGTCAGGACGACCTGAGTGTTGTCCTAACTTGGCAGCTCTGGGGCCGTGCTCACACGCTGCTTTATCTTGCATGTGCTGAGCCCTACGTGGAGGTTTGTAATCAGTGGTCTCATCCAATCCACACAAGGGCCCAGTGGGAGAGAGATTATCACTCCCATTGCTCTGATGGAGAGATTGAGGTACAGAGACATGAAGGGATTTACTCAGATGACCTAACTCCCAGCCCAAGCTTCTCTCTTTTACTAGTTACTGCCCCAAAACACAACTCCCATCTCGTATAATCCCTGAATTAGGGAGCAAATATCCGTGGGCAGGAACCTTTGGTTTGACTTTGTTTTTGCTGGGGAGAGATTTTGGTTGGACCTGCCAACCATTATTTTCCCCATCTGTTAAATCAGTATTAATACTAGGAGTAGCGCTAATAAACTCTGCTTTCTGGATGCTGTATGGCTCAAGGGTTAGCGCAGGCCCAGGGCCCGGAGCACAGGGGGGCCCTACAAAGGTTGGTTGGTATTTCAGGGTGGTTAAGGGAAGGAGCAGGCAGACCCGTAAATCCTCAGCTACCCCACCCCCTTTAGGGCCTGTGTCCCTTGCCTCTCCCTGAGAGGTTCCTTTGCAGGGCTTGGGCCCCCTGTGAGTGTGTGGTGTGCGCACTTGCATTCATGCATGAGTATGCTGCTTCTGCCCTCAGACCAGGGCCCCCAGGGGCCCCCAAGGCCATGTCTCTCTTTTAGATTGGGGCTCACTCTGTTCATGGTGACTGATTGCTTAATGAGCTTGGCATCAGGGTATGAATAATTGCGCCATAAATTATGTAAATCTAATCATAACAACACTGAGCTGGGCAACTTGCATTCTCTCAGCTCTCGGGGTGCCCTGCTCCTGGGATAAAACTTCCGTGGGAACTGCACCACCCAGCTCCCTCCTACTTTTCTGAAATTATAACTATGATGCGTACCTTGGCCTCAGCAATTACAGTAGCACAGAGGGCTCCCTGCCCCTATCCCATCGGAATCTCACAGCTCTAATGGGAGAACATTGATGGAGCGCGTACAGTTTGTCAGGCAGAGTTCTAATCATTTTACATATGTTAACTCATTTAATCCCCCTCATAACCCAATGAGATAAGCATTACTGGATTTCACAGATGAGGAAGCTGAGTCTCAGAGGGGTTTAATAACTTGCCTGAGGTCACACAGCTGCTAAAGTGAGAAGTCAGGAAATTTGGTAGGATGGGAAACTAAGGCACAGAAGGGAGAGAAAGACTTGTCCAAGCTCTTGTAGTCATTGGGGGTTCACCCAGGTCTCCTGGGACCTCTTCAGCCATCTTTGGGATCTGCAAGGCCCGAGTGTCACCCCAATGTGTGCCTGTGTGGCTGACTGCGTGTGTGTTGGAGGTGTGGACCAGGGCCTTGTTCTGGGAAAGTCAGGGGACGCAGCCAAAGCAAAGAGCTATTTTAAGGCCTCCCCTGCTCGCCCTGCTCCCCACACAGCCCCTCTGCTGAGCCAGGCTGCAGTGGCCCGGAGCCTGGGCCAAGCATGGAGAGTTTTGTTCCGAGAACAGAGGGAAGTCTTGGCTCCAGAACATTCACACTCAATGAATTACTTCAATGCTAGATTATACTTGCAGGCTTGGAACAAAGTGATAATAGGGCCCAATTAAATTAATTTATATGGACTCTATGCTCTGGGCCCCTCCCTCGGTGGAGGGGCAGGCCTGAGGCACCGCACCTCCTCCCCTGGGCCCAGCCCACGCTGGGAGATCTGGAAGGCAGCGGGCAGATGGCTGTGAGGGCTGCTCCTTCCTTGGTGGGAAGGCAGTGCTGGAGCTGCAGAGGGAGAGGCCAGGATTGTGGTTTTGTTTTTGTTTTCAGTCTGATGTGCAGGTCGGGAGAAAATGACCCTCATTAAATAAAGACTTCAGGAAGCGAATTCCTGGTTAGAGAAGGTAAGGACTGGCAGGTCTGGCTAAGGCCCGATTCCCAAGGTCTAAGGGGGAAACCTTGAAGGGGTCACTTGGAGAGGTCCTCACCCATGGCCAAGCCTCTGTCCTCACTACACCAGGCAAGGGGACATGTGGCTCTCTGTGGTAAGTGGGTGGGTGCAAGAGAGGGCTGGGCACCTGGGTCTCAGTCTGGGCTCTGTAGGCAACTTGCTGTGTGAAGGTCAAGCATATTTGAACCCCTTTGGGCTCAGGATGAAGCCCACCTCCTTAACAGGCTCACAGAGCCCTCCGGATCCAGCCCCTGACCCTCTTCCTTCCACCCCACCAGACACTGTAGATGCCCTGAATCCACCTGTGGTTCTCTGGCTGGTGAGCTTTCCCAACACCCCCTGGGCCTTTGTACTTGTGGTTTCCTGGTCCAGGATGTCTTTTCCCCCCACTTTCCCTAGACAGCACCTGATCCTTTCCCAACACCCTGGATGTGGTGATCTGTCTCTCCGGGAAATGGAAGGCAGGGGCAGATCTGATCATCCCCGTGGCCCCAGGGCCAGGAAAGTCCTGGCACAGAGGTAGCATCGAGGAAGGTTAGATAGTCTTGACTCTCCCCTGCAGCGCTAATGCCATGACTCTTGTCACGGTTCTAGTCCAGGCACCGGGAGATCACTGAGCTGCACGGGCCACATGGGGTGAAGAACCAAGGGCCTCATTCATGACTCAGCTTAGCCACTGGCCTGAGACAAGTTACTTCCTGCCCCTTTTGGTTTCCCATTCTGCAAAACGTGGGACTCAGTGTCCTGTATCTGGTTATCGGGGATTGCAGCAGTTTCTGGTGTAGGTCTTACTGCACCAAGTAGAGGCCAGTGCGGATGCTTTGCAGCTGAGCATGGCAGAGGTGGGTCCTCGGGGCTCAGTCCCAGCTCACAGGCAGCATGAGGGATTTCCCAGGACCTGGGCCTACTGCCTGTCTTCTCCTGCGGAGGCAGGGCTCTCTCCACAGATGTTTCTCAAATTGCTCATTGTGCTTGGTCCCTGGCACTGCTTCTGCCAGGGACACTCCCCTTTGGGGTCCTGGCTGCCATCTGCAGGACTGGGAGCTTTGGCCAGGCCTGCAGGGCTCTGAGCCCCAGAGAGCCCACCAGAGAGCCCGGGGGTAAGGAGTCAACTTCCCCTCTCCCCCAGCCCAACCCTCTGTTTTTTGAATCCAGATAAAAGAGCTTGAATGTCACCTTAGAAATGTGGGAGTCCATGCCAGGCAGGAAATGGCTTGGTCAGATGGGGGCTCAGGCGATAAGCCTGCTTTGCAACTCCTCCACATGGGGTCCCTGGGGCCAACCCCACCCCCCAGGCCCAGCATGGACAAAGCTCTTTATCTCCCTCAGGCTTTCCAACAAGTCATTGACTCTGTAGGGCCATGGGGCCAACCACGGAAAAACTCTCCCTCCCCACCCCACTCCCGTCCGAAAACGCTGGGCCTTTTGGGGGTTGTGAATTTGCGGGGGAAGCTGAGGGTCGGCGCCTACCGCAGGCAGCCTCTGAACCTCGGCCCCACACTCAGCACCCATGGCGGGGGTCTTTCCTCCAGCCAGCGGGAGCAGGCCCTTGGCCTGGAAAATGAAAGGCATCTGTGGGGAGGCCAGAGCCTGAGTAACTCCCCTGACCCTCGGCTCACCCAGGCCTGGCTAGCTGAGCTGCGGGCTGGGCTGATGTGTGGGGATGCCTGGGGCCAGCTCCGGCCCTCTGCCTCTAGAGGCCTCCTCTCCACGTTTCTCTGGTCAGGACAGCCAATGGACGGGGACTCAGAGCCTGGAATCCCACCTTCCCCACTCTGCCTTCTCCGGGCCTCAGGTTCCTTTTCTGTACCAATAGGAGGTTAGATCAGAAAGGTCATCTGTATTATTATTAGGGATCTCACATTCCATTGCATTGCACATTCCTTTCTGACTCCCTCCTCTGCCAATGCTGGGGTCTAGAGAGATGCCAGGGGCCTGTTAGTGTATCGAGGGGAGGCGGGGGGCCAGGGAATGGGGCTGAGGGAGCCCAGAGCTAGCTGGCTCATCTGGAGGCAGGAGGCAAGGATGAAGAGTTTTGTTGAGGACTGGAATTATTATTATTTTTTCAATATTATTGTTATTTTTTAAAATAAATTTATGTATTTATTTATTTTTGGCTGCGTTGGGTCTTCGTTGCTGTGCATGGGCTTTCTCTAGTTGTGGTGAGCAGGGGCTACTCTTCGTTGTGGTGTGTAGGCTTCTCATTGCAGTGGCTTCTCTTGTTGTGGAGCACGGGCTGTAGGTGCACGGGCTTCAGTAGTTGTGGCTCGCAGGCTCTAGAGCACAGGCTCAGTAGTTGTGGCTCACCGGCTTAGTTTCTCTGTGGCATGTGGGATCTTCCCAGACCAGGGCTCGAACGGGTGTGCCCTGCATTGGCGGGTGGATTCTTAACCGCTGCGCCACCAGGGAAGTCCCGAGGACTGGACTTATTGGTGCATTTGTGTATTGATTAGATAAACATGGAGTGCCTACTGTATGTCTTAAAACACACTAGATGATGATGACGATGATGTGTGTGTGTGTGTTAAACAGAGATGAAGAGAGACATAACCCTGAGAACAGAAGTTTTCAAATGCATGTGGAGGGAGGGCAATTCCTGGCAGAAGGAGCACAAGGCAAAGACAGTGACTCATGAAAGAACATCGTGGGTTTGGACAGGGACACAAAGTTCTGTGTGGCTGAATCAGGAAAGAGGTGACTGCTTTCTGGTGTAAATAGCTCTGGAACCAGAGAGAGCCAAGATCAGCTCTGCTGTTACTAGCTGTGAGACTTACAGGGTTGTTTGATTTGTCTGAGCCTAGCAGTTTGTAGAGAAAGGGATATAATTCTAACTTCTCGAGGCTGTGGGAATTAAATAAAAGAAGGTAGGTAAAGCATGCCACCCGGGTCAGCGCAGAGGTCAGCGCAGAGGTAGCCAGAGGGGGCACCACCAGTAAGCAGAGCTTTCTATCCTCCAGAGTCTTCTTACCATGGAAACAGCTGCCAGGTGGGGATTAAACTCCGTGTCACAGGAGGTGTGTGCCCTGCATTAGGGTTTATCAGTTTATCATCAGTCAGGGAGGCTATGGGAAGAGAGCTTGAACCAGAAATCTCTGAAGTCGTCTAGTTCTCAGGTCTGTAATGCCACCGAACACGTACGGCCATCTATCCCCCACATCCTCGTAGAGGTGTGGGACTAGTACCTTTGTCCCCTGAGTTTTCTTTTCTCCAGGTTCTAGAACTCTCACCTCCCTGATTACCTCCTCTGGTCACAAAGTTCTACTCTCACACTGGTCATCACTCTCTAGGAATGTTGTCAGTACGGAGTAGATTGAGAAAATCACCTCCTTGGATTTGGCACCATCTCTACTGATATGGCCAAAGAAGTCAGTGGTTATTTGGCAGCCTGCCTTTCACTCAGGTGCAGCAGGGAGACCCACCCACTTTGGCTAGATGCTCTCAGACATCTCAAGATTTGTAGAAGCGCAGAGCATTCCAGGGAAGTGATAAATCCTTGTGGGATGAATGAATGAAGTGTCTGACTTTTGGCTCAGGCCAGCCCTCAGGAGGGAAATCCAGAGAATTAGGGGGTGCAGAAGGATCCCTGCAGCTGGGGGCTGTGTTGCAGGCTTTCCTTGGGAGCTCAAAATGCTTCCTGTCTCCCCATTCGTGATCACCCCACCCTGCTGCTTGCTGTCTTCACAATACCCCTCTTTGGGGGATGGGACAGCAGGCTTAAAAGACTTACGGACTCACAGGTTGTCAGCACTGGGGGGCCTCTACAGAGGGTCCAGTTCAACCTCCTCATCATAGAGATGGTGAAACCAAGGCTGGATAGAGGGAGGCTGGCCAGGTTTCCTAGAGTCACTCAGTGAGTCCCTGATGCAAGGCAATTCAGGCAAGTGGTGAGGACCACATTGGATGATGTAAGCGCAGGTGGCCCCTGACCTGGGGCTGACAGCTATTTGCGAGGCTTCCAGGTTAACCCCATTCACCACCACCACCCAAGAGCCGTGCGGAAATTCTAAACATCTCTGGCCTCAGTGACCCCGGCAGATCCCCAGACCCCAGGCCTCACTGGAAGGCCCTGGCAGGGAAAGCGTCCATCCTGGGATGTGATCACAAAGCTGGTACAGGGACAGGGCCTCCAGCTCAGGTTCTGGTTCTGGCTTTGCTCCCGTTCTCTGTGTGATCCTCAGCAGAACCTACCACTCTCTGGGCCTCAGTTTCCCCATCTCTGAAGTGATGGCGCCAAACTGGACCCAGAGGCCTCTGAGCTCTCACCTGCCGTCTATCTGAATGCTTTCGCAGGGAGGAATCTGCACTCACCTTCCGCATTACCTGCCTTGGCACACGCCAAGCCCCCTATCTAATCCTGGGGTCCCAGACCTGCCCTCTGGGGAGAAATTGCTGTGATTTAAGGTTCCAGATTTCCTGGACCATTAGTGTCATGATACTTGATATCTGGGCCTCGATTGCTTTTTAATTAAAAACGAATCCCTCCCAATCCTTGGTTTTACATGCATCTCTGGGAGCCTGTGGCAGGCTCCGCGCTGCCTGATGCTTTGTGTAGCCCTGCTTTTGGCTCTTCTGCTTCCTTCCTTGAATCCCCAGCTCCCCTTGTTTCAGGAAGAGAAGGGCCTGGAATTCTTTATGGACACCTTCTCTGAGTTAGGTGCTGAGGCCCCAAATTGCATACCACAATCCCCAGCACCCCACATTTCAAAGCATCTGTGCAGGACAAGAAAAAGGAATGGCCCCAAACCAATTCTGTGTCTGGCACCCGCTTCCAGCCCAAGTAGGGGCTGGAAGGACAAACTTGGTGTGCAAGGACTGTCCCTTCCTCGTGTAGGTCCTGGAGTTCGCGGGCAGAGGGCTGTGTGTCTGATTCTCGCCTGAAACACCGTCTGAAGCCTTGAGGCTGGAGAGAGAGGACAGGGGACTGCAGAGTCAAGCACGCCCTGCTAGGGTTTGCAGACAAAGAAACAAGATTCCTGTGGGCCCAAGTGGGCGCTCTGGAATGAATCGGGACACGAATCATGTAGCAAGGTCCAGTTGAGGGTCTGCTGCCTGCCAGTGTCATGTGACCCAAACCGAAGGTGTCTGCCTGGGATTGAGGGGAGAGTGGGAGACATCAACTGGAAGAGGGGGCATTACCCATGTCAGTAAATTTTTCTTAGCAAGGGTGGGGGTCATTGAAAAATCCACAATATACCCCAAAGAGAGAAAGCTGGGTTTGGGTCATTGCCGCTGCAAAAGGAGTGAGTCCCCAAGCCAGGTCCCGGCAGCCTCAGGCCAGTCCTACTGTCATCATTTTGCGTCTACCCTCCCACTCCCCCCTCCACACTGTCCCCCGCATCCAGACCTAGTTCTGAAGGCAGCGGACGACACAGAGTGGAGGGAGGTGAGGAAATAGAAGAAGCCCCCAAGCCCCTTCCCTCTCCCAGCAGCTAAATCTGGAAATGGGCCTGAGTAGGGGGAGGAGGAATTTTGAATCAGATATGAGAGTGACCTAGTGAGGTCAGACTGGGTGCATCTGTCACCACCTGGGAATGAGACTGTCACTTTATCCCTAACCTAGAGCAGGAAGGCTGGGGTCCACCCTAGATCCCAGTTAGGGCTGGAGAGGGAGAGCCCACAGGGCAGGTTTGAGAGACAGGGGTGAAAAATTAAGTTTTTTTCACTTGCACACCACAGAATTTAGCCTGTTCCACATGCCAGTTATACATCCATTATTTCATTGGCTCTCACAGCCATCCCTGGGGTCAATTTCTCATTCCCTAATACAGATGAGAAAATGGAGGTTCAGAGAAAATCAGTGACTTGCCCAGGGGCCCTTGATTCAGGATTTGAATGGATTCCAGTGTCTGGGCAGAACTTTTGGGGGGGGGGCAGTGCCACACAGCTTGTGGGATCTTAGTTCCCTCACCAGGGATTGAACCGGGACCACGGCAGTGAAAGTGCCGAGTCCTAACCACTGGACCACCAGGGAATTCCCTGGGCAGAACTTTCTAGTCTAGTGGGTTTTGTTTTTTGACCTTCAAGCTCAACCCCCCAAAACTCTGATTCAGATCAGGAGTGGGGCACAGGATTCTGCATTTTCATAAGCACCTGGGAGGCTCCGGTGCAGGTAGGTGGTCCAGAGAGCACGTCCTGGGAAACACCACCCTCACCTTGATGACTCTGTGGTGAGAATAACTTTGCAGACGATGGGGCAGCTCCAGAATGCCCAGGCCAGACATCACCCCTCATCCCCATGTTCTCTGTGCCCTCCAGTCTCATGAAGGAACACAATAGCATGAGCTAAGAATGGTCATTCTGGGGCTCTGGAGCCAGACTTCACCAGCTCGAAACCCAGCTCTGCTCCCTCTTAGTTGTGTGACCTTTGGGCAAGTTACTTCTCTCTGTGCCTCAGTGACCTCATCTGTAATATGGGATAATTTGGGTACTTACCACATAAGGTGGTTGTGAGGATTAATTGCATTGGTTCATGTAACTCAGTGATAGGTCACATGTAATATACAGGGAGTGAGCACTCCATAAATGCTAGTTATTATTATTACTAATATGAGTAATAGTAGTAACATGACCTGTGTGAGTGAAGCACGTTGGGTCCTTCTGGTTGGGGGAACTGGAGGGCAATGATAGGTCTACATGGGCTGGGTGGAGGACAACCCTGAAAGTCAGGTTAGAGAGTTTGAGGGGGGGCTACTGGGTATGGGTAGAGGACACTGGAGCCAAGGTTTCTGTTGGAAGATCTTGGCAATCCAGGAAAAAGAAGACCGTCAGTGAGAGTGGGGTAAGTCGCAGAGAGAAGCAACCATGGTGAGGACAGGACGTGCCCATCCGTTGAGTCAGCGGTTGGCGCCCTCTTACCTGGAGGGGAAAGCCGGGACCAAATAATAGCCCCAGTTGGGTACCATGTTTGACTCCCACACACCACATAAGGTAGAAATAGCTGCCCTGGTCATTATCACTGAAGGGATGAGAAAATTGGGAGCTGGCTTGCTGGTGCCTTAAGGTCACAGGGCTAACAGCAGAAGCAGGATCAAACCCGGGGCTCACCGTAAAGCCTGAGCCTCTCCGGCTCCCTCTCTATAATAGGTCTCCAAGAGCCACACAGGCTCAGCCTGGGTTTGGGGACAAAGGCCATCCTTTAGCTCACCCAGCACACAGGTGAGCAGTCTTGCAGCACCTTCTCAGTCGGGTCTGGCTGGTTTGAGAGCCACTCCCCAAGTCCGTCAGGCCACAGGGGCCGCGAGGCAGGCGGAAGATTTATCTTGGTGGTCCAGTCCCATCGGCCCCGGAGTCTCGTCCTTTGGTTTTGGGGCCCAGTCGCTCCCCGGTGAGCTCAGGATTCCCTGGGTCAGGCGATCCTGGATGGTCTTGGGGCTTGTAAGCCATCTGAAGTGACTTTATGGGGCTGCTGTGTTCTCAGGGCCCATAAAACACATGGAGTCTGAGGCTCTCAGAATTTCCATGTCTTCCCAGCCCAGGGCCAAAGTGAGAGAAGCAAACAGCTTCAGAAGCGTCACTTGGTGGGGCTACTCCTGCTGGCGCCTAACCCGGGGGCACAGGGGGTGTCCACGGCAGCCAGGCCCAGGGTGGGCGTCTTCCAGGCAACTTGTCAGCCCTCAAAGTCCCCAGAGCATCCCTTTCCTTTTTTTTTTTTTAATAAATTTATTTATTTTATTTTTGGCTGCGTTGGGTCTTTGTTGCTGTTGCTGTGCATGGGCTTTCTCTAGTTGCAGCGAGCGGGGGCTACTCTTTGTTGTGGTGCGCGGGCTTCTCATTGTGGTGGCTTCTCTTGTACAGCACGGGCTATAGGCATGCAGGCTTCAGTAGTTGTGGCACCCAGGCTCAGTAGTTGTGGCTCGTGGGCCCAGTAGCTGTGGCTCACGGGCTCTAGAGCGCAGGCTCAGTAGTTGCGGCGCACGGGCTTAGTTGCTCCGTGGCATGTGGGAATCTTCCTGGAACAGGGATCAAACCCGTGTCCCCTGCACTGACAGGCAGATTCTTAACCACTGTGCCACCAAGGAAGTCCCCATCCCTTTCTTAAGAACTTTTTGTGGTTTGTTTTGATTTTGTAAAATAGTTTATAGTCTCATTTCACAGAAGATGAAACTGATGTTCAGAGAGGTGAAGGGACTTGAATAGTGAGATGGCTCTGGGGACGATGAGGATGAGAACGGGCCTATTCTGGGGGCCACTTCCCACTCCACCCCCAACTATAGTGGGAGATTCTTGTACCTAAGAAATTGTACCCAAAGCTGAGTTGTGGTTTTTTTTTCCCCACTCTATATAAATGGAATAATGTAAACATGTTTTTATGTTGCAAAGTGTGGAGGGAAATAGGAATTGTTTTGGCCTCAGAATAGCCCTGAGAGCCTACAGGGCAGATGAGGGCCCTGAGGGGTCGAGACTTACAGGAAGCCACACAGTGAGCTGGAGGCTGTCTGGCGTGGAGGCCTCAAGCTCTCAGCAGGCTCCCGCCTCTCCCGGACCTTCAGCGGGGTCACCTTTCAGCTGGCTGGATCTCCAGCCTGCCAGCACTTTCGTCCTCCTCGTGGGAACTGGCTCTTGTCCCCAGCAGCAAGGTGGAAAGAATCTCAGAACCAGAGATACCATTTCCTCAGGAGCCAGAACCCTGGCTCTAGCAGTCCTGACCACGGGCCCTTCACAGAGTGACTTTCCCTCTGTCCCCTGATGGGGAGCTCACTCCTCCCGGGGCAGCGCCCTCGTGTGGGACCGCTCTCCTGGGAGAAGGTCCTTGCAGACACTGGTTCAGACATTTACCTCTCTGTGCCACCTATCTATTGGCCCTCACTTTGCCCACTGGGACCCCACTCACTCATTCATTCGTTCATTTATTCAGCAAATACTTTTTTTTTTCAATATTTATGTATTTATTTGGCTGTGCCCGGTCTTAGTTGCCACACACGGGATCTTCGACCTTCGTTGCGGCATGCGGGATCTTTAGTTGTGGCACGTGGGATCTTTAGTTGTGGCACATGGGATCTAGTTCCCTGGCCAGGGATCGAACCTGGGCCCCCTGCTTTGGGAACATGGAATCTTAGCCACTGGACCACCAGGTAAGTCCTTCAGCAAATAATTATGAGCCTAGTGTGGGTAGCGCCTGTGTCTGCCATCCCCGTTGCCCAGTCGGCCCCTCTGGGATATGAGCACCCCGACTGGGCCCTCTTGAGGCTGCCCCCAGTGTCAACGGTCAGTTCTTTCTCTGCCCCAGCTTCTTGCCCCCTGGCTGCACCTCTGAACAGTTATCAAAGGCCCAGAGGAAGCTGCAGGCGAAGAACAGGCCAGGCCCCTAGGCGGGATGTGAGGGCTGGGGTTACAGGTGCTGCTCTGCTCCAGCTCCCTGCATCCCTCTGTGGGGCATGTATGTCTCTCTTCTGTATAACGGGTGATCCAAAGCAGATGATCTTGAGGGGTCATCCTCTCTCCCCGGCCCTCGAAGCTCTGCACAAAGGCCACCTCTAGCCCTCTAATGCCCCCAGTTCAGATTCTTCCAGCTCCTTCTCTGGGAGTGGCTACCTCCTCTTAGCATTGTCTGTGTATGAGGCTAACCTTCCCTGGCAGAGCCCTGCAGGTTTATCTTGTACCTCCAGCCCCAGCACCAGGTTGGGCAGAGGAGGGTTTCGTTAACATGGATGTACACTGAGAGCTGGGTGGCCCTGGCAGGGCAACAGCGCACACTTGAGGATTACATGGTGGGGCTCAAACCCTGACCACAGTACATGCCTTCTCTGTGACCTTGAGCAAATTTTAACCTCCCCGAGCCTCAGTTTCTCCACCTGTAAAATGGGAATAGTGCTCAGAGAGAGTGTTAAATAATACAAATATGTCTCGTTATTGTAGGCACTCAATAAATGGCTGGTATTGTATTATTTCACTTTTCCCATTTAGGGCCAGATGTATCTATGTGCCCATAGAATGTAACTATTCAGCTCACCTGGCATTGGCTTGGTACCCACTCTGTGTCCATCCTGTCACATTGGGCTCCTAACCATGTACACCAAGCCTCAAGAACTCCATGCAGGCTGCGTGGCCAGTGGCAGACAGGCCTTGGAATGCCCTGTTGTTGGATGCTGGCAGCCACACGGGCAGGCTTCGGGGGACCAGGCCGCCTGCCAAGCCTGGGCAGGCTTGATTGCCTCCACTCACCCTCCGGTCCTGGCCCAATTAAAAGGTTCTGCCCCACTGGACTTGGAGCCTGCGGGGCTGAGGAACTCGTGGGAGAGGGGAGGCCCCAGCTTGGGACAGGCTCTGCATGCAGAGGCTCCGTCCCTTTCCAAGCCAGTTCAGTTCATTCTCCAGCCCTTTCCTGAGCACCTATTATTCCTGTTTTAGAGACGAGGCTCAGAGAGGGAAAGTGATTTGCCCATAGTTTCTTTTTTTTTAATATTTATTTATTTGGCTGCACCGGGTCTTAGTTGTGGCACGCGGGATCTTTGTTGCCACCTGCGGGATTTTTTTACGGTATGTGGGATCTAGTTCCCTGGCCAGGGATTGAACCCGGAACCCCTGCATTGGGAGCACGGAGTCTTAACCACTGGACCGCCAGGGAAGTCCCTGCCCATAGTTTCATAGTTGGCAGGCTGTGGAGGCAAGATTCGAACCTGGGTGTGTGTCAGTCCAGAGCCCGAGAGTGCTCTGACACACACCCTGCGTGACGGGTTGTGACATAGGCCATCCTTTCCTCCCTCCCCTCCTTCTTTCCATAATCATGTAGTGAGAACTTGCCCTGTCTGGGGAGAGTGCTAGATGGGTACATACGGCCCCTGCTCATCATCCAGTGGGGAAAGCAGACAGGGAGCTGAAAATTATCCCATGAAGGGGGGAGGGAGGGAACGAGAATTGTGAAGAGGACTGGGCTGGGCAAGAGGACGTGTGTTTGGAGGATCCTTCATTCAACACAGTTTTGTGTTGATGAATTTATTTCTAGCCCACCTCATTTCAAAAGGAGGTGGACTGCAGACATACAGAATTTAACCAGTTTTTAAAGGAACAAGGGACCAAAAGGGAAGAAAAAAATACAAGGATGCAAGGGGTGAGGTCAACTCACAAAATGCCTGCTGGGAGTGTCTCTCTACTTACCAAGCACGAGCCTGGAGCACAGCTCTGTGCTTCCTACAGTGCACAGGAGGGAGGAGCACACCAGTGCTTTTCCATCCTGTTTCTCACATTGCAACACATTTTCCAGATGAACGCTTATGTGACCCGTAACGCTATGACCCAGCCAATGCATCCAACAAAAGGGAAGGTGCTCTGGTTGAAGGAAGGTGAGGGGGTCTTAGAACCCTAACCCCTCAGCCTTCCCTCCACCCTCTTGGCCGCTCCTGGGGCCCCTCTGAGGGTCCCGAGGGCTCAGTTTAACACCACCAAGCTACACTCTTCTCTTTCCATCAGGTGAAAAGTGAAGGAAGCCAGGGGCACCCAGCTGTGGCTGACACTGAGTCCAAGACAGATCCCTCCTGTGAGATCAAGGACCTCATCCCTGCCAGGCTTGTGCTGGGCACTGGGGACCCAAAGGAGTCAGACACGTCTTTGCCTGGGAGCCTCCCTTCTGGTGGGAGAGACAGATGTGTGACAGGGATATTGGCTGGCTGTGCCAGCATTGACACTGCATCTGCCCTGAAATCTGCTGCCATGTATCTGTTTATAATTGCAACGTGGGTAGGGGGCGTTGGGTTCAATGGTGGGAGGAGGGGGAAGACCTTGACTGGCCTCCCGGCTAGAGCAAGAGGACCAAGTCAGAAATTTCCAGCACTACTGAGCACTTACTATGTGCTAGGCAGGGCCTGATCAAGTTTTCAGGGACCCGAAACTTATACGATTTGGGGAGCCCTCTTTAAGAAGAAAATACCAAAAAAAAAAAACAAAAAACAAAAACAACCAAGTACAAAAGTAAATAATCAGGGCTTCCCTGGTGGTGCAGTGGTTGGGGGTCTGCCTGCTGATGCAGGGGACACGGGTTCGTGCCCCGGTCCGGGAGGATCCCACATGCCGCGGAGCGGCTGGGCCCGTGAGCCATGGCCACTGAGCCTGCGCATCGGGAGCCTGTGCTCCGCAACGGGGAAGCCACAACAGTGAGAGGCCCGCGTACCACAAAAAAAAAAAAAAAAAAGTAAATAATCAGAATGAGAAAAGAAGTCATAATTAATTACAAATTTTTTAAAGCGGCTGAATACCACAAACATCAACAAATTCAGAAAAGTAATACAATCTTTTTTAAAAATTAAGTGTCAGAAATACCTTCATAACACTTTTTTCTTGTAATTTTGGACTGCGTACTCTTTCTCTGCCTCCTCATAATAACAGTTGGGGTTCATAAAATAAGCAACTTTAGACACAAAGGTACTTGCTGTTTGTATACTGCTACAGATGGTGCCCTGCAAACACAGAACTTCTAATCAGTTCTATTCCACGTGATTCCCAGCAAGAAAAAAAAGATACATTTATCATTTCTAATTATTCAGGCCACAGTGCCATTACTGACAGGAGAGAGTTTCTATTTTGATAAGGCCCAAATTATTCGCCTACAATTTGGCACAACCGATGCTTGAAAGAATATTCCACAGACTAACCTCTGGGTGCATTCGTGTCAAACCTTGTTTCTCTCCCACCATCCACATGCTTCCAGGGCCGGTTGCAGTTCCAACGCTAAATGAGTCTGCACGGTGCGCAGCAGGGTTCTTCATGCCGGAAGCTGTTCCTATGCTAGGACGGCTAACAATAACTATACCCGTAAGTGACTGCAAAGCATATACGTATACGCCACTAATCCCCCAATACAGTAAATATACCCTCAACTCAACTTCCCATTAGCCGGATCCCTAAATGCCTCTGCCACTCAACACTACTCAACAGGAAAGGAAGACGGAGGGGGATTCAGGAAGAAAAAGTACCATCAACCGTTGGTGGCTAAAAACTCTTACTTCTTACAAAATTTTATAAAAATATATGACCATGAGAACACATTTCGAGAGTATCTTCCAGAGAAGAGACAAGCGTAAGCAAAGGGCCCCTAAACGCAGATTTCATTACCTTCCAGGTAAGTCTGCCTCAGTGCAGGCACTGTTCTCATCAGTTTGCCTGTCTTGTCTCAGGGAATCTCATAACTACCCTCTGAGGTAGGTTTTTCAATGAGGAGGAAACTGAGGCCCAGAGAGGTCATGCAATGGGGGACAGTTCTGAACTCAGAACCACGTGACCCCAAAGCCTGTGCTTATAGCTTTGCTCCCCAGAAGCTGATGGGACTATTGTCAAGAGATGGATGGATAGATGGTTGGATGGATGGATGGATGGGTAGATGGAGGGATGGAGGGTGGGTGGGTGGATGGATGGAGGGATGGACTCCTGACTTATCCTCTGATGCATTGGGTACCCAGGTGCTTTTCCTCCTAGACATAAGTGACCCAAAGGAAAGACTGAGTCTGATGCTTCCTCGGTCCAAAGAGCTCAGCACAGGGCAGGGCACAGAGGAGGAACTTAGAAAAGGGCCAGGCTGGGGACAGAGGGATAAGGAGACTCAAGTTCCTGACCTCAGGAACTCAGCAACTCAGTACGGAAAGAAGCCACAGACTGGGTAGAGGTGGCGTGTCAGAGAGCCATGCCTCCTGGGTACTAGTGCAGGGCTCTGCTGAGAGGCAGCACGCAGGACAGGTCCTTCTTCCCTTAGGCCATAATGCAGCCTGCAGGGCATCCTTGCATGGGACCGGGGGCTGGACAAGTTGACCTCTCAGGTCCCCAAGTCCTGCAAACCCAACCTTGTCTACTCCTCTGCTCCAAGGCCTTGCCAGGCTTCCCTCTGGAGTTTTTCAAGGTGTCTAGGGAATGAGATGTCCACCCAGGTGGTCCATTCCAAGGTTCAAGAGCTGGAACGGACAATGCCAGATAGCTCCAAGCCAAGCTCAGTTCCGCTTGAGACATTTTATGGGCCCAGCCTGGGTAAACACAAGCGCCATTAATGCGCCGGGGGTTCCACCTCTGCTGCTGTCGGTCTCACCTCCCAGAGCCACAGGCGCTGGAGCGTGAGGCCCAAGGGCAGCTTGGAGAAGACATGGCAAGGGCAGAAATGGCTGCCTGGCAAGGACCCTCAGACACTTTCTGGTCTCCAATCACAGATCGGGGACTGAAGTTTTGGGGAGTGGAGGGAATGGGGACCCACTGAGGCAGAACCAGAGCTCAAACCTCAACTCAAGCCACACAGCCCACTGTGTACCCCACGACCCCAGGCCCTGCGCCCACCTGGAGATGGGGACGGTGCTTTCCGAAACATCAGTAGAGACACATGGTCTGCCAATAGCTGAGTTCTTATGGGGACAACTGGAAAGAAACTGTGAAATCAGAACCGCCTAGAAAACTCCAGGACTCTGCTCCCTTGGCTCATTTATCACCCGATTCCTCCACTCACTCCACACAGTTTATTTGTTTTTTTGGCCACGCCATGCACCATGTGGGATCTTAGTTCCCCGACCAGGGATCAAACCCAGGCCCCCTGCAGTGGAAGCTCAGAGTCTTAACTACTGGATTGCCAGGGAAGTCCCTCCACACACCTTTCCTGATGCCAGCTCCACTCCAGGCCCTGAGGTGGGGCTGGGGACCGCAAGATGAGTCAGACCTGGCCTTTGTCCAGGATGAGGTCACAGTCTGGTGGGGAGACAGGTGTGGACACAGGCAATGACAATGACAAACCGGGGTGCTCAGTGCTGGGACAAAGGGAAGCTCAGGGGGGCCCTTAACACAACCTGGGGTCAGGGAGTTCCGTGGGAGGATGGGGAGATGAAGCCTGGCCTGAAGTTTGAAGATGAGTTCTCAGGCAACTGAGCTATGGAAGGCCCTTACGACAGAGGAACAGCGTGTGCAAAATGACAGTCCTTAAGAGGGCACAGCGCGGCTGGAGAAGAGGGCCTGGCGCATGGTAAGCACTCAGTGACTATCTCTTGAATGAATGTTAAGAAATTTGGTGCTACTATAGTTAAAAATTCTGTATTGTATATTTGAAAGTGGCTAAGAGAGTAGATCTTAAAAGTTCTGATCACGGGCTTCCCTGACGGCGCAGTGGCTGAGAGTCCGCCTGCCGATGCAGGGGACACGGGTTCGTGCCCCGGTCCAGGAAGATCCCACATGCCGCGGAGCGGCTGGGCCCGTGAGCCATGGCCACTGAGCCTGCGCATCCGGAGCCTGTGCTCTGCAACGGGAGAGGCCACAGCAGTGAGAGGCCTGCATACTGCAAAAAAAAAAAAAAGTTCTGATCACAAGAAAAAAAATTTTGTAACAGTATATGGTGACAGATGCTAACTCCACTTACTGTGGTGATCGTTTCACAATAGATACAAGTAGTGAATGATTATGTACACCTGAAACTAATATACTGTCATATGCCAATTATATCTCAATATAAAAAAGGAAAAAAAATGGATAAAAGCTCTGTCCATTGATATGCTATGAGGAAAAAAAGAAGTTTGGTGGAGCTAGAGCGTGGGTGGCCTGGGGCAGCCGAGGGGGTTGGGTGGTGGTGGTGTTTTCATGAAAACTCGTTACTGAAGTATAACATGATACAGGAAAGTGCACAAATCATAGATACAGGGCTCAGCAAATTATCAAAAGTGAACACACCTGAGTAACCACCAAGCAGGTCCAGAAACAGGACAGCGTCCTGTGCCCTGTCCCAGCAGGACCTCCTTCCAGGGTGACCGATATCCTGCCCTCTGTCACTGCAGGTTTATTTTGTCTGTGTTGGGGCTTCTTAGCACAGTGTGTACCCATTTGTGTCCGGCTGCTCTTGTTCAACACAGAACAAGTGGCGGTCACCCAGGATGCTGCACGTAGCCCCAGTGGCTTGTCCCCTCGCGTGGCTGCATGATATTCCATTGTGTGAACAGACCACAGTTTATTTACTGTTTCTACTGCAGGTGGGCATGTGGTAGCGTGAGTTTGGGGCTATTAGGAGCAGTGCTGTGTGAATATTCTAGTCCTTTGTGTGGGATATATCTCGTGGTGCCAGCACTAGGGCCCGTTATGTGCTTCTCTCCCCAACTCTGCATTCGGTGACATCACCTTGGTACATAGTTCAAAACGGACCCTGGGGAAATATTTACACCATAGGAATTAGCAAATGCTACAGATTGGGGCTTTTTAAAAAGAGCTGGCTGGTCAACATTTACCAGCCCTTCGCTGGGTCCATCCCCAGCGCTGGCTCACAGGAGCCGTAACTCACAATATTCATCTTGAATGGCAGCACTGTTTTCCAAAGTGCTTGTGCCAGTTCCTGCTCCTCCAGCAGCGAGTGAGAGTTACGGGTGCTCCCACCTTCACCATCCAGAGGTTTTCAGGAGGCGGAGCCACCAGCCTCACTGTAGGGTGGAAGGGAGAGGCAGGACATTCGGGGAATGGCTGAACTCTGGCTGGGCTTCGGGAGGGTAGGATCACCCTGCCGAGAGAGAGAGAACCCCGGGAGAGCGGGGCTGAGGGTGGGTGGTGAGGGTTTTGGACAGGTTGGGTCTGCAGGGCCTGCGGGATGTCCAGGGGCTGTTAGACTTTTCATCAGCCCCCTGGACTCCATGCCGGTGCGGCCACCCTGCCACCGATTCCTCTGCAGATCTCCCCCTCCTTTCTCACCCTCCTCTTCCGCCTCACCTGGCATTGTGGGGACACCTACAGTGAACCCGGGTTCAGTGCCCCTCCTGCCCCAGCCGCTCTGAACCACAATCTACTGAGACAAGTTCCCGCTCCTCTCTGAACCTCAGTTCTCCCTTCTGTCCAATGGGAGGCCTGGGCTGCGGGCCCTCCTGGAGGGAGTGAGAAGCAGACTCCAGGCTCCCACCTCCAGGGGTTCTGGGCAATCTCACCCACTTGGGAAACTCTTCCGTACTTCCTAGAGTGAATTGTTCCCTCAGCCCCGAGTACTTGTCGCCTTGTAGCCTGCTCATTAACTAAGGACTGTGTAGGTTGTACGGAGTACAAGCCCCCCTGAGAACACCTTGTGGCATCTGCTCACCGCCTCTGCTCCTCCACACAGCCCAGCCCTGTGCCATCGGCACTCAGGGACAAGGTCCTGGGATTTGTCCTGGCCACACAGCCCTGTGAGTGGCCAAGTCAGGATGCAAACCCAGATGTGGGGTTACAGGATCTGACTTTTCTCCATACCTCAGTGTTCCCATCCAGACTGACAGAGTCTTAGGGCAGGGCCAGGGCATGCCCACCTGACACCCCAGTGCCCAGCCCAGGCCCTGGCATGGAAAAGATGCTTGGTGAGAGTCTATTGCATAAAAGAACACTCTGCACCTGTCCCAGTCCTCTGTGTAGGGCTGGACACTTGGGAGGCCTGGGGTCGAGACTGGGGAGGGGCTGAGTGTGTATGCCTGTGGGGAGGTATATGAGCCGGGATGGGGGATGGGAGGGGGTGATGGGGAGAGGAGAGAAAAGGGCCAGGTCACATCCCTGACCAGCTGGGCAGTGGAGAGGGGTGCACAGACTATTCTGAGACCATGGCCCATTTCACCCGGGCAGTTCTCTGCAAAGCCAGGAAGTGGTTTGTATTTTCAGAAGGAAATGAGTGGGTTTTGTTCATGGGGAGCAGACAGCTCTGGGAAAGGGCTCCAAGGGAAACAGGCCACGGAGGGAGGCCAGAGCCAGGCAGGTGTCGACCAGGGGGATGACGAATGGGCTGACTGAGCTGACCGTGTCCCTTTCCTGATGCTGTTGAGAGATGCCTCCTCTGAGGAGGTTCTCTGTCTCAGAGCCTCCAAGAGGTGCATGTGGGCCAAACAGGAAGGGGAAGGGGCCCAGGCTCCTTTCACCACCTCAGGGACCCCCACACATCAGGCCAGCAAGGGCAGGATGAGGCCCGCTCACCGGGAGGGGCCGGGAGGACTGGCTGGAGGCCATTTGGAGATGGGTGTGTTCCTTCTGTCACCCCACTCATCCGTCCGCCTTCCCCCATCCAACCACAGTCAACACTAAACCCAACTGAGGTCCCCTGGCTGGGAGTGGGGAACTCGGAGACAGAGGCAGGCTCAGGCCCTGCCGTCAAGAGGCCCCAGACCTCATATGGGGAGGAGAGGCTGACTGGTAGACAGCTAATGAATGACACAGGGGTGTCCTGAGGCAGGGGTGGCCAACCCTGCCTGGAGGTCGGCAACAGCTTCAGGGAGAGGGTACCATCTGAGTTGGGTCTTGGTGGGAAAAGGAGATGTCACAGGAGAAGGTGGGGATGTGGCCCTCCCGGCAGTGTGGGTGGAAAGCCTCAGGCCTCAGGGAGAACTAGGGGCAGGAAGGTGGCCGTATGGCCCTGGGCTGGCCTCGGTTCAGTCCCGCCTCTGCCCGAGTCTCTTTGTGAGGCCCACCAGGAGGACCCTGCCCAGTGCAGCCCGTGGAGGCTGAGAGGGGCTCTGGAAACATCCCTGAGCAAGGGCCTAGGAGTGTGAGGCTCAGCTCCCCGCTCTGTCTAACTCGCTCTGTGGCCCAAGCTGTACTGCTCTCTGCCCCGGTGGAACTTACACCCTGGAGGGAGCCGTCATCTAACTTCACAAAAGCCTGTGGAGGCTGAAGAAGAAGGAGCAGGCAGCGCAAGTTCAAGGCCGGCACAGCTGGAGAGCGGAGCCTGGGGAGAGGCGCCAGAGGCGGGGCGCCATCCTAGGTGGTGTCGGAATCACTGGAGGCTTTTTCTGTGACTGCATCTTCGCTGCCACTGCCCAGCTGGGCACGAAGGGGATGCCCCAGCCCTGCCCCAAGGCTTCGCCAGCCTGGATGGGACACTGAGGCTTGGAAAAGAGACTTAAAAAAATTCACCTGGACTCCTGGGTAGAGCAGCCTGCAGGGGCAGAGGGACGAGTGAGGAGGATTTTGCAGGTCCAGGTGAGGGGTGGGGATGAGATGGCCCAGGAGGAGAAGTGCCAGGAGAGTCTAGAAGAGGCTCAGCCCAGAGCCTGAGAAGCTCCCATGAATGCTTCTTACTTCCTCCCTCATTTAAGCTCCCTTATTCCCTCCACAGTGGGACTTGGGCTGGGCCCCTGCCGCCCCTCGGGCCTCCAGTCTCACCCCTTCCGACCCATATGCCGCCAGCAGCCAATCACATCTGTCCAGCCGCCCCCCAGTGCCTGAGCCTGTCCCATGCCCCCCTTTTCGATCCAGCCTCCACTGCCTCCCCAGACCTCCCCCTTCTCCCAGCCCTCCCACCTGTGCACCTCAGCCCTCCCTGTGGCTTCAGGCTTTGGGGCATGGCTTGTGTTCTCCCACTGTGAGGCAGGACCCCTCACCCCTTGTCTGCCTGAAGAGTCGTGCTCACCACTCAAAACCGAGCTCAGCACCGCCTCCTCTGAGAAGCCTTCTTGGATCATCCCCTTCCGGGACAGAGCTAAGGCCCCTCCTTGGGGAGCTCCTGGCCTCCCACATGCTCAGATCATTGTGTTTCAGAAGGTGTCACGTGCCTGTCTTCCCAACAGACCTCCCAACTCCCCTTCCTTCCCAGCAGGGAGGAACCTGAGGGCAGCTCCAGGAGAGGAGCTCAGCAGGAGAGCTGAATTGTAAAGCAGAGAATGTCTCTGTCAGCCAGGATTCCGGTCAAGGAGGTGTGCTGGAGGGGGTATGTGTCCTGGTGTGTGTGTGTGTGTGGTGTGTACTGTGCTAGGTCCATGGGGCTCAATGAAGAGACGGGGAGGTCGACGTGGGAGAGGGCAGGGTGGGATGGGCAGGGCCAGCAAGGCTCTGGGGAGACAAATGCTGTAGAGGGGAAAAGGATGCTAGGCAGGGGGACAGTGTGGGGAAAGGCACAGGGCAGGACCGCATGGACAGTCCGCGATGGGGAGCGAAGAGTGGCAGGAGGTGACACGGGTGAGGGGTACTTTTGGAAGGCCCCTTAGGGATGGCTGTTCCCCTTTTCGCTCACCAGACCAGGCCCTGAGCTGGGTGGCGTGTCTACATCACTCATCTAAACCACACAGCCACCCGTGAGGTAGGTGCTGGTACCATCTGCATTTGATGAAGGAGGAAACTGAGGCATACAGAGGCCTCACGACCTGCACAGGTCAAAGCCAGGATCAGGGCCCGAGGCATCTGACTGCGAAGCCAAAGCCGAAGCTTGGGACCACCACGCCCTGCTGCCTCTGACAGGCTTTATTTCTGTAAATCTCAGGGAAACTGAGTTCCCAAGAGGGCAGTGGCTTCACTGGGGCTGCCCGAGCTCTGGGCCTGGCTTGAGCTCCACCATCCCAGCCAGGCTTCCCTAGCTGCGCCCTCCGCAGCACGGGCCCCTCCTCAGCACCCCTGGAAGAACTTCAGAAGCAGCTGAGCTGGTAAAGCCTGAGGGGCGTGGGAGGGGCATGCGGCCTGGCACCTCTGTGAAGAGGACCCCAGTTCCAGTGCCCTCTTTGAAGGAGGCTGAGGGCAGAGGTAGGGGCTATGGAATCCTTGGAATGAGCGTTTTCTCCAGAGCTCCAGACTGAGAGCAGGATCCCAGGTGGAAGGGCCCTGAGGACAATGGGGGCCTGGGTGGGGGGCAGCTTCTGGGACAGACAGGGCAGGGCACGAGCTGGGCAGAGCCCTCAGGGTGCAGGTGGCTCAGATGAAACCACAGACCAGACAGGGAGCAGCCTCCCTTCTTCTGGTCCCAGTGGGTGCCAGGCACATGTAGCACCTGCACCCCAGGGGATGCTTGGTGATGACATGGCTCCTTGGGCAGGATACTTAGAACACCCAGAAACGCTCTCACCTACAGTCTGCACAGGCCCTGGGCAGCCTGTGCGATGGGCCTGATGATGACCATCACACTACTTTACAGACTGAGAAACTAAGGCTCAGAGACACACGAATTACCCACAGTCACCCAGTACCTTGGGGACACACACCCCTGATTCAGTCACACCCAGGAGTCCCAGACTTCAGGGTGATCCTGGGAGCACAGGGCAAAGGACAAAGACTCAGATGTTGGACTTCCCTGGTGGCGCAGTGGTTAAGAATCTGCCTGCAGATGCAGGGGACACGGGTTCGAGCCCTGGTCCGGGAAGATCCCACATGCCGCGGAGCACCTAAGCCCATGTGCCGCAACTACTGAGCCCACATGCTCCAGGGCTCGTGCTCCACCATAAGAGAAGCCACTGCAACGAGAAGCCCACGCACCACTACGAAGAGTAGCCCCCACTTGGCACAGTTAGAGAAAGCCCCTGCACAGCAATGAAGACCCAACGCAGCCAAAAATAATTAATCAATTATTTATTAAAATTAATAATTAATTTAATAATGAATGATTAAAACAATTAATTAATTAATTTTTAAAAAGACTCAGATGTTGCCAACACAGTATGACAGAGCTGGAAGCCCAGGAATCCTGGGAACCCAGAGCAGGGAAGGCTCAAGGGAGGCTGCCTGGAAGAAATATCATTGATCCCAGCCTTGAAGCATGGAGATCAGTTCTGGGGAGATCAGGGCGGGAGGCACTGGTGGGCAGGAGGCTCTGGGTGTCAGAGAGGGATGGGACAGGGGCTATGTCAGTCTCCAGCTGAGGCAGAAGCCCTCAGCCCAGGGAACCCCAGTTCCACACTGGCCAAGCTTGTCTTGGGGTGGCTGGTGACTGCCCTTGCCCCAGGCCACCCCAGGTGGCCTTCCCTAGACTAAGCCCCGGCCCCCCCGCCCCCCAGGGCTGCATCGGGCTCCAGGCACTGAAGCTACTGAACCCCAGCACCACTCCTGTCTCTGCCCTGTGGTGGGAGACCCCAGGGCCCAGCAAGGCCCCCATCCAGCGGGGCGGGCACCAATTCTGTGACCATCCTAGCACTTCTGTGAAGGCTCTGGAATCTCTCCCACGCCCGCCATACTCTCCAGGCCCACTGCCCCTGGTCTCTCCCTCATTTCCTGGCTCCGTGCTGTGGGCTCCACACTGTGGACACGGGGCTCCTTCCTAGAACAAATGTGTCCTGTGCAGCGGCCTCCCCGACACCAGGTCTCAGCCCAGCATTCAAGGCCCTCTCAGTCTACTCCAAATGCCCACTCTAGCTCCTTCTTCTCCCACTTCTGTGCCCAGCCCATCTCGGTCCCTGAACCGTACCAGGGACATGCTGGGGTCCAAGTGGGCCAGGTCTCCTCCGGCTCTGAGCACTTCCCGTGCTGTTCTCTCTGCCTGGAGTTGGTCCTTCAGCAAACATCTCCCAGTACGTCCTCCGTGCCAGGCACCTGCCAGAGACCTGCCCTTGAGGAGCACTTTTTGTTGCATGGGGGTGAGGTCTGCACACCCTGGAGGGGGTGAGGCAGGTGCAGGGAGACAGGGACTCTGGGGGACGATGTGGCAAAGTCCAGATGAGGGGCATTAAGGAACAGGCCACAGACGTGGGGCTGGAGTGATCTGCAGAGGCCTGAACGGGCGGCCCTAACTCGCCACCTCAGCCTATTCCCAGCGCAGGGCCCTGCAAACATCAACCCTCAGCCTCTGTCAGGATCACCCATCTTGGAGAAGCAGTCAGAAGGAAATCCTTCATCTACAGGTGGGAACCCTAATGTCCAGAGAGGGCCGAGGACCCCCAAGGTCCCTCCAGAGACAGGGGTCTATCCTAGTCCAGCCCAGCTCAGCCCAGCCCCCTCTCACGCACTGGTGCCCATCCTGGGGGTGGGAGGCGGGAGGCACAATTAGCTGAGACCAGCCCTGGGCTGGGGCTTTCCCCATGGATATCCACCTACGGAACAGGCAGGCACAAGGGCAAGTGGCCCTCACCAGCACACCCCACTCCCGCCATGCCACGCAGTCCCACCCTGCTCTCTCCCAGCTGCGATCTCTGGCGGCAGGAAGGAGCAGGCCGTGTTATTATTTTCCTGGCTCACCTGACTGTTCTGACGGCCCCTATAATCACACGGTGGTGCCCCTGCCATCTGGTCAGGGAGCCAGGGGACCCCTTATCTGAGCAGAGCATACCTCTGCCCCCCATCTGAGCCCTGCCCGGACAGACTCAAGAGTGCCCTGAGGTTACGTATCAACAACAATGACAGTAAGAAAACAGAGAGGGCGCTCCCCCATCCCCCCAAGGGCATTCACACACATTGTCTCTCTGGACACTTCTGCAGCTCAAAGCGTCAGCGGGCAGAAACTGAGGCTCTGAGAGGGGGCAGGGCTTGCCAAGGCCACCTCACCGGTCCCAGGGTCCGAGACCCACGCCTGGCACCCTTTCCTCTGCACCCAACCCAGACGCTGAGCAGGGGAGGTTCCATGCAGGGGCCTCGGTCCCACTGCTGAAGACCTGGCTGGCCCTCCTCCCTGCCTCTCCTTCCCTGGGCGCGGCTGGAAGCTAGCTGCGGGCAGGAGGCCAGGTCCTCACCCGTCCCCGGACGTGCAGCAAGCTGTGGGAGCTCCTCTCTGAGCCTTGGACTCTTGGCTGCTCTGCAGACCCCTCCCCAGCCATGACCTCCCACACCCAGGCCCTCATCTCTCCACAGGGACGCGAGGCCGCCCAGTCTCTCCCCGTCGAGAGTGGGAGAGCGGCGGTGGGGGGAGTGGACAGAGTCTCTGCCCACAGGACCAGTGGGAAACCCAGGACACCACTTCTGAATTGTTCTACGGTGGTAGGTGGTTCTGGGGCAGACGAGTGACCCAGGCGGCCAGCTGCAGGGGGCGAACTGCTACAGGATGGACAGGGTCCTGCAGCATGACCCGCAGGCCCCAGAGTCCCTTGTCACAGGCTGGCTTTGCACCGCGGCAAGTCCCACCAGCTCCCAGTCTCGGGATCCTTGTCTTTAAAGGGATGGTGATAGCAGCGCCTACTTGATGACCTTGCCTTGCGGATCCAGTGTGAGGGATTGCCAAGCACTTAACGAGCGGTGGCGCTTACTAGATGCAGCCACTAATATTATGAATATTTTTAAACAAGCGGTAAACAGGCCAGCTTCACTCAGGTGCAGCCCCAGAGGTGAAGGCTGGGCCTGATTTAGAGACAGGGGTGAGCTCCTCTCTACGGAACACCCGCTGCATATCCCTCATCACCTCTGGTCGGATGCCCTTGCAGGGGAGGAGGACCTCAGAGAGGGGGAGTGTCCTGCTGAGGCTGAACAGATGTGCGGGGTGGAATGGGGCGTCTATGGGACCCTTTGTCCAGCACACGGCACAGCCACAGCCCCTCCCCAGGCGGACACTGATAGTCCTGTTCCCTCCGGCCCCTCGTGCTCAGCACCCCTCGGGTCTCTGGATATCCAGGCTTTCCCAGGGAGCTGCTGGTGCCCTTGCCTCTGATCTGGAGCTGTCTTCTCATGCCCAGCTCTTCCCTGCTCAGACGCAGCTGTGGAGCTGTCATCCTGGCCTTTGATGACATCTTCACTCGTACCCTGTTGCTTAAGGGTCCCATCTGGCCCGGTCGTCTCCCTCAGTCTTTGAACTTGACTGGGGTTGGAGGTGGGTCACATACTGTCTGGGCCTCCCCACAGGTGTGAGTTTTTGGGCAATTCCTTCCCCAGCCACTGCTCCCTGTTTCACCTCCTACGCAGGCAGACACCTGCTGAGTGGCTTCAGGGACAGTGCATTCCCTCGGTCAGCAAATATTTGCTGCCTGTGGCTCAGCGCATCTGCAGGCCACCCAGGATGGGGGCAGAGGGGAGGGTGGCCACAAGCCAACAGTGTGAGGCTGCAAAGGATGCCAGTATCCTCTGGCTCCATCACCAGAGGCGTAGGGACCAGGACCACAAGAGGGGATGTCCTGCTCTGGAAAACTGCCCCCTCTGGGCTCCGCGGACAGACTGGAGCTTGTTCAGAGGAGACAAAATGTTGGCTAGGTCCTCAAGTGTATCCTGTGAAATGTGGCTGAGACGGCAGGGGTGCCCGCCTGGAGAAGGGCAGTCTTGGAGGTGAGGGTGGGAGGCCACCCTTGCCAGCTGTCTCTCTCTGGATGAACTGGGACTCCCTAGCGTGTCATATCACAGCTCCATGTGATAAATGACATTCTCCTGGATGGAGCCAGCTCACAGTGGGAAGGGGCGCTGGGAGGCTGACCTCCCTCCATGGAAGCCATGCAAGGCGATGGATGTGAATTCCTGCCTCAGGGTATTGAATCCTCACAGTTGGTGAGTCCCACGGGGCAGCTGGTTGCAGGGAAAGCGCTGCAAGGGAGCCTAACCCGTGGCCTCCAGGTCTGGCGCCATCATGGACTGTGGGATCGGACGCTGGTCCCCCGTCCTGCTGAGCTTCAGTTTCCTGATCTGTAACGTGGGTGTGCTCATGCTTACCTCTCGTGGCCGTGGGACAGTCTATGAGATGGGGCCCAGCACACAGTAGGTGCTCTGGAATGCCTACCCTACCCCACAGAAAATCTGGTACGTGAAAATGTCATCATTCCTGCTTTATAAAACTCTTAGGTTTGATGATCTGTTTTAGGACGCCCAGCCGCTGGGCCAGGCTCTCCCTCCAGAGGACATTGCCGCTGGTGCTCCCTGACTGAGGGACATGGAAGCTGTGTGCTGCAGATGGGCTGGGCCTCCCTGGGGATGGGCAGCAGTTCTGCACTGGGGGTGCCTGGAAGCGTACTCTCTCCTCAGAAGGAAGTTGCAACCTGTCAGATGAATGCAGAGTGGGAGGTGGATGAGCACCCCTTCCCCCCACACCTCTTCCCTGATTCCCCACCCCTGCCCCTGCTGAAACCCATCTCCCATCTGACCACTGCCTGCTCCAGAGCCTTCTGTGGCTCCCCAGTGCCCACGGCATTTTTCTAAATCTATAGGATGCAGCTGTCTCCTGGGCCTGGCCTCCCTCTCCATCCTCACTCTGGCCACACCCAGCTCCATCTCTTCCAGGCACCTCCTGGTCCTTTCTCTTGCTGTTCCCTTCACTTGCAATGCCCTTTGCACCCCATCTCAGGCTGTTAAAAATCCCATCACCAGAGACTGGAGAAGGCTTGAAATAGGCACTGTGGATAGAGGGGAAATGAGTTAACTAGGTCATTCTATTTGTAGTTTGAGTCATTGTTGACTGTTTGGAGTGTGGTATGAAACTAGTGAAAACAATTTCTGCCCCTGTGTGGTTTCTTTCTTCAACAGTTGCTTGGGTCTAGGCATTAAAAAGGGGATAGCTGGGTTCATCCACCACTGGATTTATTTTAGATTTGGTGCAAAGAGAAAAGGGAACAGGGTTGGGGTATTAGCAAGGGTGTTATTGAAATGATGGACTGTGGATCAGGAGGAAAGCAAAGAAAGGAGAAAGCTTATGGACTGGGAGGAAGTAGAGAGATCAACTGATGGAAAGGCGCTGTGAGGTCAGAGAACCATTAACTAGGGCACTGACCGCACAGATGAACGGGAAGGAAGAGTCGGGGTTTAAATCAGTGCTTTGAAGGTGGAGCCATAGTGGGTGGTGGCAAGGTCTGAGGTAAGACTGTGGGAATGAAGGCTGGAGGGGGTGGAGAAAGGGAGTGGAGACAACAGTGGGAAGGACTGAGGGGCCGGGCGTGGATCATCATCTCCTTGGTCCTGGAAATCACCCAGGATCACCCCAGGGCTGGAGAGCACGATTGCAATCCTGATAGCAGAGTTGTCTGTGAATAATGGAGGATGGGTGGGAGATTAGAACAGGGGTTGGCAAACTTTTCTCTAAAAGGAAGATGGTAAACATTTTAGGTTTGGCAGCCCGGGTCTTATAGGGCCTCTGTTGCGACTACTCAACTCTGCCTTTAGGGCAAAAGCAGCCACAGGCAAAATGCAAATGAATGGGCTGGCTGTGTTCCAATAAAACTTTATTTACAAAAACAGGCAGCAAGCTAGGATTTGGCTCATGGCTCATGGATTGATAACCCCTGGATTCAAGGATAATAGCAGTGAACTGGGGAAGAGAGAGATTGTCTAGTTTTTCTTAAAGACTTTACATATAGCTGGTGGTACTTGAGATAATTTTAGGTGATTAATGAAAAAGCTTTACAAACTTTAATTATGGAAAAATTTTAAACATACACACAATTAGATAGAATAGGATAATGAACTTCTATGTACTGATCACCCAACTTCAACAATTATGAGGAAACATCCAGTCACCTCCACCTCCAGCAGGAAGCCTTCACTCATCCCAACATTTTGGCCACAGCGTTGGCCTCCTCAGGGTCCTTTGAGCTCCTGGAAAGCAGGGACTGAGGCTGGTCTATATGGGTACGCAGCCTACACCTGGGCCTAGCTCATTTTAGGGGGCATCAAGGTGGTTGGACTGAATCACCAAGAGGAGGGAAAGCAACCATTGTCTTCTGAGCACCAACTCTGGTTTGAGAGCTCTCCCATGTGTCATTTCTCCGTGAGCAAGGGGATATTATTCTCATTTTACAGACAAGGAAATGGACACACAGAGAGGTTGAGTGTCTTACCCAAAGTCACACAGCATTAAGTGGAAGTGGGCTGGGAACCTACATTTATCTGGCCCCAACACACTGTAATCTTTGTCAATCCATACGCAGAGAGGAAGACTTTGCCACACTTTTGTTTTTGAGAGGGAAGTAGCAGCCCTGGCCCTGACTTGCAAGTTGTGAGGGTTAGGAGTTAATCGTCTTAACAACTTTATGAGGTAAACACTGATATCAGCTCTCAAGATATTGTATATCAGCTGAGACACAGACAGGTGAAGTGGCTTGCCCAAGGTCACACAGAGGTGGCTGGGATTTGAACCTAGGAGTGTAGCTAGAGAGCCCTCGGGCTTAGCTATTCTCTCCTCACTAGTTGGAACCTACTTGGAGCTTGCCTGCTGGCCCTCCAAGGGTGCTGGGGAAAGCTGCCCTGGGCCTGAGGTCCCCCTGGTCCTCTCCAGTCCACTTCCACCCATCCCCTGCCCAGCCCGCCACCCATCCAGCTGCCCCAGCAAAGGAGGCTTTGAGGGGTTATTTGTGGCCACCCCCTCCCCCAACAGGAGAGGGGAAGCAGGAGGGCCTAGGCGGTGCTGCTGTCTCCCCTGGCTCTGCCGAGAGCCCCCCGGCCAACCTGGGGTAAGAGCCCCTGGCCCAGGCCTGCCTAGCCCCAGGTGGGCCTCACCAGTTCATCCTGCTCGCAAAGCCAACAGACCGTGGCATCTACAGACCGTGACCTCCTCCCAGCAGACTGTAGCTCTGTCATCATCGCCAGCTCCAATGCCTCAGTGCGCTTGGTGGGGCCCAGGCCCCAGGCTCAGTCCCCTGCATCCCTGAGCCCACCCGTGCGAGCCAGAGAGGGGCCATGGGTGGTGAAGGAGGCCTGGAACAGAGAGGCAGGCTGGCATTCCTGGCTCAGCTGGGCTGCAGCATGGCTGTGTGACCTTGAGCAAGTTACTGGAGCTCTCTGAGTCTCTGTTGCCTCACCCATTCTTTTGCAGGTTCAGTGAACCAAGGTGTGGAAATCGGCTTTGCACAGCCTGTGTGGATGGGAGGGGCTCCCGTTATGTTCGCTCGCTCTCGCATGACCCATTTCTCCTGCCCTTTCCTAGTGACCCCTGTGGTCACGTCACATTGAAGAGGAATGCTCTCGGGTGCTTCAAGGACCATTACCCTGGCTTGAGGGCCAGGTCTGCACACTCTCCCACACAGAGAACCCAGACCATCCCAGGCAGGCGGGGGCCTTGGGGATCCCTCATCCAGACCCTGCTCGTGCAGTGGAGGTACAGGGGCCTGGTCAGGAAGCTACCAGCCTAGGTCAGGGAGAAGCAAGTGCAGGAAAGCGTGTGCGCTGCAGGGAGAGAAGCTGGGGACACGCTGTTGGGCAAGTACAGCTTTGGAGTCAGACAGACCTCAGGTCAGATTTTGGCTTGGAGGTATGGGGTGCAGGAGGGCTATACAGCTAGGCAGGCTGGCTCTATACCACTCTGGGGGCCATCCTTTGCATTACTGTCATCTGGGATTTGTATATTTCTTTTTCTTTTTAATTAAAAAACTGTTTTTAAATTTTTATTTCTTTATTCATTTATTTTTGGCTGCATCGGGTCTTCGTTGCTGCGTGCGGGCTTTCTCTAGTTGCGGCGCGCAGGGGCTACTCTTTGTTGTGGTGCGCAGGCTTCTCACTGCGGTGGCTTCTCTTGTTGCGGAGCACGGGCTCTAGGCACGCAGGCTTCAGTAGTTGTGGCTCGTGGGCTCTAGAGCGCAGGCTCAGTAGTTGTGGCGCATGGGCTTAGTTGCTCCGCGGCATGTGGGACCTTCCCAGACAAGGGATCAAACCTGTGTCTCCTGCATTGGCAGGAAGATTCTTATCCACTGCGCCACCAGGGAAGCCCCAGGGATTTGTATATTTATTAAGACGCTTTTCTGCTTTGAGGAAAAGACACCTTTCATATACGTGTGAAGGTGCTAGCTCTCCTTTCGTCATTATCTCTTCCTGCATCTCCTGCACTTGCACAGGACTGCTCCGAGGCAGGGACTGGGTCTGATCACCTCTGTCCAGAGCCTAGTACAGAAAGGACCCTTGCCAAGCATTTGCCAAGTGACTGAGTGACACCCCTGTGCTGCCACCACCCCTCCTCCCATGTGCCCTGCAGCTGAGGACCTTTGGTAGGGCCTGAACTCAAAAAAGAGGGCCCTCAAGCCCCAGACAGATGGGGTGACATCAGAAATGGCTAGGTGGGAGAGTGCAGTGGGTAAGGAAGGTCAGTCCCCCAAGGCCAAAGCCCACAGCGTGAGGCACCCTGCCAGGGCCATGTACAATGGTTCAGGTTGTGCACTGCACAAAGAACTGAGGGGCTGGGGGCTATAGTCCATACCATGCTCGTGCACCCTGGTGTGAGGCTGCACTGTCAGGGGAAAGAGAAGATTGTCCTAATTTGCACTGAGGCACCACTACATGGGGCAGCAGCAGCCCTGCCCTTGCCCTTTGTCCAGACTCAGACCTCTCTTCAGAGCCTCCCAGGCCCCCCAGTCACTCTCTTGAGTCTGGGTTCAGCAAATTGGAACAGGGCTGCAGACTTGAGGTATGGGGAGAGTCACTGTGAGGCAGATATGTGACACAACAATATGGCAAGGGTAGAGACTGTGGCCTCTGTGGTCAGACAGATCCAGTTCAAGGCCCACCCGGCTTTGCTGCCTGCCAGCTGAATGAGCTTGAGAAAGTCGCTTAACCTCTCCGAGCCTCAGTTTATTCTTTTTTCATCACAGCACTTTTAAATGGAAGCGTCATTGCCAGAGAATGAAGTACACCAATTTTAAGTATACATCTCCAGATGTATATACCTGTGTAACCACCACCTGAATTAAGATACAGATTTTTATCCCCCAAGAAGGTTTCCTTGTTGAGTCTCAGTTTCTTCATCTGCAAAATGGGGAAGCAATAACTCCATAGAATGTTACAAAGACAAAATGAGATGAAGCTTGTCAGGCATTTAGCGTGGTGCTTGGTACACAGAGCGTGCTCAGTCCATGGGGGGCTGTTATTATTTCCCTCTCCCATTCAGACACTTGGCAATTTCTGCCTCATCTGAGTTCACCACAGGCCTGCACGTTACCCCTGGGGAAACTGAGGCTTGAGGAGGCACGAGCCTTGGCTTTGCTATGTGACTTTTGGAAAATCACCTCCCTTCTCTGGGCCAATGAAGGAATCAAATTAGAAGCTCACTGGGTCTCATCTGATCTTTTGGAGTCTGTGTTTAGGTTCTGTGGTCTGAAGCGGGGAGCCCTTGAGTGTTTCCACTCAGTCACTGGGGGGCTAGGCCTGGCCTCTGCATGGGTTGTGTGTGTTGGGGTATGGGAGGCTGGGTTTGGCTGGCAGTCAGCTGGGCCAGGCCCTGGGGATGCACACGCGGATTTCTATCTCTGCGTGAACTTTCAGCCCCAAATTACACACAAGGCGCTTTTAGGAATCTGTTTACCTCCCCTGAGGCCCCCGACCCATTTCACATTTGTCAGGGAGAAACTGGAGGAACCAGATCTGCCCTTCCTCACCTCAGCCACTCCTGGGACATTCTTGGGTCAGAACAGAGTGAAGGTGACAACAGAGAGAAGAATAAATCCTGCAAGACAGAGCTCCACTTTTCCTCCGTTTGATACAAAGTGGTGCATTCCAGGCCCTTCTCCCTACAGCTGATGGAGGCTGGAGGCTGGAGAGGAGAGAGGAGAGCAGAAATCTAGATTCTGATAAAAAGAACTTGCTCCCCCGGGGATGGGAAAGCTCAGCCGCAGTCCCGCTATCCAGGCAACTCCGTCCTGGATTTATTGCCCACTGGCTGGCCCGGAGTCCGACATTCTAGCCGCCATCCACTGGGCCGTCTCGCACATCAGGACCGGGCAGGGAGTGAAGCCAAGAAGGAGCCGGGAGTCCTGGGGCAGGAAGGCGGCTTTGCAGGGCGTGAGCCCCCATCGCTGGAGGGTTCGGGCAGAGATGAGAGGCCCACTGGACAAAGAAGTTTTATGGGGACCCAGCCAGGCTCAAGGCCAGACAGACGAGAGTTTGAATTTTGGCTCCCTCTTCTATTAGCTGGTTGATTCTGGACAAGTGGGCTGTTACCAGAGTCTCAGCTTCCTCAGCTGTGATGTAAGGATGGTCACACCCATCTCCCAAGATGGCGAGGGGAGTGAAAGTGGCGGTATCTGTTAAATGCCCAGCCAGAGGCATAAAAATAGGATCCAGAGAAGTCCTGGGGGAGTGGGCTTTGTTGTTTTGCTCTCTATTCATTTTCTATGGCTCCCGTAACAAAATAGCACAAATTTAGTGGCATAGAACAACACAGCTTGATCTTACAATGGTGTAGGCCAGACATCCAAAACAGGTCTCACTGAGCTAAAAGCAAGTTGTCTTCAAGGCTGCGTTCCTTTCTGGGGGCTCTGGGGAGAATCCACTCTCCAGCTTCTAGAAGCTGCCTGCATTCCTTGGCGCATGGTACCTTCTCTCTTCAAAGCCAGCCGTGGCTGATTGCGTTTCCTCACGTCCCATTGCCCTGACATTGACTCTTCTTCTGCCTCCCTCTTCCACTTTCAGGGACTTTTGCAATTACAGTGGGCTCATCCGGGTAATCCAGGCTAACCTCCCTATTTAAGATCAGCTGATTCACAACCCTAATTCCATCTACAATCTTAATTCCCTTTGTCATGTAATATAACATATTCATAGGTTCAGAGGGTTACGATGTGGACCCCTTTGGGGGACCATTATTCTGCCTATTGCTCTGTCCAAGTAACTGTTTCCTCCATCAGGACAGGGAGACTATGCTATTCCTGTTCATCAGGAACTGACTGATGCTGTAGACGAGGGGCCCTGTGTGCTGTTTCCTTTCTTTCCTCTTTCAGATAGGAGTTGTGATTGCAGTTACTCTATTCTCTCTTGGCCATTGTGGAGCAATGGCATGCTGGGGAGGTTATCATTCAGGCCACAGTTTACAGGACCTTGAGAACACATGTAATTCTTTAGTAAAAGAATGTAAGTCACCTGGAGATTTGGAACTCAGTAAATATGGGAGTCTTTGATTTGTCTTCCATTTGGGGGAGAGGAGGAGATGGGAAGGTATCTTGTACGTGAATAAGGGCGTGTGTGGATGTTAGTCCATCAAAGGGGTGAACTGTGTGGGGCAGTTATTCTTTTTGCCAGCAACATCCTTTCCCCTTTTATTCTGGTAACAACACTCTGATTTTGCTTGAGGGTAATCATTCCTCTCATCCACTCTCCTCCACCCTCCAACTCTAGAGACTCAGGCCTGACCGATCAGAGCACCACACGTTCCTAACCACAAGGTCTTGTTCAGGGATGGACACGTGACCTCAGAACCAAAAAGGTGAACTATTGCAATACTTGCTGGGACTGCTGAGAAAGGAGTACTCTTTTTTTAGAGCTGGATCTGAACCTGGAAGATAACTCCAGTTATCTTTCCTCCACATAGAGCCTAAGAATGAAGCCAGCATGGAAACTAGGAGAATCTAGAGATGGGGCAGGCAGGTCTTGGGGACAGAATTTGATCCCTTGAAAAAAGCCATGTCTGAAATTCTCATACCCTTGGATTTTTTGGTGACATGGGTCAAGACTTTTTTTTTTTTTTAATTTTTGCTTAAGCCAATTTTTGGGCAACGGGACTGTTATGTGGCAATGGGATTGTGATTATAAATAATATCCTTACAGTAGTCTCCCATTTACAAAGAACTTTTATAGCCACGATTCTATGTGATAATCACGCTAAGCTCATAACATAAAGATTATGCACCTATTTTATAGATAAGAAAACTGAGCCTGATTTGATTTCATTTGTTCATGGTGGCACATTATTTACGTGCCAGGGACAGATTTCCTAAGATGAAAACTTATGCTTTTTCTCCCCTTCCCAGAAGGTGAAGAGTCAGAAAGAGTGGAATTTGAGCTGGCCCTTGAAGAATGGGTAAGATTCCAATAGAAGAAGTTGGGAAGGATATTTCAGGGGGGAAAATAACACATGAGAAAAAACCTGGAGGTGGAAGGGGCAGGTGTGGTGGAGAGGGACGGGCGACTTAGGACCCACTAAGGACAGGTGCAGAGGTTGAGGCAGGGCACCACGGGTGGAAATTAGGCCCCTGATGTCTGAGAAGATGGGATTTGGAAGAGGCAGGAGGGTCTGTCTTGACTCCCCTAGATCACACACTGTGGAGTGATGCCACTTTGCTCAGGTTCCAGTGGTGACCCCGCTGTTTCAGATCTGGGAAGGGCTCTGCTATCATCCTACCTCAAAGTTGACAGCCCTGGGCTTGCGTTTTGGCCCTTCTGCTTCTAAAACATGTGACTTTGGGCAACACACTTCACCTTCCTGAACTTTGGTGTCCCATCTGCAAGTTATAGAGTGCGATGAGGATTCGCAATAATGAGAGTAAAGCACGAAGCTTGCCACAGAGTAGGCACCCTAAGGATGGTAGCTATTATTATCCTCAACATCATCACTATTATTGTTATTACATGTCTGAACCCATTCCTCCTTCCATTCTTTCTCCCCATGCAGACAACAGACCTGCAGACTGATTCCTCTCCCTGGTGCCTTTTGGGCCTGGATTTCTGTTTCCCTACAGCTTTGGGTTTGTCTTATTCTTACCCTGCCGTGGAAATATTCAGTCCTTTGACTCAGGGACATTGTAACTCTCACCACAATTGTGATTCATTACTAATCCTTTTGTGTTTGTCTCTCCTGTTCTGCTCATTCCTCACAGGGTGGGCCTGTGTCTGCTTTGGTCTGTGTCTTGCTTAGTGCCTGTTGTATAAAAGAGCTCCCCAAATATTTGCTGAAAGAGAGACTGAATGAATGACCGGTGATTGAACTCTCAGAGTGAACAGACAGCAGTACTCGGGGTCATGGGCAAGGACCCCAGACTCCAAGTTCCCCGGGAGGAACCACCGACCACTCGTAAAGGATGGCGGAGTGAGGTGAGCTTCTCCTGGCAGCTCTCTGAAGTAGGTAGGATTTATCCCCATTTTAGAGTTGAATAAACTGAGGTTTACAGAGGCTTGCTCAAGATCAGCCGTCCTGTAAGTGGGGGGCTGAGCTTGACCCAAGATTTGTGACTGGGGCCTGTCTCTCAAAGCCCATCTAATGCTAATTTCAGTGCCCACAAATCTGCATGTTTATTTTCATCCAAACGTTTTATTTATTTCACTGATGATTTTTGTTTGCAATAGAGCTTTTTGTTCTCCAAAATGATATCGGGCAAACCTAGAAAAAGGGGAAGTCAGTCCTGAAGCATTTTCCAGAGCCAATGCTGGAAAATGGAGGACGATACGGGGTGCCAGCCCCTGCTATTGTTCTCAGAGACCCTAATGGCAGTCATTACACGAGCAAGCTGCTAACTTGTGAGCAAATGTGTCAACTTAACGAACAATCAAGTGATTCCCGATCCGTGTGGGATATTAGCCGAGCACTGGATATTGGCCAGCTGAGTTGCACAACACTCTCCCTGGAGGGGAGTTGTTGGATGGGAGGGATTTTCCAGCTCGTGACTTGGATGAACCCAGAGCTATTTCCCGATTGAGGAGCTCCAGCCTGAGAGGCACCAGCAGCCTCGGCTGAGGACGGCTGGGACAGCGTGGGGAGTGGGCCGGCCCCGTCTGTCCAGGCCTGGCCTGCTGGTGTGGCCCTCAGGAGTCTTAGTGGGGTTTAGGCCTACACACCAGCCCCTTGGAAACCCGGCAGCTGGGGGTGGTAGGGGGCTGGTTTCCAGGGAAACAGGTTACCCTCTGCCCAGCAGGGAGAGGGGGCTGGAGGCTGAAGAGAGGCCAGAGCAGCAAGGGAGGAGACCCCGGCCCTTGGAGCTGAAGGGCCCGGGGTGGTGGAGGGGGGCCGTGTGGGAAGAGGGCAGGAAGGGGGATTTGGCACAGGCCGCTGCTGCCTGGTCTCAATTTACTTGTGAGAAGCCTCCTAATAGCCGGGTGAGAGCCGTGCACGCTTTCCTGAGAGCCTGCTAAGTGTTTATGGAATGATTTGTGAGGAGAAGTTTCTTTGGAAGCAGCTTGGGGAAGGTATGTTATTAAGAGCTTTCTCTCCAAGTTCCCCTTGGCCAGCTTCCCCCCGGGCCCCTGGGGTCTGGGCAGCCCATGGTCACAGCAGCTGTTTGCTATTTTGCAGGCCACGGGGCTGGGGGAAGACAGAGAAGTGGGGCAATTTCCTTCTCCCCCAGGTGGCGTCATGCAGCAGAGGAGAGCTGGGCCAGAGCCGGGACACCGGCTCTGAGGGAGGCACCCCGGCCTCAGGAAAGTGTGGGGTCTGTCACAGGGGCCAAGGAGGAGGAAGGCCACAGGCCCAGTGACAGCCGGGACGTTGTGGATGACAGGGACTGAGACGTGGCCGTTAGCCACCGATAACATGGAGGTCGCTGGCGAGGGACATAGACAAGCCAAAAAGATGGGGAGGGGCCAATGACCCCGTGAGGTGTTTGCCTTCCCCACTGACTGGGGGCGGGGCGTGAGGTGTCCCTGGCATTAGGACTGTCTGGCTTCTCTTGATTTCCACATGGTCAGTGGACATCAGGGCTGGCCCAGAGTGGTGGGCCCTCACCCAGCTACCCAGCCCTGTCAGACAAGGGCACAGTGAGGGCACTGGGGCAACCCTGGAAGTTAACGTCACTGTGACTCTTGGTCTGGGAAGCCCAGGACGACCTCCTAACTATCCCATCAGCGGAAATCCACCCAATCTGGTCTCCAGAGAATAGCCTTCTTACCTCAGGGGTTGGCGGCCAGCTACACAGGTCCACTAGGAAAGACCATTGACTGGTCATTTCTGATTCTGTGAGGCCTCTGACAGGGCATGTGGGCCCATCATGAACTTTATCAGTTGATCTGCACAGCAGCCCTGAGGTGGGAGAAGGGGAAATCAGACTTTTTACCTCCCCAATTTATAGCGGAAAAAACCTGAAGCCCAGAGACTGTGATCACTCTGCTGAGGTCACACAGTGACTACCTGCCCAGGTAGGGTTCATGCTCAGGTGTTAAGACCAAAGCTGCTGCTCGTGCCTGTAAACTACACCCGCCAAAGACACTCACCTCTGTCATCTCGTTTGGCACACTGTGCTGTCATTTTCTGTGATGTCTCTCTGTGTGTCTGTCTCCCTGCTTACCTGGAAGATCCCTGAGGTTAGGGGTCAGGTTGGCTTCATCCTGGATCCTTATGTCTCAGTACTGGTCCTGGCACCGAGGAGATGGATGGATGGATGGATGGATAAACTCTAGTCACAATTTGGAAGATAGTACATGATCAAATTAACAAAGCTAGTGTGGTAGGGGTCTTGGAGAGTGGCCTGCCGGGGTGAAGGGGTATGTGTTTGGGACACTGGATCTCGACAGATGCCAAGTACGAAACCAACGGACTGTACTGGAAATCTGTGGAGTGATTTTTCAATGTCACAGTGATTGGGGATCTCCACTGACACTTTGCGAATGAGGACATTGGAAAGTCTTGTGGGACATTTGTGTGAATGAAAATCCTGTTCGGAATCATCTGTGCCTCAAACCTACCTCTATTCTATGTATAAGCACAAAGTATTTTTTACATGATTCTAATACACCCTGAATACACCTGAATTTTCCAGAAATACAATTACCTTGTAAATTGAGGGAAGACTGTCCTTTGTTCAAAACATCGTTAAGAAAAAAAAAAAAAAAATTGTTAAGACTGGTTCACCATTCACCATTTCGGAAAAATTACATCACTGATGGCAGTACTTCTCACGATGTTTGAGTGACCTGGCACGTCTGTAGGCACAGCAGTTTCAATCACAGTGAGCCCACAGTTAGATCCTTCTGTTATGTCTTCTTAGAGTAGCCAGCCCTGGGCACGAAAATTAGTGAAATATGTATTTTTATTATAAATTACTTTCCATTTATTTCATTTCACTTTTATTCAGTGGTGTGCTGGAGCCAAGTCACATGAGAGCAGATGGGGTAGGTGTTTCTTTCTAACTCTGCATTCAGTGTCATCATACTGGTAGTCTGAAATCAGCCATTGTGGAAGTATTCACACCATGGAAATTGGCAAAAGATACAGACCTACCTTGAGATGTTGTGGGTTCGGTTCCAGACCACCACAATAAAGCAAATATCGCAATAAAGCAAGTCACATGAATTTTTTGGTTTCCCTGTGCATATAAAAGTTATGTTTACACTATACTGTAGTCTGTTAAGTGTGCAATAGCATGATGTCTACAAAAACAATGTATGTACCTTAATTAAAAATACTTTTATTGTGGGTTTCCCTGGTGGCGCAGTGGTTGAGAGTCCGCCTGCCGATGCAGGGGATACGGGTTTGTGCCCCGGTCCAGGAAGATCCCACATGCCGCGGAGCGGCTGGGCCCGTGAGCCGTGGCCGCTGAGCCTGCGCGTCTGGATCCTGTGCTCCGCAACGTGAGAAGCCTGCGTACCGCAAAACAAAAAGTACTTTTCATTGCTAAAAAATGCTAAACATCATGTGAACCTTCAGGGAGTCATAATCTTTTTGCTGGTGGAGGATTTGAAATATCGCGAGAATTACCAAAATGGGACGCAGAGACGTGAAGGGAGCAAAGGCTGTTGGGAAAATGGCGCCGATAGATTTGCTGCACGCAGTGTTGCCACAAACCTTCAGTTTGTAAAAAACGCAATATTTGTGAAGCGCAGTAAAACAAGGTATGCCCGTATAAATCATTTAATTTTCTTCCTTCAGAGATTTGATTGTTAAACATTTATCAGCCCACCACTGGTTACACTGGCTTTTTCATTGTGTGTGGAGGCAGGCTATGTTATCAATGAAGACCATTTCGTGATACTATTTCAACATAATAAAGGGGACATTGGGCCCCATGGGATGGAGACCCACAGACGGAGGGAAATGGGCCTGTGGATGGTTGTCAGTAAGGACCTCCTGCCCACGGCAAGTGAGAAGCAGGCTCCTGAAGAAGCCAGGGAGCTTTGAATACTTGTGAGGAGGGGTTGAGGAGGTGTCAGGCAACCATAGAAGGTTCTCTCCCCACCCGCTCCAGGGAGGCAGGAGCCAGACCATAGGCAGCCCCTGCTTCCTCCCTCTGAAGAATTCAGTAATTTGGCATGACAGACGCTGGGGCTGCTGTGTTGTGCTGGGCTATTCTGTCCATTGCAGTTTTGACAGAACTGGTCGGAAAAGGAGAGGCCAGGCGACCTTGACAGTGACCAGCCCTTGACTTGCCTTCCTGGGGGTTTGGACCCTTCATGAAGTCCCCCGTGGGGTTGGCCGTAACCTTCCCCCATCCTGTTGCGCTCCAGCCCACTACTCGGGGCTCCACATTTAATGGTAACAATGCCCAGCTTGTGAGCTCCTACTGCACGCCAAGCCCTGTGCTAAGTGCTTCTCACGCATGACTTCCTGGTATTCTGCCCTCTCCACCTCCCATGACAGGTCATTGTTTTTCCCCCATTTTTCTGATAAGAAGACCAGCTCAGAGAGGGGACAGGACTTGCCCAAGGTCACCCAGTCAGCAGTTGGTGGAGCCGGGACCACAAGCCGTGCTGACTCCCAGCCAGGCTCTTAACCCCACACTCAGACTTTCAAAAGGAAGATGGTATCTGTTCAGCTCCTCACTTTGATGAGGTCCAATGTGCAGGTCAGAGCTGGAAGGGACCAGAGAACTGACCTAATCCTATGATTCTCAACACTTCATAAATCCACCCTCCACCCCGACATATACCAGCTTCTCAAAGAACCTGCTCCCACCGTGAGAGAAGCAGAGGCTCTCTTTTTCTAGAAGGGATGTTTCTGCTGGTCTGTTTATCGTGTAGGTAGGGTCCGGCTGAATAATGGTGATTTCAGCGGTGTCCCTGAGAGCCAATGTTATTGCTATGGCTTTAAAACACAAACAGAAAAAGAATCTATTAGTCACAGAGGAGTGTAATAAGCCTGTTGAGTAATCAGCCTGCCAGCCATGGTACCTGCAAACCGCAAGAATGATAAATGAAATACCACAGCCAAATTCTTGGACCCTTGAGGGTGGGTGTGGGGCCTGTGAGCAGGGAGGTCACAGGCCTCGTTCTGGAAACTCTGCTCCCCACTAGTGGGCTGAGGACCCCCTGCTCAATTTCAGCTTTCCATTTCATAGATGGGGAAACCAAGGCCTAGAAGGGAGAAATGGTTTTTCACCCAAGGTCACCGTAAAATTCAAGACAGAGTCAGGGCTGGGAGCCAGTTCTCGCTGGCTGTCCACAGTCTGGGAGGACAGCAAGTGCTTGTGAGCATGGCTGGGGTCACGTGGTGTGTTCTGTGTCCCTCTCTGACCTGCTTTTCTCCTCCCTCTAACATGCCCTGGCTAACTTCAGAACCCCTTCTCCTCCCCTTTGCAGATAAGGCTGCCAAGGCTTCCAGAGGGACTTGGGGACAGGGTGTGGCTTCCGGAAAGTCCAGACTTGGGGATGAGCTGGAGAGAGACCAGGATTCGTGTCTCCTTTCCCCTTCCCCAGGCCTGTCCACTTGCAACTATGTGGGTGGATCCAGCCACTCTGGGACTTGCCAGATGGGCAGAGACACCGAAGGTTTTCCCCAAATCCAATCAGAAAGGGCCTTCTTAGAAGGAATAAAGACTGGGAAGGAAGTGGCCAGAGCTTTGACTTCTGAGCACTCTAGATACTAGCCACCAGAGTGAGCCAGTCATTTCCCTCGTCCAGACCTCTGTTTTCCTCTTCTGTAAAATGGGCAGAGGGAAGGATGCTCATCCAGTCAATGAAACTACTGAGCGCCCATCATCAAAGTTCACACTTACCACGTTCCAGGTGCTGAGCCAATTGCTGTCCATGCCTTCTTGCATTTCGATCTCACAGCCACCTTCAAGCTAGGTTTTATATTTCCTATGTTAATGACAAGGTAACTGGGGCTCAGAGAATTTTAACAGCTTGTCCTGGATCCCACAACAGATCCAGGACCCATACCCAGGGACCCATGGGAGGAGCCTGTGCCACATTCTGAAGGTACTTTAAGCTGGAGTATGGTGTCAGCTGGCACGGGAATCTTATATCCAACCGTGGAGATATCAAGTCAGTCCTTAGAGGATACTGCTTCACACTGGGCACAGAACCCAGTCCTGGGGCCCAGCCACTCTGAGTTTGAGAGGAGGGCATCTGATATCACGACATCACTGGTAGGCTGCTCGGGGCCCATCAGTGGAGCTGGAGAGACACAAGCCTCTTTCAGTGCCCAACCCCTCTGGCTGGCTCCCAGAGTAGCAAGTATGGATGCTGTGAGGGAGCTGAGTTCTAAGAATGACACCAGTTACAAGGTGAGCCACCAGGAAATGAACCAGGCATTTTACAGACATATGCTGATTTGATCCCCCAACAGTCCTGCGAAATAGGGATTATTAGCCTCATATTATGAATGAAGAGATTGAGATCCAGAGAGGTGAAGTAACCAGTTCAGAGTCACCCTGGCCTATGATTTTGACAAGGATCTGTCTGCCCACAGCCCATGGCTTTTCACTGTCCAGCTCCAGTCTATATTTGTTGCAAGATGCTGCACAAGTCACTACACTTCCCTGCATCAAGGGTTCCATGAGATGAGAAAATTCATTCTTGCCCTTGTTAAAAAGTGTTGGAAGATTTCAGTGAGATTGTAGGTGGAGATGTGCTTTGAAGTTCTGCCCATGACTGACATTTTGCTATTGTGTGATTTCAGGGGCATTGGTGACTCTGTAACCTAAAAGTATCATCTCCTCTGGCCTATCCAGGCCTAAAATTCTACCCTGAGAGCTGCTTCCACAGGGTCTGACTTTGTCCCCAGTAAGTCCTCTAGAAGAGCAGGTTGACTGGGACAGGATTACCCACTATCAGACACTAGGGCCTTTACAACATTGCTATATGGTTGGGTCAAGTTCAGTGGCTTCCAGGAAGGCAGATGGTCTGGGACAGATGAGCAGTTCCTTCAGACCTGGGTGAAGTCCTGTCTTATAAGCTCAGCCCCATCTTCTTGCAGGCGAGAACACCACCTCCCATGCAGAACAGACCTGGCCAAACGATTCTGTGGCCACGACTGCTTTGGGCCCCAGCAGGTCTGGTGACCCAGGTCTGGGAGTCAGAGAGGTGGGCTCTGGGAGGCCCAGCTGTGTGGCATCTAGACAGACACGAAGCATTTGCAGAAGACTAAGAGCCCCATTGGGTGGCCAGAAGCTGCCCAGAGAGGGTATGGCCAGTACAGAGATCAGAAGCCAATGCGGACCAACCCAGAATGGACAGACAGAGTCAGGTTAGAAGCAGGATATGGGTGGCAGGATGTCACAGTCATTACCTGCAGGATTTTAATTTTTAGAGTGATTGAGTTTCTGAGGCAATGTCATCTCCAGCAGTGAGCTTCTGGGCCAGGGCAATGTCATCTGGGATGTGGGACTGGGGTATCCTTTCCAATTGGGGACCTGCTAGCTGATGTGGGCCTCAACATTGCCATGTTTGGTTGAAACCATGACTTATTTGGAGGGTTTGGGCCTCTAGATTATAAATCAATGAACACTCCCAGACTGATAGCAAGAAGACCACAGTCACCAGAATGGTGTACAGCTGCACCTGACAGGTTTTTGATTTTAGTGGAAGTTTAGGTTCACAGGAGTCCCATATCAAATGAGCTGCCAGGCCTGTGGGACAATCTATGGTTAAAGGGCCCCAGGGGAGTATGCACCCTTGGTTTGGCTTCCAGCTGGGATGGGGACAAGATTGAAAATTTACAAAGATAGGTTAAGGCCTGGGGCAAGACAGAGACTCATTTAGGAGTTTATTTGCTGAATTGGAATTATAAAAGAATTTGTCTGAGGAGGCCATTATGCCTCTCAGTTAAACTAGCTATCTGGGACCTTACAGGGATGTGAAAGTTCTCTTAAATGTCTCTTCCAAGGGCCCAGAATTGTGTATTTTGAGAAGTGGAAACGTGTATCTTGGTTATTACCAGTAAGTCTGTAACTTGGAAGTGAATAAGGAGAGGCCTGACAAGGTCTTGTATTGAGATCTGTGTGATTTTGATTTATACTGTGAGTATCTGTGAGGCAAGAGATTCCCAGAGTTCTCTATCTTGAAGTGGACAATTTTTAGATAATGGCCCAAGAGTTTATAATAAATGTGAAGATGGGACCGTTTGTTGGCCAGAGTATCCAGTGCTAAGACCACTGGCTGCCTGAAGTTTGGCCAAGTGTATTGTCTCTTGGGTTCTATCCCTTATTAAGGACATTCAGGTTAAGGGGTGGAAAACAGCGGGACTCCACTGGGCTCTGTCACATATGCTGGCTGACAGTGCCATTCTCCCATTGCTGGTCACTCGATTCATCCCAAGGGTCTTCCTAGGTAGCCAAGGGGTCTGGGGTTACCTCCTCCAGCACCATGACATCTGGCAAGGGACTGAGGACAGGTAAAGCCACCCCTTCCTGCAGGTGGAATATGCCAGAAAACCCAGGTTTGGCTCCGTCCTGTTCTAAGGAGGCTTTGGTAGCTGTGCTGAGCTTGCAGGGTGGTTTCCACGACCCAAAGCATAATGGGCAGCTGGGTATGGAGAACCACAGGCTCAGAGTCTGTGAGATCCTCTATTGCCAGGAAAACTGGATGGGGGAAGGAACCTGGCAACATGGGTGAGACCATAAGGGGCTGATGCGCTGGGTGACTGTGAGCCATTCTGCTCTCTGGTCCTCACCTCCTAACTGAAGGTACAGTTAAGTTTGGACCCCATGATCTTAGGCCCCTCAGCTGTGACATTCTCAGGGTGCCCAGTGACCCCATTCCACCCACAAAAAATGTCCTGATTCCCTACTGCCCTCAGAGTGGAGTCCAAGGTTATTATGGCAGTCAAGGCCCTGCATGGACTGACCCCTGGTGAATCTACAACCCCAGCTCTTACTACTTCCTGCCTTCTCCTTTTAGGCTCCAGCCACATGGAACCAGCTGTCACTCCCCAGACTCTTGGGCACCCTTCCCTTACTGATCTACTGCCTTCGACTCCTGATGCAGATATTACCTCCTCTTGGAAGCCCTCCCTGACTGCCTTCGCACCCCCTGCTCCTGTTCTCATCTGTTCCTGTCTGCTTATCTGTCCCTGCTCTTGGCTGGCCACTCCCAGCTTGGTGCGTGAGGACCAGAGAAGAGTGACACAGGATTCTGGTGTCCAGCACAGCGCTACACAGAACTCAGACCCTCACTGAAGGGCATGGAGCACTGGCCACCTCCAGCCTGGTAGGTTGATGCTGCCTCTTCCCTCTCCCCCTGTACTCCCCTTCTCCCCCTCTCTTTCCTCCTGTCCTCCTCCTTCACCTCTGGCTCCATGGGCTGTCCTGCCCAGGGTGCGTGAACTCACAGTCTGATGTGGCTTGGCCAAGCTTTCCTTTGAATGCAATGAAAACCAAACAGCACATTGCTCATCGTTGTTAGAAAAGTCCATAAGATGGAAAAGCTGCGTCTTTACCCACCCTGGTACCACCAGCTGGATTTTCCTATTCCTCAGAGCCTAAGCTTTCAGGGGAACCTAGAATTGTAGGATCTTAGAATCACAGGATAATGGAAGCTTAGACTAATGTAATGCTAGAATTCAAGAACTGTTGAATCAGAAAGCCACACTAATGATATCTTAGTATTATATTACATTAAAGCCAGAGATTCCTTTTACCACATGGAATCTTTGCATTTGGAATCCTAGAATCTCCATCAAGGTGCTGCCAAAAACATCAGGTTGGACGCAAGAGTCCACTGCCTGTGGTATCCATGTGCCACGGACTGAATGTTTGCGTCCCCTCAAAGTTCATGTATTGAAGCCCTAATCCCCAGGGTGATGGTTTTTGGAGGTGGGGCCTTTGGGAGGTGATGAGGTGATGAGGGTGGAGCCTCCTCAATGGGATTAGTGCCCTTACAAGAAGAGACACGAGAGAGATGATTTCTGTCTACTATGTGAGGACACAGGAAGTAGCTGTCCATCTGCAAACCAGGAAGAGCACCCTCACCAGACACCAAGTCCTCCAGTGTCTTGATCTTGAACTTCCCAGCCTCCAGAACTGTGAGAAATAAATGTTTGTGGTTTAAGACACCATGAAAACTCTCTGTACAGTCACACAGCAGTAGAAGCAGGGAAGGCTGTGGCCCTCGCAGCTGGGGCTCCTGCCCTACACAAGACCCTGACGTCTCAGTGTTGGGAGGAAGGCTCTGGTGACAGGCAGACCTGAGTCTGACCCCAACTCTGATGATGCCATAACGTGCGATTCTGGACAAGGCCCTCAGCCTTTCTGACCTCCAGTTTCATGGCAGCAAGGGCATAATAATTTTAGGTGAACAGTCAGCTGGTGGGTAGCTTGTGGCTTATCATGTTCTAGGCTTTCTCCGAATGTGAGGCATTCAGGGGCTTGAACAGTGCGGGGCTCTCTGAGAAGCTCTGGTGACCTGACGTGATTCAGAGGTAAGGGCAGGAAAACCAGGTGCCCGGGGACAAAGCTGGGCTGAGGCCACGAGCCGCACTGAGGACGTTGATCTCAGGCCCGCCAGGGAAGAGGACAGATAAGACGTCTGGTTAAGCCTTTCTTGGGTCTCCATCCCCACCCTGCACACACCCCCTGACAATAAATCTGGAACATTCGTGTAACTGCCTGAGCCTCTGTTTCCTCATCTGTAGAGCACTTGGTGGAGTGCCCAGCCCGTCCCCCTGCCAACTCCCTTGCTGAGTGTGCCTTTCCTCTCTGAGGCTCAGTTTACTCATCTAGGACTTAGACCCCAGGCCTGCAGTTTCCTTGAGAGCAGGACTAAAGTGCGTTCACTTTTTAACCAAAGCATAGTGTGGGCCAAAGGCATCCATACACATTAAAGACAAAGCATAGTAATTGACTGGGCCTTGGAAGGGACTGTACTGGTCACCTGGCCATCTGTCACGTGTGCCTTCTCACAGGTATTCATGTGGTCATTTCAGCCACCTCTCAGAGAGGTTGACTGTCTTCCTCTAGGTCACACAGTAAGGAATTGGTCCAGAGGTGTCTCTACCCCACCTTTTCTGTCTCCCTGCAGCTGTTTTTCTTTTTCTGTTTTACTCCACCAGGTGGCATTTGGCTTCACAGCCTCTGACTTATTTACTGTTGGGGGAGAGAGGGTTGAGGCTGGGAGGCCTCCTTTCAGGACATCAAAGTCAACTGAACCCTTGCCCTTGGTGGGAGGTCTGGAGGAGCCAGCCCTGTCAGCATGTCAGCAAAGTCAAGCCCCCTCCAGAGGGGCAGGGATGGGGGTAGGGGTTGGGGGCTGGGTTGGGATCAAGTTGCCCTGAATGGAAACAAACTCCAACCCCAAACCAAACCCAAATAGAGATTCCAGGAGGAACTGGGGGTCCCAAGCTGCCCCAGGCTAGGCTGGGACAGGGAGGGAGGGGTCAGACGGTAAACTCAGGGCTCCAGGCTCCCCAAGGGGCTTGCGGTTCCCAGGCCTGTGCTGAACAGCCTTCCCTTGGAGACCCAGGCAGATGGAATTTCTATCCCGTGAGCCAGCAGCCAGCCAGTGCAGGAGAGCAGCTCCAGGCCTGGGTTTTTGTCTGCCTGACAAACGTCCACAGAGGGCTTGCTGTCTCGCAGCAGCCGCCAGAGAATGAGGTGGGCGAGGGACCAGGCCAGCCCCAATCTTTCCAGAGTAGCAACATGAAGGCCATGGGCACATTAAACGGATGGTAGCTGGCCTTATTAAGGCCCTTAGCACCTCCTAGAGCACTGGTAATGCTCAGCTGGGGACGCTTGGCCAGCAGACTGTGCTCACATTTGGACGTGCTTCTGGCTTCCAAGGGAAATAGTAGCTGAAGGTAAACCAGGCCCTAACACTCAGGAGGGAGACAAGAAGCACCTCAGGCTAATCTTCAGCGGGGGCGCAGGTCCTTTATTTAAAATCTGTGGGACCCTGGTGTAGGAGGAAAGAAATGGAGAGAACTAGCAAATGCTGAGCGCCTGTCATTTGTTAGACCCTGGGCCAGCCCCTTATTAAGATGCGTCCTCGGGTTAGTCCCAGCCACTGCCCCGGGAGGTAAGGCCGATTAGCACCCCCATTTGGCCGATGAGAAAGTGGAGGCTCAGAGAGGTGATCAGATTGCCAGGGGGTGCAGTGGGGGATGGGGCAGGCTGGTGGGTGGGTGGCGTTCCCTATGCCAGGCAGCCAGGGCTTATGCTCTCTGCTCTTTTCAGACGGAATGCTAGCCTGGCGAGGCCGTAGCTGTGGCCCCCGTGTCCTCCTGGTAGAGCTTTGGAGTGTGTCTGTCGCTTTTTCTTTATCCTACTTCGTATTTCCTCTGTGCCTAGGTTGTTTTTAATGTGGCATGTATACTCCTTTTGTATCATTGTGAACTTTTCTCCTTTGAATTTGAATAATCTTTGGTTTTTGCTGGCAGGCAGGCACCGTCTGGGGTGCGCTGAGCCCACTGAGAACTCCTCTAAGGGTCACACTGAGGGTGGGGCCCTGGCAGCCATGTTTACTCACCTGGGATCCTGGTTCCTTACTGGGTGAGCGTGAGCACGTGACCCAGGCTGGCCCAATCACATGTTCCCTTGCTGAACTGGGGGCTTGGTGTTCAGAGTCAGCTCTGGCCCTCAGTCAGTCTCCAGGTGTGGCGCATATTGAGGGACAGATGAAGGGAAGACTGCGGGGTGTCTGTCCTCCCCCATGAGTCCAGGAAAGCATCTGCAGAGAGAGGCAGTGACAAGAAGCACCCTGGCTCTGCCTCCTCAGTCCCTGGCTGCTTTTCTAGTTCTCACGGGACCAAGGCTGGCCCTCACTCCTGACAGGGGTTGCACGGGACAACGTGTCCTTAGAGTGAATAACCCTTTTGGCCTAAGGGCACTGAAAGTCTTCACAAAACAGCTGATTTACTGCAGCGTAAAACTGGGAGAACCACTTAATCCAACTAGACCTTGTCTCTGAGTTCAGGGCAGCAGCACCCACCCTCAGCTTTGTCCACAGTTCTGAGACCTCCTCTCTCCATAGGGGCATTATCAGTCTTCCCCACAAATAAAGCCCTCCTTTTTCTCTTGGTGCCACTGTCCCTTCAGGGCCATGTATTCTATACACACACACACACACGCACGCACGCACGCACGCACGCACACACACACACACACGCACGCACACACACACACACACCTGTCCCCACTGCCCTAAGCCCATCACTTTGCCCTTCCACCCAGATGTACCCTCTTCACCTGATGCTCCCCACCCTTCCAGAGGGCTCCAAACTCAATACCACCTCCCACTCCCATCCTTATCTCCTATAACCCTTGAAATTCTTGGTCCAGAGCAGGGAGCACCTGTGCAGCTGGGGTGATGGGAGAGCGTGGGTTGGGAGGCAGGAGGCTTGAGGTCCAGCCCCCCATCTGCTGTGGGTCCATGTGCGACCTTGGGGGAGGTCTTTGTCCTCTCTGGGACCCTGGCATAGATAGAAGTCAAGTCTGGATGACTCTGCTTTTAAGGCTGCAGAATGGAGGCCTAGGGTCTTCCAAAGAGTGGGCCCTAAATTCAGTATGACTGTTGTCCTTATAAGAAGAAGAGGAGACACAAACACAGGCACGGGGTAGAATGCCACGTGACAACAGGGGCAGAGATTGGAGTAATGCATCTGCAAACCAGGACATGCCAAGGCTTGCTGGCCACCACCAGATGCTAGAAAGAGGTGAGGAAGTCTTCCCTAGAACCTGCAGAGAGAGCATGGGCCTGCCCAAACTTGGATTTGGACTTCTATCCTCCAGAACTGTGAGAGAATAAATTGCTCTTGTTTTAAGCCCCCCAGCTGTGGTGCTTGCTTATGGTGGTCCTAAGAAACACATATGGGGGGCCCTTCAGCTAACTCTGTGGACTTTACCCAGCTTTCCTCCCAGCCCGAGGCGCCCTCTCCCACTGCTGCCTGCCTCCTTCTTTCTGTTTCAGCCACACCAAATAATTGTTCCCGTTTTCCCTTCCATGTCTTTTCTCATGCTGTGCCAGAAAACACATCTCTCCACCAGGTTCACTTCTACTCACGCTTTAAAAGCCTCCCTTGGGGTGGGGGGGTGGGGGTGGGGGAAGCCTCTCTTAGATAGTCATCTCTTCCAGGAATAATAGCAAACATTTATTGAATCTTACTGTGGGTCACGCACTATGCTAAGTGCTTTCTGTGAATTGTTTCATCCAGTCCTCACAACACCTCCGAGAGAGAGGTGTCCTCATCCCCATTTTACAGATGGGGGAAACTAAGCCCCAGAAAGGTCTCTGTGAGCTTCCCACAGTCATAAGGGGAACAGGCCTGCGTGGCAGAAGCTGTGCTCTGCCGCTGCCCCGTGTCACTACCACCCCTGCCTGGGGAGCCCTCACCTTCCCCAGGAACATCTGCTCTTCCAGGCCTCCAGCTGCTCATGTTTCAGGATAACAAATTATGCTGTAACAAGAGGTGGAATCAAATGCCGGCCAAATAGTTTTCCACAGTCATTTCATGCAAAATAATTCCAAGGCATCCGTCTTCCTCACCATGTGGGGTTAGAACACATGGAGCCGGGAAGGACAGAGGAGCCAGACCCTAACCTGGCTCTCACAAATAAACAAGGCGCAGGCGACATCACCGCCAGCAGGCGGCTGCCGCGTAAATCAGGGCTTTTATGGGGCGAGTGGCCTGTCAGGGCCCAGACCCCCTGCCTGGCCTCTGAGAGAGAATGCCAGTGGACGCCCTTGTGATGGAGCCAGGACCACTCACTGATATGCCCACCCAGGGTCTCCTGCCAGGTCCTCAGCCCCACCTGGCAGCCCCCTCCCCCCGCCCCCAGGTTCACCAAGGGCCAGCTGCCAGCATGCACGCCCACCCACTGATTTTCTCACTCATTCATTCTGTACTCTCGTTCACTCTGTACGAGGTGTGTAGTAAGCAATCAGTAAAAAACTTCTTGAACGAATAAATTTTCTCACTTCTTTCCACCTCTTTTTCCCACCTGCCTCCCACTGACTCTGTAGCACTGAGGCCTCCAAGATGCAAAGCCCCTGGTACCCCCACTCGCCACAGAGCAGCACCTTCAGAGCAGGGTGTCGTGTGTCCTGGGGGTCCTTGGAGGCTGAAGTAGATGCCCCCTCAGAGGCCGTGCTTCTTTCCTTGGTGGGTGAGAAGTGAGAGAAAGTTCAGGGCTCAGTCTTGGTTACCCGGTTAAGCTCTTGATTGATAGGCTGAGAAGGCCCCAGGTGATGGTGGGCATCAGGGCAGGAAAGGTGGCAGGGAGGTCTGCTGCACCTCTGTTGATTTTGGCTTCAGAGCCGAAGTTCACACAGTTCTCCGGTGCTGACCCATGGGGTCTGATTAACATACAACACCCAGCCCCTTCTGCTCACACCTCTAGGCTTTTGCAGACACTGTTTCTTCTATCTGGACCTGACCTGCCAGGCCGAGGAGCTGGAACTTTGTCCGGGAGAAGTGGAAGGCCCATAATACTCCAGGCGCTAAAACCAGGCTGGGCCCCATCGTGCTGAGATGGGGCAGGAGGGCTTGGCAGAGGAGAAAGGAAATAGAACAGGGTCCCCAGGCTGTATGGCTTTGTGCCAGTCAGGGCCCCCTGCAGAGCTTCAGTTTCCCCTTCTGGCAGTGGGGTTGCACTCGGGGATGCCCTGACGTGGGGTGTGAAACAGGGCTGGAGCAGGGAGGACTGGGGGAGGACCAAACTAGAAACTCTCCCTCATCGGAGCTATTCTTGTCCATTCGTGCAAAGCTGCTCCCCAGGAACCAGAGAGATATGGCTCCGAGTGTGCAGATGGAGTCCCCTGGGACAGGACAGGAGGCCCAATACCCCAGGGTCCCTAGGCACAGCCTGGGGGCTGGGGCCCCTCCAGGCTAAGGCCTTGTGCCAGGTCTGGCAGGAGCTTCTCTTTCTGTCTTTGGAGCTCCAGAAAACAACCCAGACGTAAAGCCGGCGGGGCGGGCCTCCTGACGACCAAGACCCCGTGTGGCTCCAGAAGGCAGCGGGTGCTGGCTCTGTGCTGGGTGAGCCCTGCAGGGCCAGCGCTGGCCCATCTGCTCCGAGAGTCAGACACCGAGCCTGAACAATAGGCCATGTTGGCCAGGACGTAGGACGATAGAGTTGTTAGGAACAGACTCTGCTCCTAGGGCCGGCATTTGCTAGCTGTGACTTGAGGCAGTGATTTTATCCTCTTTGGGTTTCTGTTTCCACATCTGTAAACTGGGAATAAAACTCCTGTACCTTGCAGAGCTGTTGAGGGGCTCAAATGAGTTGATGTGTGTACGGTGCTGAGCAGTGGGTTTGGCGAGGTCCGTGCTCTCAAATGGTAGCCATCACTGCAGCACCCAGACCGGGCCTCTGGAGTCTGGGGTGTGGAGAAGATGGGCGGCTGGGAGAGAGGGAAGGCTGGAGAGGTAGGGGCTCTCTGGAAGTCACGGGAGAAAGCACCCCCGTTCATGTTGAGGGATCTCTTGCCCTCTGGCCTGACTGAGCTTCCCTACCACACGCCCTCCTGTGGGCAGGAGGATGTCCGTCCCAGCCCACAGCAGCCACCAGGCCCCTCAGGGCAGGGAGACGATGACCTCAGGCTCCGGGAGCGAATTCTGGCTTCATCACCTGCCCACTGTGGGATCTTGGGCCTCCGTGATGGAGCCTCAGTTTTTCCCCTAGTCAAATAGGTCTAATGCCATCTACCTAATTCAGACGGAAATGAAATCAGGTGAGGTGATGGGGGGGAAAGGCATGTGCACAGGTAAGGGATTCAGGTCTGAGAGTTAGAAGATACCTCAGGGCAGGCCTCACACACTATCTCTGTGTAGACAGGACACTGAGCTGCAGAGGGGACAGTGATGTGCCACTGCCAGAGAGTGACCAGACGTGGCCTGGGCTGGCTGGACGCTGAGCTCAGACCCCAGCAGGCCTTCCCCCGCCGGGCCTCACAGCCTCCTGGAGGCCAGCATAAGTGTGGCCACCACCTCATCTGATGCCTCACTTTTCAGATGGGTCTTCTGGAAACTGCCCGATGGTGCCCAGTATAGCAGCGGCAGAACTCGGGGTTGCCCTGCCATACCTCCCCTCTCCTGGCCAAGCCACACAGGTCTGCCATGAGGACACACAGTGCCTGAATCATCTGGAGATTCCAGAATCAGCCTGGGGCTCCGTCACAGCCCCATTTCCTCAGGCTGGGTCCTCAGCAAGCCAGTGAAGCCTCGTCTCCCTCGTTGCCCAGGGGAAAACTAGGTGGTGTGTGGAAAGAGCAAGAGATAGATAGTGATAGGCTCTACTAGGCTCCTGGACTCTCAACTCCTGAATTTGCTCCAAGGCCCCTTTGCTCTCTTATGGCCCAAGGGCCCCAGTAAGGCTCTATGGTACCTTTATGAAAGTTAGAAAAAAGGCGCCCATTTGAGCAGATACAGTCCCATGCCAGGATTTCACCACCCATTCATCCCCTCAGTGGGCTGCCCTTGTGCAGTGAACACCCTGCACTACTGGCCCTGCCCAGCCCACTCTGCTCTTCCCTCCCAGCTGGGCCTACTCTATTCTTGGGGCTCCCCCGGAGTGCCTGGCAGGGGAACCCTCTCCCCAGTCTCCTTATCTTCCTTCCCAGGACCAACCAGACACCCCTCCTGTGTCAGGATGCTCCATGGGACCCAGGCAGGGGGAAGGACCATGCCCAAATTTATGAAGCTTCTAGAATTCTCCAGCTTAACTCTTGGCTTATGGCTTCAGACTCCAATTGTGAGGAAGCACCAGAGCTCCCTCTCCTTCCACGGATGGGACTCAACCCTCACTTCCAGTGGCCTCCTCTTCTTTGAAGGTCTCTATATTCTCCATGGAGATAGCATGGGCTGTCCGTACCAGCTGTCCTGCAGATCTGGTCCTATAACTTCCCCCGGAAATCCTACCTCTGCTCCCCAACACCCACAGAACAAAGTTGGAACTCCTTCCCCCAACCCCCAAGGTCCTCACAGCCCAGCCCTGTCCTTACCTTCAGCCTCACTACAAGGCCCTCCCCTCCTCCCCTCTGGGTTCCCGGCAGACAGAATCCTTTCATTCCCAGAAGGCACCAAGTGGCTTCAAGCCTTCAGGGTACTTGCCTCCCAGTGCTCCCCTGCTCTGGAAATGAGCTAGAAGCTTGCCCCACGGCACAGATCCCAGCAGTTTACCCAGAATGTTCACAACCATTAGCTCCTTTGAACCTCACCATAGCCCTGTTGAGAGGGTAGGGCAAGGATTTTATGTCTCTGGCATCTAGCAACATACTCACTTTTAGATGTTGGATGAAGGAAGGATGGATACGGTGGGCAGATGGGTGCATGACTGGATGGCTTGATGGGTGGGCAGAGACTGGATCTGAAGACAGGGCAGGAAGAATTTGAAATGTGGTAGAATTTGTGCAGCCCAGGGGACCTCCTGGAGGGAGTTCTAGTTTACGCAACTGGGTGAACTGGGGTGGGGAGGGAGGCAGCCAATGATCTCTGGGACCAGGGAGGGGAGGAAGGACCTCCATGAAGGTGCAGGGCATGATGGGAGGCAGGCAGCAGCTGCAGAGACCCCCTTTCTCTTTCTGGCTAGTCAGGCACTGCCCAGGGATAATGAACTTGGTGATGCCCCAAGCCACCCCAGTCAAATGCTAGAGGGGCCTCGCTCTGCTCCAGCTGCCCACATCCAGCTCTGGGGGCCCTTTCCCAGGAGTGCTTGGGCTGCAGGTGGGGTAAGCGGGGCTGGGGGAACTTTCAACACCAGGCAGCCTACCCTAGAGGTGAGGGCCTGGAATCATCCATCACAGGGGCCTGGGACTTAGACTTCTCAGTCTTCGCAACTGCCAAAGTGGGTATGAGTCAGGGCTTTGCAGGATGAGGAAGGATAGTCTGAAATCCATTAACAGAGAATCTTCAGTCCAGGGGAGACACAGAGCAGAGGTGCATGGCCCCTGCAGGAGAAGTTGGGTGGGGAGGTGAAGAGGGGTTGAGAGCCGGACAGGAGGGGTCTCTCAACCACAGCGCCATCCCTCCTCCACCGCATGCTCCGTCCCAGGTTGGACGCGAACCAGTGCATGTCTGTATATCTGTGCGTGTCTGTGTGTCTGTGTGTGTAATCAATGTACCTGCCTCTTACGATTGTTAGGCGGCTTAAACAAGCTAACCCTTCGTAAAAGGCTTGGTGCAGGGCCTGGCACTTCCTAAGTTCCCTACAAATATAAATATTCCTGAGTTCTCCCTGATGAAGGGGAGAGTACAGTGGTAAAGAGCCCAACTCTGGAGGCAGGCTGCCTGGGTCACTAAGTGTCAGCGACAGTCAGCACTGCGGGTTACTGTGGGTCTGTGACCACCTGTGTTTGGTCCTCAGCGGCAGCATTTCCATATGCTCTGCTCAGCTCTCTCCCCATCTCTCGTTGGCAGCAAGTCTTTCTCCCTCGAGGCACTCCATTCTCATCAGACAGGATGCTCTTGTTGCAAAGGGAATGCACTCTAACTTCTTGCCACTCAAACTCACCAGAGTCCGTTCCCACTCTCACTCTGTCCTCCTCCTGGCCTGCCCCATGGAAGAGACTTCCTGCGTCCCATCTCGGGGCTCCCTGCCTCTTCCTCCCTCTGGCAGATCCCTTCTCCACCCAGCACCTCCCCGCTTTGTCCTCACCCGCTTCCATCCCTGTGGAAACACGTTCAACTTCCTCCCCCACCCCTCCAATCAGCAGGCCCCCTGCCTCCCCTCCACCCTGAGCCTCAGGCCCGGCTCACCAGTGCCCCCACCTCCCCCAGCCCACCCCCACCCCTGCCCTGCTCTCCAGACACCCCTTTCCCTGGCTCCCTCCCATCTCTTGGGCCACAGGAGCGGCTTCTCCTGCCAGAGTTGTTAGTGTCCCCCCTCCATGCTCCACGCCTAGCTGCTCTCACGCTGTCTGCTCCAGCCTGTTCTGGCTCCAGCAGCCAAGTGCCAATCCACACATGGCCTCTGCTGCCTGGCCAGCTCTTCTGGGCTCCATTCACCTGCATCTGGTGGCCCCAGGCCCAGCTGCTCTGGGGAGGACAGGGTTTGAAGCCTGGGACAGACTGACTCCCACTCAAGTCTCTGCAGGCTTTTATGGAGTGCACAAACTCATAGATCCCATCGTCTCCGTGCATCTTCACCAAGTGTCCATCTTGCCCGTCTTGCATTCCACATGGGATGGGGGCTTACTCTCTCACACTGAGAGAATCCATCTCTCTGCCTGGAAGAAAGTCATCCTCTAGTGAGAGCTGCCCCTAGTGCATCAGAGACTGGAGAGGCAGAGACACACCGGGACAGGATGGTTGGAAGTGCTGCGTCATCCCTTCCAAGCTAGGTAGCCTTGGGAAAGTTCTTGCCACTCTCTGAACTCAGTCTACTTACCTGTCAGTGGGGACATACCACCTACCTCATTATGGGGACAGTGTTTGGCCTGAGCCTTGGAACAGAACAGGCATCCAGTGACTGGGAAGGCGGCAGGATTTCAAAACAGCTGGGCAGAAGGCAGGGCCATTAGCTGCCCCTTGCCATATGTGTCCCAAGGCTGCTGCACTGACATCCAGGACTTGATCCAGGGTTAAAAATGTCAAAGGCCACCTTACTGCACAATCTTGAGTCCTCTGTTTCCGCCTTGAAAGTCCTTTTCATGCCAAGGGCAGAGAGCAGGTGCCAAACAAAATCAAGGAATCATATCTATTCATTGAACAAACTTTCCCTGTCTCGTACTGCACGCACGGCCCTGTGCTGGGCGCTGACTCAGAGATCCACCAGACCCACTATCCCTGAGGAAAGCTTATGGATTGGTGCGAAGAAGGACATGTAAACAGAAAACTAACCCTCAAGGTGGTCACAGCTGGGACAGAAGGAAGCCTGGGGTCGTGGGAGCCGGGCCGGGGAGGTTCCAGGGAAGCTAGCACAAACTCACAGATCCCAAGAAATAGGGAACTTAAGAACCCAGATCCTGGGAATTCCCTGACAGTCCAGTGGTTAGGACTCAGCGCTTTCACTGCGGGGAGGCCCAGGTTCAATCCCTGGTCCAGCTAAATCCCGCGAGCCACGGGTGCGGCCAAAAGAAAAGAACCCAGATCCAAAATATGTGAGGCTTTCTGCGCACCAAGAGGAGGCAGTGAGTGTGGTCCCCTCGCTGGGTATCACCAGGACACGCAGGCGGGGTGGGGAGGTGTGGGTGACACCCCGAAACCCACTTGTTCTGCCAGATTCATCAGTGAATCCCTTAATGCAGTGGTCCCCAACTTTTGTGGCACCAGGGGCGGGTTTTGTGGAAGACAATTTTCCATGGACAGGGAGTGGGGGTGTGGGTTGGTTTCGAGATGATCAGGCATTAGATTCTCATAAGGAGCGTGCAACCTAGGTCCCTCGCATGTGCAGCTCACAGGCGGGTTCCTGCTCCTATGAGAATCTAATGCCGCTGCTGATCTGACGGGAGGCGGGGCTCAGGCGGTAATGCGAGCGATGGGGAGCGGCTGTAAACACAGATGAAGCTTCGCTCCCTTGCCTGCCGCTCACCTCCTGCTGTGCGGCCCGGTTCCTAACAGGCCACGGACCGGTACCCGTCTGTGGCCTGGGGGTTGGGGACCCCTGTCTTAATGGACCAGAGAGGGTCACGGAGCCAGATTATACTTTCATGTCTATAAGGTTGGTTTTCTAAAGGTGGGGTAGGGAAGGGGCATCAGGGTGCAGCACAATGAGCTCAGGCCAGGCCTAGCCCTACTCTGCCATGTACCATCTGTGTGACCCTGGGGAAGTCACTCTCCCTCTCTGGACCACAACTTTTTCATCTCTAAAGTGGGAGCATGCATTCCCACCTCCAGGGCTGTGCTAAGGATGAACAGAGATCACGCATAGGGATGCACGGGCACAGGGCTAAGCATAGTGTAGGGATTCAGCAAACGTCACTTTTCTTTCTTTGCTCTGAGAGAGCTGGACCATGCCCAGGACACACTGCCCTGGGGAGTGATGGCAGCCTGAGCAGCCGGGTGGGGGGGACACTGATGTGTTTCAGGGACCCCGGGACCGAGGCAAGCCGCTCCTGGGACAAAGCCGCCTGCTTCCTCCTCTTCATTCCCACAGTTTTCCTTCTGGAAGAAAGGCCCCTTGGGAGGGAGAAGGAGCGGTGGGAAGTGGAGACAGGGCACGGCGCGGTGGGTGGAGAGGGCTCACACCAATATGTTTTGGTGGTGGTTCTTTCTCTTTTGATCTCTGAGCTGCTGTTCCTGACTACAAGCTTGGGGACAGGCGGGGATACCCCAACCTAGATGGGCCACTGGGGCACTAGGCCTGGAAGGGGTCCTGGACTTGGGAGGTCAGGGCTTCAGACTGCTCCTGGGGAGACCTTGGGCTCAGCTTCCCTCCTTTCTAGGCCTCAGCAACAGAGAGGATTTGGACTACCTGAGCCCAAAGACCCTTCCAGCCCTAACATTCCAGAGCCAGGGTGTGGGAGAGCAAATCTGCATTCCAGGCTTTTCTCTGCCACCCACTCGGCTTTGGGAGACTCTCAGCCTCTGTCTCCTCGGTTTCCCTGTCTGAACAATGAGTGGGCTGATCTTGGTGATATAAGGACATCATGGGTCCTGTCCATTGTTTTGAGTGTCTCCTGGGGTGGCATTCTAGACCTCTTTCCCTGAGTGTGGCCATCCAAGAGGAGGGGGCAAGAGTGAGAGATGGGAAGTGGGGAGGGGAGGGGGCAGAGAGGGCTGGACTCTGGGGCCTGGAGATGGGGCCCTGGATGTGGAGCCCCAGCCCAGGCCACTTCAGGGACAGTGATCCCTCCCTATGTAGCATACAGAGCCCCCCTACACCCCCTGTCACAGAATTCCTGTGAGCTAGCTGGCCAGGGGCCCCATTTTACAGATAGGAAGACCAAGGCCCCAAGGCAGGAAGGGATTTGCCCAGAGTCACAAGGCTGGTCAGTGGCTAAGGTGGAATTTGGCAGCAGCGGGGGGCGGGGGAGGAAACTTATGAAAACTCCATGGCTTCACACCCCTCATCACTGGCCACAGCGGCCCATCCTCCATAGGATGGCCATTGAGTGCCACCCCTCACGGTGCAGGGGAGGAACCTGAGGCCCAGAAGAGAGCAGGGCCGTGCACTCTCCCCACTGACTTTAGTTGCAGTGTCTGTGACAGTCCACAAAGCCCAAACGTCTTCGCTAGCAGCCTTGCTTGCTGTCTAAAATCCCCTATCAGAGGCCCCATAACTGGGTAAATAAAGCATGTGTCCTGAGACCCACGTGCTGAGAGGCGCAGAAGACAGAAAAGCATTACAGGCATGTGGTATCCTCAGACTCCAGGACAGCCAAGGAAGAAGGAAACCCAGGGATTAGTGGGGGACAAGGGGTCCAAAAGGGGACAGGCGCTTGCTGGGGCCCACAGAGGGTTGAGCTCAGTCAGGCAGCCAATCCAGACCCTGCTTCCCCAGCCCAAGTTGCCCCCTCCTTCTGCCCCTGCCCCAGGCCCTTACTTCTATGTATGGTCCTGGGAGCAGGAGGGCCTAGAGCGACAGGGAACACCTCCCCCAACCTGGGTCCCTCTTCCAGGGGGTGCTGTGGGCCGCAGCGGATTAATGGTGCAGAGGCCGCTCATTTCCTCTGGAGATAGGCCCCACCACACAGCCCCCCATTGTTGGCGGCCCTTATCTCGGGAAGTTCCGCTGGCTGCATCCGGAGGAGGCATTCGGGCCCCTCCGGCCCCGGCCTCACCTTTCTTTGCCTCTTGGAGGCTGGAGAGCTTGGCAGGGCTGGGATCATGCAGGCTTGATGCGTGCCCTCCCACTCCCCCTCAGAAGTCTAGACATCACCTGAGGGTCAGGGGGCTCCACGGAGGGTGCAGCTTGGCGGGGCTGGGGTTCTCAGCTGGGTTTCAGAAAAGAAGACCTGGGGGAGTCAAGGATGACCTGGGAGGGGTAAGGCTGGAGGTAGGGAGGGTGGGAGGCAGTGCAGGGAGAGAGCTGGCTGCACTCAGGGATCCCACCGGGATAGGGCGGGGCAGGTGCCACGTTCCTCTGCTTCAAACCCTCCTCGAGGACTGCACGCAGCCTCTGCCCATGCTGGCCCCTCTGGCGGAGCGCCCTCCTTGGGGTGCTGACATCCACCTTAAGATGTAACATGGGTATCACATAACTCCTTCAGGAAGCCTTCCCTGACCCCAGCTTGTTGGGGACCCCCCAGCCAGGCTCAGTACCCTTCAGCCCCTGAGCTTCACCCCCTGCGCTTCACCCCCTGCCCCATCAGAGCCCTGAGTATCTTGTGTAAATGCAGGTCTGTCCCCCAACTAGACTGGACGTGTTTTGATGGTGGCGACCCCTGTGTCGTCAGGACTTGCCCCAGACCCACGCTCTCCAGCCCGGCAAGGAGTTGGGCCCACTGAAGCTTGTTCCCCAGCCACGGCTGCCTCCCACAGACACTCTAGGGCCCTCCCCACAGACCTGCCTCTGCTGTCAGCCCACCTAGCCTTTCACCACCATGCTTTTGTCAAGAATGTCCCTCTACCTGAAACGCCCTCACCACGTTTCCTCCTGGCAAAATTCCAGCCATTCATTAGGGACCACTCAGGGGCCACCCCCACTTGGAGTCCTTCTGAGCCCACCACTGATGCGGGGACTTTAACAAATGTCTCTCTCCCTTCTTGATCAGAGCAGCTATGTTCAATAAATAGTTTGGTTAAAAGGGTCCAACGGCTTAAAAAAAATAGAGTTTAAAACAACTGATTTTGTCCATCTAACCCTTAACAGATAAAGACACTGCTCATCTGATATTTTATGAGAAGTCTAGAAAACAGTAGGTTTTCATTTTAACAGAGGCTTTCAATACCTTCCCCCCAAGAAGTGATTTAATGGAGGTAATTTAGTCAGTGCGAGAGTATGATAAAGCAGTGATATCTGGGGACAAAAGAGTCTACCCAGGCCTCTACACCCTACCCTGAAGGCAGCTTTCAGAAAGGGCTGGCTTTCAAAAGTCCTCACTCTTGTCACACAATCCACCCAAACTCCTGGAACTGGACACGCAGAGGCATGGAAATCTTAGGAGGAATCAGGGAGTCCTGGCATGGACACCTCAGCGCCTCCAAGAGGTGCAGCATCTGAGAGCCCAAGGATCTCACTTAGTTCTTGGCCCCTGGAGTGAGGGGTGCTTCAGGCAGAGGAGGTCCCCGACCTGGTGGCCACAGGCAAGTTACTCCCCTCCCCTCATTTCCTCTCCCCTCCCCTCCCTCCTCTGTCCTCTCCTCTTCCCTTCTCTGGGTCCCCTACTCTAAACCTGCTCTTCTGGCCGCCCAGCCTCTGTGGGGCTTAGAGGATGCTGCCAGTACCACTGCTTTCCCCATCTGACAGGAGAGCTGGCTCACAGCAGTCCCCTCTCTCCCGCCCTCAGCTCCACCTCTACAGACATCTACCTTCTCCCAGGCCAGCCCAGGAGATGGGGGATGGGAAGAAGAGCCCCCCCCCCCACACACACACATACACACACATAAAGAGGCTCGGACAATCTGGCTGGATGGGTGTTGGCACCCAGCAGGTGCTCAGTAAATGCCTTCTCCTGCTGCTGTCACCACAGCACAGGAGATGGAGCACACACTGGATCGGGACAGCAGCTTTGCCTCTCTGAGCCTTTGCTTCCCATCTGCAAACTGGGGGTGATGAGAATCCCAACCTCCCAAGGCCACGGGGAAAGCTAATTGAGAAAATGTGCATGAAATGCCCAGCCTGCTCCTGGCTCTGGCAGCCTGAAGGTCAGGCCTCACGGCTCTGTCTTCATCTTAGGCGGAGGGCAGTGGTGGCTACTTAACCACACATACCCAAAGGCATTATCTGAAAATCAGGAGGTCAGTGAGGTGGCCCTCGGCATGGTCCAGGGGAGAGGCGATGTGGCCTGAGCTGGGCGGCGCTCGGAGGGAGTGACATTTGTCATGTCCCAGCGGTCCCTATCCTACAGAGGGGAAAACTGAGGTCACCCAGCAACAAATCAGGGGTATAGCAGGGTTCTGAGGCAAGTCAGAGCTCTGTCTTCAGCCCCTCAGCTGGGCCTGTGTGTCTAGACCTCCTGCCCTACTTCCCAGGATGCCCTTGTGACCTCCTGTGTGGTTGGTAGAACAGCAGCAGGCTCAGTGGGGCTCCAGGCCTGACCCATTCCCAGCCTCTCCCTTCTAGACTCCAGGAAGTCTGGAGCCCTGCAGACTCCCAGGAAGGTCCCTGGCCTGGGCTGGCCAGAGCCTCTGTAGGTTGAGACACTGGGAAGACTGAGGGCTTCAACACCAAGCTTTCTGTGCTGAAGCTAAGGCAGAGCCAAGTGTGACCATAGTGGTCATCTGGGCCATCAGAGGGGAAAAGGTGCCAGAGAGGGCCATGTCTTGCCCAAGGACACACAGTGAATTTCAGGACACAGAGCGGACCACTCTGTAAAGGATGTAGCTTTCACATCCGTCCTCACCCCAACCCTCCCTGTAGGCTGTGAGGGAGGCAGGGATCATGATTCCCATTTTACAAACAGAGAACTGAGGGTCAGAGAGAGGCAGTGATTTGCCCAAAGACACAGAAAGACACAGACTGTGTCTGTCTCACTCCATATTCTGAAGTCTTTCCCAGTTCTCA